>NC_140236.1:25688257-25878257 GCF_949987555.1 Borostomias antarcticus | reverse complement strand
GAGGGGAGGAGAGGGGAGAGGAGAGGGAGGGCAGAGGGAGCCGAGGAGGAGAGGAGGGAGAGAGAGGGAGAGGGAGCAGGAGAGGACAGAGGAGAGGAGAGGAGAACAGAGGAGGAGGGAGGGGAGAAGAGGACCGAGGAGGAGAGGAGAGGACCGAGGAGGAGAGGAGAGGAGAGGAGAGGAGAGGAGAGGAGAGGAGAGGAGAGGAGAGGAGAGGAGAGGAGAGGAGAGGAGAGGAGAGGACAGAGGAGGAGAGGAGAGGAGACAGGAGGAGAGGAGAGGACAGAGGAGAGGACAGAGGAGGAGAAGACAGAGGAGGAGAGATCAGAGGAGGAGAGGGGAGGGGAGGAGATGCAGAGGAGGAGAGGACAGGAGGAGAGGGGAGGGGAGGAGTTGCAGCTACACTCCTCTCATCACGTGGGCGGAGGGAACAGGGTGTGAAAAGAGGAGATATTGCAGGCGTCCCGTCACTAAACCAATTTGTATCAAGATGAGAAAGTGATGCGGTATCATTTCATCTCTGAGATTCTACTGTACGCCCCCCCACTGCTCCCTCCTCTCCTCGGGGACCAAACAAAGCAGAGGACAATGTAGCAAAGATGAGGGACCAGAGCAGGAAGGCTCACCGTACTGGAAAAACCCTACTGGAAAAACCGTGACGAACCGCGCCTTCCGTACTCCATTATTAAGGCCAATAATCTGACACATCTTCAACTGCTCAGGTTCCTACGCATGGAGTACCATCTGCTCACAGAACAGATGCCCCCACACACACACACACACACACACACACACAAACACAGAAACACTCACACACATACTGTACATGCACATGCACACACAACACACACACATCGATGCTGCCAAGCACTATGAAGGTATTGGATCGGTACAGCGAAGGAGGTGCTAACAGACCAGGGCTCTTTTTTTATGTCCTCTGTCCTCAAGACATCCTCTGTCCTCACCCCCAGACGGACGGATTGGTGGAACGTATCAACAAGACCCTAGAACAGATGCTGCGGAAGGTCACGGAGGAGGACGTGAGAAATCGGGACCTCCTGCTGCCCTACGTCCTCTTAGCCATCCGGGAGGTACCCCAGGCTTCGACAGGGTTCTCTCCTTTTGAACTCCTCTTTGGGCGGAGACCACGAGGCCTGCTAGACATCGCCAAGGAGCCATCGTGCACACGTGTCGTGCACACTGACGCTTCAGACGTAGGCCTCAGGGCCGTCCTGTCCCGGGAACGGGGAGGAGAGGTCGTCTACTCCAAAAGCTCTTAACGCATGAGCCATCTTATTCCACCATAGAGATGGAAGCCCTGGCCATTAAGTGGGCCTTGGACCATTTTAGATATTACCTCCTCGGACGGCGTTTTCGCCAGGTTACAGATCAAGCCCCTCTGAAATGGTTGAGCTCTGCTAAAGATACAAACGCACGTATAACCAGATGGTTTCTGAACCTGCAGGATGTCGACTACCAGGTGGACCACCGGCCCGGATCGGCGCACGCCAATGCTGATGCCCTTTCCTGAGGGGGCCCACGACGTGGATTCAGGAGGTGGGGGTGTGTGGCATCCTCCCCTTGGCTGGAGGGTGGGAGGCTACCACGGGCCACTTTACGCGGCCTTCCAAGCAAGGACGGAAAGCCGTCGTGCGTAAAAAGTCCCTCCAGCACCAGCACCATGGACAGCGGCCGACAGGTCGAGAAGCCGGAGGGCCGCCGGCAGAGAAGAGGGGACGGAATCACCACCATGAACAGCACGTCCATGAATCAGCTACATGGAAAGCACGGCCAGGAATCAGCACCATGGACAGCATGGCCAGGAATCAGCACCATGGACAGCAAGACCAGGAATCAGCACCATGGACATCACAGAGAGGAATCAGCACCATGGACAGCGTGGCCAAGAATCACCACCATGAACAGCACGTCCATGAATCAGCTACATGGACAGCACGGCCAGGAATCAGCACCATGGACAGCATGGCCAGGAATCAGCACCATGGACAGCAAGACCAGGAATCAGCACCATGGACATCACGGAGAGGAATCAGCACCATGAACAGCATGGCCAGGTGATCGACGGGGTTTACCGGCCCTTCGTCGTCGCCCTGACAACGCTTCTCAAAAGCCCAGCACGTCAAGGAGGAAGTAGTCTTAGGACTCTGTGAGTGTGCACCGCGAGACGAGTTACTGCTGAAACCTACCGGTCATTTATCGTGATTTTGACGTGGGATTTCTTGTCGCTCACAGGTGCCGAACCCGACCCCTGTCCAGCTGGTCATCGCCAGCACAGGACGGAGAAAGAGCCTGAAGCATTATTCATTTTTTGTGATTTTTCCTGTTTTCCTCAGTTCCAATAAACACGCCAAGGCGCTTACCAGCTGCTGGCAGGCATGCATGCATGCTGGCAGGCATGCGCGCACGCACACACACACACGCACACACGCACACACGCACACACACACACAGTTTTCCAAAATGCACATCAAAAAGAGCTGCCTCAGTGCATTGTGAGCCCTAGGGACACCTTGATTTACCATTATTAAAAAACATTGGGTAGGGCTTAAGGCAGACACTTTTTCCCCCTTAATTCAATTTATTATCATTACACATCATCAATTATGTATTTACCTACAGTAAGTTGGTATTGCTATGAATACATACATTATATAAAAAAATATATGAATAATTTATTTAGGTCATTTTACAGTGGATTAACATGCTACTGAGAGCAACTAGAACATAGTATACATACAGCAAGCATGTCACAAGCCAACATGCAACTTTGGAGACAAGCTCCATTGGAGGGCATAACAGAGATTCTTTATCTGATATTCTGGGTCATGTTTGTTTACAGTTTAAATGTTTACTTTGGATGTCATATACTGTATCTGGAGAAACACATCTCTGCGGTAACTCTTCCGTGAAGAATCTACGGAAGCACAAATGGGTCACAGCCTTCCATCTACAACAGAGACGTGCTGATTTTTTGCTTTGCACCTTAAACTGACATGTGGATTTCAGTGCTGGGCGCTGGAGTGCATTTTGCCTGTAGCTCCCCATCCTGGTAGCCTGTGTTCCAGGGATCTATCCCGTACATCACTGGCTGTCAGTATCATACCTCTCTATGCTGGCCTCGGCCACCTAATCCTGTTTTTATTATAGAGTCGGTAAGAAAAGCATTTGAAACATGCCTAAGCTCTGCTGACAGGAGAGGATTTCATTACTATGGCTCACTAGGAGGAGCACGTCCCCAGGAGTGTGTGTGTGTGTGCGTGTGTGTGTGTGTGTGCATGTGTGTGTGCGTGTGAGAGAGAGAGAGAGAGAGAGAGAGAGAGAGAGAGAGAGAGCCTTTGTTGGGTTGGAGCATTCTGACACTTTGACAACCCTCCATTGAAACACAGCAATGTCGAAAGAAACCAGACTCAAAGCCTGTGCGGTGCATGCACACACACACACGCCCACGCCCCCCCCCCCCCCCCCCCCCCACACACACACACACCTAAAAAGCAATACTGCCAGCGACACACTGTGTACAGTAAGGCTTGAAGAGGAATAGACAAAAGAGAGAGAGAGAAACATACTGGGAGCACAACGGTAACCATCCATGAGCCCGTCCAGGGAACAACACACACATTCACACACACACAAACATGCGTGGCCCTCTGATTGACACTGGTGACAGCAACTCTCCAAAACACCACAACGTAGGGCTGGGTATCGAGTCGAATTTCAAGAATCGATTCGATTCCGATTCACAAGGTTTGGAATCGATTATCACGATTCAATTCGATTCAATATCGATTCGGTTAGTGTTACAAAAAACTGTTTTTTTTGCTGTAACCTTAATTACATGACTGCCACGTTATGCAACACATCAACACTAGGGCTGGGTATCGATACTGATTTCCAAAAATGAACTATTCATTCCTTCATTTATTCATTCATTCATTAAATAAAAGATCGATTTTGGGATTCATGAATCAATTG
This sequence comes from Borostomias antarcticus, assembly GCF_949987555.1. Classification (NCBI taxonomy): domain Eukaryota; kingdom Metazoa; phylum Chordata; class Actinopteri; order Stomiiformes; family Stomiidae; genus Borostomias; species Borostomias antarcticus. The sequence goes on along the minus strand of NC_140236.1, from coordinate 25,874,264 downwards.
TGAATCATTTGATTCAGAATCGATTCAGAATCGATGAATGTATTTTTTAAACCCAGCCCTAACCCAATGCCTTGAATTGACAGTAAAAGACATGACGACTCAGCACAGTAGAAACGGGAGCGTGTTTATTTCTGTCTTCTCCAGCTGTGTGAGAACACACCAGACAGAGGGGGTGTGGGGTAGTAGAGCAGACAGAGGGGGTGTGGGGTAGAAGAGCAGACAGAGGGGGTGTGGGGTAGCAGAGCAGGCAGAGGGGGTGTGGGGTAGTAGAGCAGACAGAGGGGGTGTGGGGTAGTAGAGCAGACAGAGGGGATGTGGGGTAGCAGAGCAGACAGAGGGGGTGTGGGGTAGAAGAGCAGACAGAGGGGGTGTGGGGTAGTAGAGCAGACAGAGGGGATGTGGGGTAGCAGAGCAGACAGAGGGGGTGTGGGGTAGTAGAGCAGACAGAGGGGGTGTGGGGTAGCAGAGCAGACAGAGGGGGTGTGGGGTAGCAGAGCAGACAGAGGGGGTGTGGGGTAGTAGAGCAGACAGAGGGGATGTGGGGTAGCAGAGCAGACAGAGGGGGTGTGGGGTAGAAGAGCAGACAGAGGGGGTGTGGGGTAGCAGAGGAGGCAGAGGGGGTGTGGGGTAGTAGAGCAGACAGAGGGGGTGTGGGGTAGCAGAGCAGACAGAGGGGGTGTGGGGTAGAAGAGCAGACAGAGGGGGTGTGGGGTAGAAGAGCAGACAGAGGGGGTGTGGGGTAGCAGAGCAGACAGAGGGGGTGTGGGGTAGCAGAGCAGACAGAGGGGGTGTGGGGTAGCAGAGCAGACAGAGGGGGTGTGGGGTAGAAGAGCAGACAGAGGGGGTGTGGGGTAGAAGAGCAGACAGAGGGGGTGTGGGGTAGAAGAGCAGACAGAGGGGGTGTGGGGTAGCAGAGCAGATAGAGGGGGTGTGGGGTAGAAGAGCAGGCAGAGGGGGTGTGGGGTAGAAGAGCAGGCAGAGGGGGTGTGGGGTAGAAGAGCAGGCAGAGGGGGTGTGGGGTAGCAGAGCAGGCAGAGGGGGTGTGGGGTAGAAGAGCAGGCAGAGGGGGTGTGGGGTAGCAGAGCAGGCAGAGGGGGTGTGGGGTAGAAGAGCAGGCAGAGGGGGTGTGGGGTAGCAGAGCAGGCAGAGGGGGTGTGGGGTAGCAGAGCCTCTGACCTGATGACCTTTAACAAACTTCCTCCTCTGCAGAGAACGAGCAGCGCTGCCGCTGGCTGCAGACAGCACACTCACTCACACGTGCACAGGCACACGCACGTACGTACCGCCAATGTACGTACGTGCGTGTGCCTGTGTGTGTATGTAGTTGTGTGTGTATGTAGGTGTGTGTGTATGTGTATGTAGGTGTGTGTGTGTGGTTCACTGTTGTTCCCCTCAACTTTGTCTCTGTCTCGTCAGTTAGCATTGACTAGTGTCCCCATATGCCAGAATCTCCAGAATAGGAAGGGATATGGAAAGATAGGAGTGAAAGAGACAGAGAGAGAGAGAAATAGAGCGAGAGAGAGAGAGAGAGAAATAGAGCGATAGATTGAGAGAGTGAAAGTGATAAAGAGAGAGAGAGAGAGAAAGTGTGTGTGAAAGAGCTACAGTACACTGTGTGCCAGTGTCATTGTGACCAGCAATTTCCCAGCAGGTCTATCCAGGGCAGCGCGGGCCTCTCTACTACACTACTCGGCGGACAAGATGGCGCCGACCTTGGCAGCCATGGCGTTGTAGTGCGCTGCATTATGTTTGTATCTTGCACTGTCCTGTCCTGTCCTTGCACTTGTCCATTGTTGTGTTGTTGTAAAGCACCACAGTGTTGCAAAAAAAAAATCCTATGTATGTACAGTACAAATAGCAATAAACATGTCTGATTCTGATACTGGTGTGTGATGCGGAGCCCTGGAAACAAGGAAGCAGTGTGGAGGCGTCTTGATCCAGAACAGCTACGTCAATCAGTGCTTGTGGGCATCTGCTAGAACATGAAGGTGGGCTGGACAAGTGCAGCTTCAGATAACTGCCTGAGTGAGCACCAAGCCTCTCTACAATGAGAACGTGATGAGTCACTCACGGCCTCACCAGCTTCCACCAATCAGGGGGGAGCATAGGGTTGAGGTGTGGGAGGAGGAACGTAAACGCTCCCCACCGAGGTACAGTACAGCCTGACAGCTGGCACAGAGCAGCCGAGTCCACATCAAACGCCTGCCTGGCTGCCTGCCAGGTTAAGGTTACCGGTAGTTTGGGAGCTGCCGGAAAAAGACCAACCCTGTACTGTAAACATTCTCATGGAAGAAGCAGGTACTAGGGACAGAGGCTGTGTTACGCAAGACTTACTTCTAAAGTTCTACACGTGTGACAAAAGCCGGGGTGACTGGGTCTGCTTTGTGCATCATTAAACAGGATTCTGAGCCAGGGGACAATGCACGTCCTGTTCAAATCACACGTGTACATTAATTAATTCATTCAGATATGCAAATGCGTGTAGCTCAGGCTGTAGTTCAGGAGGTAGAGCAGGTCATCCAATGATCATAGGGTGTGTGTGTGCGCATGTGGTTGAATGGACGAATGAAGCGACTGAAAGCTAAGTCTTGAGCTGACACCTCAGCCTGTTATGTACAGATGCCAATTGCTTGGTTGGTCACCCTCTTGTCCTCTTGCTGCTCAGCCAATTAAAAGCCGCCACCCTCGGTTATGAAGCATATGTTCTCTTTGTCGGGTCCAGGTCCAGTAGACCTGCTCCGCCTCAGCCTGCTCTCCTGCTCAGGCAACCCCACATGATCCAGTTCAACCCCCAGAACCTGACGTGGCGCTCCGTGCGGGAGGCCGAGCCGGGCTACTAGCGAGTTACATGTTCCGGAGCCTGGTTCAACCCTGGGGAATCCTAGAGGGATTGGACACGGGTGCTAAGCAGCTCAGGAGGTTTAGCTAGCTACAGTAGCTAGCTCCATCTTTTGTAGGGCTGGAGGATAGGGGAAGCACAGCGCACCCATGGGCTAGACTGAGAGAGCAAGGTCCAAAATAGGATACGGCCGGAGGAGGAACAGGTGACAAGCCTTGCTTCTGATTGGCACTATGCGACTAGCGTTAGCGGCTAATGCTAAATGGTGCATCTGGAGGAGGAGGAGGAAGGTCTTGCAGAGCATCTGCTGTCAACAGCTAGATCTAAGTCTTCTGCGCTGCTTAAGGAGGGCACAAGCAAGAGAGGGAGAGGGGGAGGTGGAAGGAACGGGAAAACGAGGAGGAAGAGAAATCACAGCAGGGTGAGAGACTGATTATTCACACCTCATGGCCCTATTCTCTCCCCTCACGTCCGTCTCTCCTGGCTGGGTGATAAGTCATTATGGCATACTGCTCGTGGGTAATTGGGGCAGGGGGGGAGTAAGGGGGGATGCCACTGTGACCTGCATTTGTTTGTTTTTATCTCAGGGAAGCCAGTGGTTCATGGTTTTTATCACACTGCTACAGTAGGTCTATTCATCGAAAGATCTCTCTTTTCCACCATCTAGATTATAACCTGACATGCCTGCTTCGCATAGCCATCCGGGAACTCTCCGTTGGAAACTGTTTGGAAAGGGGCAGGCACTTTCAAAAATACTTGGTAGATGATTGGCGGAACCATCTGTCTATCACCGTCTAGCACACGCTTACTTCAACTTCACTGTCATAAACATTTGTTAAGTAGAAAGCTTTATGCCAGTCTAAACCCTGTGTTTCTGTGACCTTCCCGTGCCAAGATATGGCCGTCTCAATTCCCCGTATTGACAATGAATGGAGGAATGTTTCCCTCCATTTCTCTCCAAGTCCAAAAAATGAATGGATGTGAATGGCTGGCCCGGTCGTGTTTGGGCGGCTCGGGGACCCGCCCCATGATTCGGATCCACTCCAGAATGTTCTGGGTTGTTAGTTGGCACTTACAGCGAGGCCATATACAAGAAGGGACAGAACCGACTTTACTTCCTGAGGAGACTTAGGTCCTTCGATGTACAGTATGTAGAGTCATTCTGTTGTAGGGTCTCTTTTATGGGGGTGTGTGCTGGGGCAGCAGCGTCGAGGCTGGGGCCAACTGATCCGGATGGTAGGCTCTGTCTGGGGGTCAGCCTGGACTCAGTGAGAGTAGTTGCGTAGAGACGAATGCTGTCCAAACTGCTAGCCATCATGGTCTCCCACTCTCTACTCAACACCCTGGTCAGGCAAAGGGTCACCATCAGTAGGAGACTGATCATTCCACGGTGCTCAACAGAGACCGTGACCGTTTCCTCATGCCTGGACCGTTTCCTCATACCCTGACTGAAGCAAAACAATTTTTTGATGATGGATGAGTATATAGTTGATTGAGAGGAGCTGCTTTTCCTCCCAGGGAATGGTTGCCTGACTCTTGACTGCGAGGAATCTGGGTGTGACCCTGGACAATCAACTACCATTCTCAGCAAAGACTGCATTGGTTACACGCTCCTGCAGTGTTCTGTTCTACAGCATTAGGAGAATGTGCTGCTCCTCACTGACGAGACTCCCTCCTTGCTGGTGCCGTGTCGGCAGCCAGTAGACCTCCAGAAACATGCAGCTCTGCTTGTTTTTAACTGTTCAGTAGGCCTCTGGAGCTGGTCCAGAAACATGCAGCTCTGTCCCAAGTTCTCCCACACAACCTCCATTCTCTGTTCTCTCCACAGACTCGCTGTAGCAACTCAGACACAGTTTAAGTGAAAGGAACAGCTCCTTCCTTCCTTCAGGCCATGATCAAGCCCTACACCCCCGCCTGACCACTTTGCTCTGCTGCCTCGAGGCGACTGGTTACACCGTCACTTCATGGCCCCTGCGGTGGAGGGGGGCAGGTCATGGCTCTTTTCTGTCCTTCAGGTCAGGACAGCAGTGTCACTGCCCATCTTTTGTCACCGGCTGAAAACTGACCTCTTCAAGAAGTACTACCCTGACCCTTCCTCTTAGTACTTATTGTTAGGCTCTTAGATGCTTATTTACAAAGAGATACACTCATGAGTTCTGGTGAGTACTACACCTGACTACCTACATGTTAAATGCAATTATTGTAAGTTGCTTATAGTCAGGGAATATTGCAAAAATCAGAGAAAAAATTCCTAACCAAGAAATGTCTTCACTAATGTGTTTGTAAAGGTGTCTACTAACATATTTTTAAAAAGTTGAAATTCAAATCCCATAGGGCAACCCCTGACCACTGCTGAAAGTGGGGGGAAAACTGTTCGGCCTGAAGTAGCTTGTGAGGGGTCAAACTAGGTCTTTTTCATGATTCTGAAAGCATTTGTTTTACCACTCCTTGGTGGTAAAGCGAACAACGCCACATTTCCCGTTCATCTCAAAGCAAATGTTTGGGGTGAAAATAAATTTGCTTAACATGTTAATTAAAAAGCTATTTCAAGTTAAGGTGTGAAGTGCACTGTGTTAGCCTCTACCTACAGTACCATGCTCTAAATGAGGCGTTTGTGTGTTGGGTCTGTGTTATGGGTGTGTTCTGGGTCTGTGTTCTGTGTCTGTGTTCTGGGTGTGTTCTGGGTCTGTGTTCTGGGTCTGTGTTCTAGGTGTGTGTTCTAGGTGTGTGTTCTGGGTCTGTGTTCTGGGTGTGTTCTAGGTCTGTGTTCTGGGTGTGTTCTGTGTCTGTGTTCTTGGTGTGTTCTGGGTCTGTGTTCTAGGTCTATGTTCTGGGTGTGTTCTGGGTCTGTGTTCTAGGTCTTTGTTCTGGGTCTATGTTCTGGGTCTATGTTCTGGGTCTATGTTCTAGGTCTGAGTTCTGGGTCTGTGTTCTGGGTCTGTGTTCTGGGTATGTGTTCTGGGTGTGTTCTTGGTCTGTGTTCTGGGTGTGTTCTGGGTCTGTGTTCTGGGTCTGTGTTCTGGGTCTGTGTTCTGGGTGTGTTCTTGGTGTGTTCTTGGTGTGTGTTCTGGGTGTGTTCTGGGTCTGTGTTCTGGGTCTGTGTTCCGAGTGTGTTCTGGGTCTGTGTTCTGGGTCTGTGTTCTGGGTCTGTGTTCTTGGTCTGTGTTCTGGGTCTGTGTTCTGGGTGTGTTCTGGGTCTGTGTTCTGGGTCTGTGTTCTGGGTCTGTGTTCTGGGTCTGTGTTCTTGGTCTGTGTTCTGGGTGTGTTCTGGGTGTGTGTTCTGGGTCTGTGTTCTGGGTGTGTGTTCTGGGTGTGTGTTCTTGGTCTGTGTTCTGGGTGTGTTCTGGGTCTGTGTTCTGGGTCTGTGTTCTGGGTGTGTTCTGGGTCTGTGTTCTGGGTCTGTGTTCTAGGTGTGTGTTCTAGGTGTGTGTTCTGGGTCTGTGTTCTGGGTGTGTTCTAGGTCTGTGTTCTGGGTGTGTTCTGGGTCTGTGTTCTGGGTCTGTGTTCTGGGTCTGTGTTCTAGGTGTGTTCTGGGTGTGTTCTGGGTCTGTGTTCTGGGTCTGTGTTCTAGGTCTATGTTCTGGGTGTGTTCTGGGTCTGTGTTCTAGGTCTGTGTTCTGGGTCTATGTTCTGGGTCTATGTTCTGGGTCTATGTTCTAGGTCTGTGTTCTGGGTCTGTGTTCTGGGTCTGTGTTCTGGGGGTGTTCTTGGTCTGTGTTCTGGGTGTGTTCTGGGTCTGTGTTCTGGGTCTGTGTTCTGGGTCTGTGTTCTGGGTCTGTGTTCTAGGTCTGTGTTCTGGGTCTGTGTTCTGGGTCTGTGTTCTGGGTCTGTGTTCTGGGTCTGTGTTCTGGGTGTGTGTTCTGGGTGTGTTCTTGGTGTGTTCTTGGTGTGTTCTTGGTGTGTGTTCTGGGTGTGTGTTCTGGGTGTGTTCTGGGTGTGTTCTGGGTCTGTGTTCTGGGTCTATGTTCTGGGTCTGTGTTCTTGGTCTGTGTTCTGGGTGTGTTCTGGGTCTGTGTTCTGGGTGTGTTCTGGGTCTGTGTTCTGGGTCTGTGTTCTTGGTCTGTGTTCTGGGTCTGTGTTCTGGGTCTGTGTTCTTGGTCTGTGTTCTGGGTGTGTTCTGGGTGTGTGTTCTGGGTCTGTGTTCTGGGTCTGTGTTCTGGGTCTGTGTTCTGGGTGTGTTCTGGGTCTGTGTTCTAGGTGTGGTCTGGGTGTGTTCTGGGTGTGTTCTGGGTCTGTGTTCTGGGTCTGTGTTCTAGGTCTATGTTCTGGGTGTGTTCTAGGTCTGTGTTCTGGGTCTATGTTCTGGGTCTATGTTCTGGGTCTATGTTCTAGGTCTGTGTTCTGGGTCTGTGTTCTGGGTCTGTGTTCTGGGTCTGTGTTCTGGGTGTGTTCTTGGTCTGTGTTCTGGGTGTGTTCTGGGTCTGTGTTCTGGGTCTGTGTTCTGGGTCTGTGTTCTGGGTGTGTTCTGGGTCTGTGTTCTGGGTCTGTGTTCTGGGTGTGTGTTCTGGGTGTGTGTTCTGGGTGTGTGTTCTGGGTGTGTTCTTGGTGTGTGTTCTGGGTGTGTGTTCTGGGTGTGTGTTCTGGGTGTGTTCTGGGTCTGTGTTCTGGGTCTGTGTTCCGAGTGTGTTCTGGGTCTGTGTTCTGGGTCTGTGTTCTTGGTCTGTGTTCTGGGTGTGTTCTGGGTCTGTGTTCTGGGTGTGTTCTGGGTCTGTGTTCTGGGTCTGTGTTCTGGGTCTGTGTTCTGGGTGTGTTCTGGGTCTGTGTTCTTGGTCTGTGTTCTGGGTGTGTTCTGGGTGTGTGTTCTGGGTCTGTGTTCTGGGTGTGTGTTCTTGGTCTGTGTTCTGGGTGTGTTCTGGGTCTGTGTTCTGGGTGTGTTCTGGGTCTGTGTTCTTGGTCTGTGTTCTGGGTGTGTTCTGGGTGTGTGTTCTGGGTCTGTGTTCTGGGTGTGTGTTCTTGGTCTGTGTTCTGGGTGTGTTCTGGGTCTGTGTTCTGGGTGTGTTCTGGGTGTGTTCTGGGTCTGTGTTCTGGGTCTGTGTTCTGGGTCCGTGTTCTGGGTCCGTGTTCTGGGTGTGTTCTGGGTCTGTGTTCTTGGTCTGTGTTCTGGGTTTGTGTTCTGGGTCCGTGTGCTGGTGCAAAAATGTTCAAATGAATTTATCTCCATGTTCTTTGCTTCAAAAGTTATGCTATTTTCTACTTTGGTGCATTCGTTAGGTCGACAGCTTGTCTCTGTGACCTTCCCATGTCAAAATATGTCCGTTTCAATTGCCCCTATTGACAATGAGTGGGGTGAATTTTTTCACTCCCCAAGTCCAAAAAATGACTGGAGGTGAATGGCCGGCCATGTTTGGGCGGCTCGTGGAATTTAACGGGTTCTAATTTGGACCATGCTACAGTACACTCTTCCAAGGAGTATCGTGAAAATCGGTCCAGTAGTTTTTGCGTAATCCTGCTAACAGACAATCAAAGAAACAAACGCTCACACATTACCTCTCACCCTGCGCTGTTGCTGGGGCGGAAGTAGAAAGAGAGAGAGAAAGGTGCAATAACAAATCAGAGGGTGGAAAAAGGACGAGATGAAAGCACAGAAACGGGAGGACAAACCGCAGGTGAACCGGACCACAACAGAGGAGCCAGCACTAACAAACCAGGGCCAGGATCAGGGGGCATAGAGCCCACCCACATGTTTCTAGCCAGGTGAGCTGTAGGACATCTTGGGTCAAGGGAGGCTGGCATGTCAAGCTGCCCCAACATGGGGCTTTTTCATTTATACAGCGGCTTTGGTGAATTAGAAAACACAGTAACACGCAGACACACCCACACATACAGACTGCTCCTGCTTATTCTAATCCATTTTGCATATTAAACAGTCACAGAAGGGGGGGGGGGGCTGGAGACCACCCAGATTTGTCTAACGGGTGCTGAGCCCTCCAACCAAGCAAGAGACGCATATAATGACTCATGTATGGTTTGAACTGCCAAAATAACAGCTTTAATAGAAATCCTCCCACCGTGCCACTGTGATGAGCTGGGCAGTGTCTGTGCATGTGTGTGTGTTGGTGTGAGTGTGCATGTGTGTGTGTGTGTGTGCGTGCGTGTGTGTGTGTGTGTGGCGGAGTCAGCAGGTAGTGGGTTGGCAGGCAGGGGGCCGGGGACAGCTGGCGTAATGACATTTTCACAGCGAGCAGGATGGCTTGGACTGTAACTTCCTGCCACGGACTATGTGGCACTTCCTGTAATGTGTTCTCTTGGAAGAGTGACCAGACACAGCACCCTGCTGTCTGTGTGCGCCAGCGTGTGTTCTGTGTGTGTGTGTGTGTTTCCTTGTGTCTGGGCCTTTATGTCTGTATATATGATAATGAGTGTCTGTGTAGGTCTAAGTGTGTGTGTGTGTGTGTGTGTGCATGTGTGTGTGTGTGTGTGTGTGTGCGGGTGCACAGGTGGGTGCACGCGCACGTGTACTTCAGGCTGGCAGAATGACCAATCCCAGATAACATATTTACACGCAATCAAACCAGACGAGGGCGTTGTCTGTAGGCCTGTCTTGTCTGTAGGCCTGTCTTGTCTGTAGGCCTGTCTTGTCTGTAGGCCTGTCTTGTCTGTAGGCATGTCTTGTCTGTAGGCCTGTCTTGTCTGTAGGCATGTCTTGTCTGTAGGCATGTCTTGTCTGTAGGCCTGTCTTGTCTGTAGGGCTGTCTTGTCTGTAGGCATGTCTTGTCTGTAGGCCTGTCTTGTCTGTAGGGCTGTCTTGTCTGTAGGGCTGTCTTGTCTGTAGGCATGTCTTGTCTGTAGGCCTGTCTTGTCTGTAGACCCGTCTAGTCTCTATGCCAGGCTGTCCAGGTACCTGAGCTAACATCTCTGGGTTTAATCTCTGTACACTGGCTGCCCTACGTGTGTTACTGAGGAGTCTGCCAGTCCTCCCCCTTCTGCACACATATACAGTACGCACACACACACACACCATCGGCGGTCACGTGAAGCGAGTATGACTGTCCTCTCAGTAGGGTCGTCTACTTGCGGGTCCTCAGATGGCTGTGGAGGACACACACACACACACACACACACGCACACACGCACACACGCACACACACAAACGAAGACAAACTTCCAAGCCCCCAGGCTCCATGTATAGTGTGTACTCCTACGCTGGTAGTGGAGTGATTGGGCAGAGAGGTATACCAGCCCATCTGACCCTCAGGGGATCAGTTAGACTCAGGGACCGGACTGACGGACTCTGACCATGAAGAGAAACACAACTAATTATGGCTTCAGACTGCTTGGTTTCACACACAAGCTCAATATCGAAACATACACTCACATAACTTGACAAACACACGCACGCACACACACACACACACACAGACACACACACACACACACACAGACACACAAAAACATCTCAGCCTCAAATCCATAATGATTCCAGGGTGGTGTCCCGGGGCAGTGGAGAGGACTGACTGAATGTGTGACCTTTCTGCTGAGCTCCAGGGACTATGAGGTGTGTGTAACGGGGAGGGGGGGGGTGTATATCTACAGCTGTGCTGCAGTGAGAGAGAGGACTTGTGAAAGAAGAGGAGAAGAGGAGGGAAGGATGAGGAGGATTGGGGGGCTCGGTTGCGGTTGTTGTCAAATGTGAATGGATCAGGCGTTTTCAGAGCAGAACTGTGCAGGCTGTTCCATCGTGGACCACAGTTCTCGCGAGACAGTTGATCGATACGTTCTCTCAACAGGGTCTACCATGCTGCTTCTGGCAAAAATTCAACGAGACTTTTTAAAACCCAACACTGGTAATGTTTCGCCTAATCATCAGTTTGGTCTGTGGTTGCGTTGGGAAATCCTGGAGGATCTATAAAATCCCATGGCCCTGGTTCCCCCAGAGCTTGTTTTCAATGTTTCAACGTTACAGATCCTTTTTAATCTCCAGATTAAAACCCAGGCTTTACTCTCCAAGCCAGATTGCTAAAACCAAATCCCAGTTGACACCCCAGTAGGGATCGGGGGGGGGGGGGGGGGGTCCTCTCCTCCCTGTGCTTGCAGCCTCACTGTTCGTTAGCGGGCTCGCTAGCCGTGAGCTCGTCTTTCTGCTGAGCCATGTAAAATACCCCAGAGAGGGAGAGTTAGCTCTCTGTCTCTCTGTGCCCTAACTAAACATCACAGAGAGCGCGTCTGGCCCGAGGAAGATCCAAGGCCGTGGTAAACGCCGGTAAAGACTGAGCCCTCCCACCACTCCATGTGGGACCCAGCCGGTTAGCACCAGCCCACGCAAGCGGCTGAGCTAACGAGCATTTGGGTTGCCAGGTGTTAATGGGATGTGTGAGGACTGGAGGAGCACTTTGGGTTCCCAGGTCTGTTCCAAACCAATGCAATCTGATATGTATGCCACCCCCTACCTCCCCTGGGGTTCCCCTCATTTCGCAGCAGAGGGGTGTTGGAGCCGGAAGTGCATACTGACTGCTACCGCCTGCAGGGATGAACATGGTCACACACCTCCCTCGGCGGGCCTCTGCAATTGATGTAATGTGCTCCCCATTCAACTACTCTTCCAGCTGCCCCATTCAACTACTCTTCCAGCTGCCCCATTCAACTGCTGAGAATACATGGGCTGGTTTGGTGTATGTGTGTGTGTGTGTGTGTGTGTGTTGCACGGTATACCGATACTAGAAAGGTACCGTGATACCCCGCCGTCAAAAACGGTACAATACCCCATTTTATTAGTGCCGGTAGCCTACTTTAAGAGACTTATTTCCGAATTGCGTCAAGGCAGTGTGTAGGGGCAGTGTGCGTGCATCTCTCTCTCACTGCTACTCTGTCCCTCTGAGGCAGTGTGTGTGTGTGTGTGTGTGTGTGTGTGTGTGTGTGGCGCTCTGCTACTCCCTTTCTCTCTGCTACTTCCTAAGCAGAGTGTGCGTGCCAACGGTGAGTCCAGTTCACCAAACTACTTTCAGACCATTTTGCTTTTTTCTGCAAATGTTTGCGGTGAAGTCTAGCAGAAAAGAGTTCACGAAGGAAAGTCTAAGGGCTGAGGGCTGCTCAGTCGGTTATTCTAGACGGTGGCGGAGGATTTCCAAAAGCAAAAGCACCTATTTGGCAATATTTCGGCTTTAAACCCAATGCTAATAGCTGGGGAACATCATAACATTAATAACTGAAACTCTGGAGCTCGTCATGCCGTAACGTAAACACCGTTGCTCTGTGCTGCGAGGCTGCAACCCGCTCTGCTGCGCGTGGACAGAATGAAGGAGAGGATGGCCCAGTCCCAATGTCCACCCTTGCAGACTCGCAGACTTAAGAGCGCGCTCCCGCGAAGTCCGCGAGGGCTTAGGGGTGTCCCAATGTCAACTCGGCAAGTGCGTGAGGGCTCTCCGGCAGCCATTTTGAGCCCTTTATGGCCCCTTCCCGTAAGTCTGCATTTCTGCAGACTTAGCCCAAGGGAATTACCCACAGTTCATAGCGTCGTGACGTGAAACACGGGGTTACCTGAAGAACAGCCAATAAACAAGCACGGACAGATCAACCAACCGTAACGTTCACGTTACAGAACAAAATATGTTTTCATGTTTTCAGCTGGACTTGCTTATCTGCACAAGTAGCCTTATAATTAATTTGGTTTCATTATTTTTAAGTATGGGTTATTAACCCCATGGGTTTGTATAATGTGATTTGTTTAAAAATATGTAGGCTATGGTTATAATTTACATCGATTTCTGTTGCTCTAAATCATATGATTGCCCAGTTAAAAGCAGTATGACATTAATTACCCATTTTGGTGCAGTGTTCTTTGAATTGAGATTTCCAACATGAATATGGAAAGAGTTGTGAGGTGCAGGAATGTGTATACATAATATATTATCATTCTTAAGTTAATACTTTTGGATTCATCACAAACAAGAATCACAGGCAGTAATGTAGGATCGATGCGATCCTACTAACAAATACTGGGTTGGGTTGATATTTGATCGTAGATGCGATCGCATATGACCACAAAATGAAATGATTTCAAGTTGAACAAATGTTTTGAGGGTAACACAGAGTTCTGATAATGTAAAGGGGATTTGACTCAGCCAAAATTAATTTACACGAAGGCCTACAAGAAAAACATGTACAATTTACAAATTGATTTAAAAAAAGCCCCACGCCCACAATAGTAAGAAATATGTTATCACGTCAACGTAATGTGATGTCACAAGTGCTGTCCCATTCCTTGTTATACCAATTCGAGCCCTTGCAGCCTCTCACACTCGATCACTTCACCAGGTGACGTCAATAAGTCTGTGAGGGCTCAGGGCTTGAGGGTTTAGGGGGGACATTGGGATTGGGCCGATCAGTAGCCTGGCTCCCGCCCCTGAATCTGAATAGCAATTCAATCTGAGTGTCAGACTAGTGGAGCAGAGCAGACACTTTCAGTTGATTACTGTAGCATCCCAAGCTTATTATTTTACAAGTAGAGTTGTTATTTTTTAATTTAATGAATAAAATAGTACAATATATATGTAATTTATTTTGTTTAAACAGCTCACATTCCTGCTCCGCCTCAGCAGACAGCAAACACAAATCATTGTATTATTCCATTAGCCTACTTTGCCTGATGTTTTAGTTTTTTGCCGTGGTATCGTTTCCGTATCGGTAAAGAGATATTTTTAGCAGGTATCGTATCAAAGTTATAACGCGTGTGTGTGTGCCCGTGCATGTGTGGGCACGTGTGTGGGTGTGTTTGTGTGTGTACATGTCATTGTGTGTGAGATGGGTGAGGGAACTCAAATCAAAAGGTTAGTGGATCAGGGTGAATTAGCATGTAAAGAGGGGCGGCCTTCGTTAGGCCAGCTCTGTCTGAGCTGATAACCAGACAGGCCGACACACTGGAGCCCAGCCACAGATTGAGACTTAATGAAAGAAGAACCAGAGAGAGAGAGAGAGAGAGGGAGAGAGACAGAGAGAGAGAGGGAGAGAGACAGAGAGAGAGAGGGGGAGAGAGAGAGAGACAGGGAGAGAGAGAGAGAGGGAGGGAGAGAGGGAGAGAGAGAGAGAGGGAGGGGGAGAGAGAGAGAGAGCAGAGAGAGAGAGAGAGGGAGAGAGAGAGAGAGGGAGGGAGAGAGAGAGAGAGAGAGAGAGAGAGAGGGAGAGAGAGAGCAGAGAGAGAGAGAGCAGAGAGAGAGAGCAGAGAAAGCAGAGAGAGAGAGAGAGAGATGAGGAAAGACAAAGATAAGAAAATAATATGCAGTCTGTGGTGAATCAGAGAGAAACAGCATGAATGAGGATCAGCTGCAGGAGGAGGTCAGTACACAGCTGGCCTGGGGCTTATTGTGTGTGTGTAGGTGTGTGTGTGTGTGTGCATGTTATGTGAGTTCTGATTGCACACACACACACACACACACAGTAGACATGCGCCCTCCTCCTCTAGCCTGCCTTCGTCTAATGATACACTTCAGTGATGCAGCCCACCCGCCAATGGTGGTGGGAGAGGGGAGACTGGGCCAAGCAGGGGGATGAGTTTACACCTCAGAGAGAGAGAGGGAGAGAGAGGGAGTGTGTGTGTGTGTGTGTGTATGTGTGTCTGTGTGTCTCTTTCACAGCTCTGGTTTCTTTCTCGTCTCCTCTGACACACACACACACACAAACACACACACACACACACACACACACACAAAGCGTCTAGAATAGGACAGCAGGATGGGCAGACAGAGGCGGAGATAAAGAGCACGGAGATCAAAGGGGTGCGAGGCAGCCGCCCCCATTGACGGCCGTCCAGCCAAAGCATCAATAATTCAACACAGGGAGTAGACGATACCGCCGTGCCTCGCCCGTCTCTATGGATGACGACACCGGAACTCATCCCTCCTGGAAAAGGAGAAGAGGAGCAGACTATCTGTTTGGGATGACCGCTTTCAAATCAACACCAATACGGATTACAGGGGAATTAAGATGGCAGACACTGGGATTAAATAACGTGATCCTGGTCTGCTGGGTTTTACAAATGAGCGTGTGTGTGTGTGTGTGTGTGTGTGAGTATGTATGCACATGCAAGCTGATGCTATGCTACATTCCCTTGATACAGATGATGCTGAGACCCCAGCTGCTATTCTGGCACAGCTTCACTGCGCGCACACACACACACACACACACAAACAGACATATAGGCACATCCTGTGTCAGGCACTATGGTATGGGGGGGTGGGAAGTGCCACATTTTGCAGGTCTGTGTGTGAGTGTGTGTGTGTGTCTGTGTGTGCGTGCGTCTATGTGGAACTTAGTGAAAAAATTAGACACACTTACGCACACACGCACACCTTATCCTTGCAAAGACATAGTTAGGGAATCAGCCAATCAGATCGCCGGTATTTGCATATATCTTTAGCAAAGATAAGGTGTGCGTGTGAGTGTGTGTGTCTGCGTCTATGTGGAACTTAGTAAAAAATTAGACGCACACAAACACACACAGACACACACACTTTCATTTATTCGTTCGTTCACTCGAATGAACGTGTGTGTGTGTGTGTGCGTGAGTGTGTCTAATTTTTCACTAAGTTCCACATAGACACACACACACACACACATACACACACTCACACGCAGACCTGCGAAATGTGGCACTTCCCACCCCCCATAAGGCACCTCCTCTAACGCAGTGTGTGTGTGTGTGTGTGTGTGTGTGTGTGTGTGTGTGTGTGTGTGTGTGTGTGTGTGTGTGTGTGTGTGTGTGTGCACGCACGTGTGTTCAGTACCTGGCTCTTTCTCCGTGTGACAGATGGGGTTCTACAGCAGCAGGGTCACAAGAAAAGGCATTATTGGACTCTGGCTCCTGTTCCGAGTGGGTTCTGAGCACGGACGATCCAAGCCGATGAGCAGCAGAGTGGGACCAGACCCAGAACCTGAACCAGAACAAGGCATGGGCCACAGCTAGCCCCAGCGGACTCAGAGAAGCATGTCTCAGCACTCCAGACAGGCAACTGACAGCAGCCAGATGGAACCCCAGAAGGTGTGGATGTGACTAATGAACACCATGTCCAGGCCTGGGGCCCGGGCCACCGCCACAGGCTCTGGGTGGTGGGCGGCAAGAGAGCTAACATTCTAATAGCTCATCGCTAGTGTGGGTAGCTGGCTAGCTTAGACGGCTGCCTGTAAATACAGCCGTTACTTTACGCTATGTAATGGTCGTTGCCCTATTTCACTCCTTCTCTTTCAATCCCCCATCTCTCCTTCTCCCACTCTCTCCCTCTCTCATACCGCCACCATCTCTCTCTCTCTGATGTTACGCAGGGTTTGCTAATGAAGAGTAGCAGCAGGAGGGGCGGTGAATCTGGGTCACTGGAGGCCATGC
This sequence comes from Borostomias antarcticus, assembly GCF_949987555.1. NCBI lineage: Eukaryota > Metazoa > Chordata > Actinopteri > Stomiiformes > Stomiidae > Borostomias > Borostomias antarcticus. The sequence continues at coordinate 25,858,113 of NC_140236.1, read as the reverse complement.
ATCCCAATTCCCTTGTGAACAAAAAGGCAGGAAATTGAACCCCCCCACCCCCCCACACACAAGCACGTGCATGTGTGCGCATGGATGCTGCTTACACCATGGCTACTTCCCCACTACAAAGCTCCAGGTGTGCTATACATAGAGAGCCAGTGTGGCATCATTAGGTACTCTCTGCCTTCGTCCCCATTAAGGGTTGACAGCGCCTTTTAGCAGTCACCTCTGGTACACACCTGCACCTCCCACTTGAGTTGCATCATTTTCTCTGCCTGCCTTCAGTGTGTTTAAAACCGATAGCTATGTGTAAAAAGGGGGGGTGGGTGGCTTTAATCTTACCACAGAGACTAGAGGCAAAAGATAGACCTGTATCCGTGTGGCAAAATCAAATCAAATCATTTTCTCATTACTCTGCTTCCTTGGTTAGTTGGGTTTATTTGGAAAAACAGATTATGTTCTTCGATCGGTTCTCCCTGTTCTCACGTCGTCTGAAAGAGGTTTTTTTTTTTTTTTACGTTTGATTACTCTGGTTTGATTACTCTGGAAGTGTCGTTTTCACTCAATTTGGCGGTGTGGGCGGGTGTGGCACGCACAATTACTCCCAGGATGAAATGCTGATCACTGTGTAACGGCAATGTACTGTAATGAATACTACGTCTGAAAGGATGTATCCATGTCAATACACAAGTCTCCATGCTCATACACAATGGGAGATCAATTACAGAGGGCAGTGTGTGTGTGTGTGTGTGTGTGTGTGTGTGTGTGTGTGTTTGAGTCAGTATGTGCATGTCAGAGGAGGCTCGTCCATTGAGGTAGGGGAGGACAGTCCTCCTCAGTTTTTGGAGAGAAGAGAGGGATTAAAATATAAATATGCATTTATTTATTTATTTATTTATAATTAATATTTAATATTATCTCAGTTTTGTTCATAAAGCAGGTTTTCCCTATGGATAAAAAACCCATTATTGAAATTCTAAAGCTCCAACAGTGACATCTATAACATGCAGCTGGAGGACCCATAGATATCTATGGAAGGGAGGCTAGCCTCCTTTAGGGCGGGTTCTTTTATATTAAATCAATCTAATGCAATGTTATGCTAATTTCATGCTAATTTGTGATTGGCCAAAACGCTAAAAAATTACCGCAAGGGAGGACAGTCCTCCGGCCCTGTCTGAAAAGGATTGAGATATTGACATTTTGTTAGTCCAATCACATTCCAAATTCCAGATTTACCACAGTGAAGGCCGATTGAGTCGGCGTTGATGTCTGTGTTTCTCTTCCCTGTGCCACTGTGATACTTTTTGTGTGTTCGTAGCTCCATAATATAATACATCCGAAAGTATTATGGGACATATTATACATCAAACTGTTTGTCTATTTGTCTTGATTCTAGCCATCTAAATATCCAAGCTGACATAAATACTTTTTGAGCTAGAGCCGTCTGAACACGACAGTTCCACTGGCTGGCTATTAGCCAGTAACATTAGCTCCTGGGGCTACAAGGTGCACGTCAGGCTATGGCATAGGCAGGCGCGCAGATTGGCTGGAGGCGCAACTCGTCCAAAACATTTCTAGAGACTGGGTCGCAACACCGGATCGGAGAAATGCACTGAACAGCCTGGCTCCTGCTTGCGTGAGAATTGATCGCTTTGTGGTGCTTATTCCTCATCTATGTTCTGATAGTTGTAGGCTATAGCAACATAAGAGTGGCAGCTTTGACAGCAACCCAAATGAGCTAATCCCATAGTTGTACCACTGCTAGCTAGCCATGAGCAAACTATTGGATACTGCATTTGCTGTGCAACATATTCCATTGTCCAGTTGTCAACTCTATTTGCCAACAAACTGTTTGAGAGCCAGCCATGGATGTATTAATAGAGCCAGCACACCTGTGTCCCCTAATCAAAAACATTTCTCATATATCACCTAACCTCTCCAGCACCTTACCAATATCAACTCTTTTCTCTCTTTAGAGAAGAGTACAATCCATTACAACTATTGCTTACAATGTTTTATTGTTGTTTTGTAATGCTGCATGTAGTTAAAGAAAGTGTTATTCAGTTTTTCATAAAACTGACTGTAAATCCACATTTTAAAGATGATATTTCAAATAATAACTAACTGAGGGAAAGTGCCCCCTGGCGCCCATGGGCGGTTCGCCTCACTTCCTCCTGTCCTCCTCAGTTTTTTGAGTCACCAGCCGCCACTGGTGCATGTGTGAACCCCTGGTCACCCACTGGTGCATGTGTGAACCCCTGGTCACCCACTGACCACAGAGCCAGGCCAGGCTGCATTAGGCTGAGCCGCTACATTAGGGCTGAGGGGACTCTTTGTGGGACGAGGGAGTCTAGTCAGGCCCCAGGATCAGAAACACACACACACACACACACACACACAAGTAGCGCAGGACTGGACACACACAGACTGTACTGTATGTCAAAGTGTCCTTGGGCAAGACACTGAACCCCAAATTGCTCCCATTGAACAGGCTAGCGCCTTGCATGGCAGCTGCCGCCATTGGTGTGTGAACGTGTGTGTGAATGGGTGAATGAGAGGCCATTGTAAAGCGCTTTGGATAAAAGCACTATATAAACGCAGTCCATTTACCATTTGCCACACACATTAAAAAAGCATTAAATGTGTTTTATCTTTCGTTAGATTTTCGTTTTGTTTCATCATGTTCCATCTCTCCCTCTCTCTCTCCTTCTGCATCACAGGGGCATAACGGCCTGTGTAACTGACAGCTTAGACCATAAGTGTTCCATTGGCCTTCATTGAGTAGTAGTGGGCCTCCACATTACTGACCACAGGGTCACGGGTTTCAAAGTCCCGCTGAAAACCAACTAATGGCATTGGCCATGTATGAACAGAGACACACTCATTACTCATTACACACACACACACACACACACACACACACACACACACACACACACACACACACACTTAAGACCTACACAGACCAAGACATACAGGCCCAGACACAAGGAAAGATAATCACACACACACACGCACACGCCTGCACACACACATGCCTGCACACATACTGGCTAGGCCAGAGCACCCACACAATGCCAAAGATGTGAGTTTCTGCAGTGACACCTGCATTTCAGTCGGACAGCCTTTAACCCTTTATATTTCACATTTAAAAATGTTTACCTATGGCACATTTGGTTGTTTTTTTTCAGCACAATCTCACCTATATGACCTGATAAGTTATTTTTCATACTGTAGTTTGTTTAGATTCTGCACCGTGTTGAACCAGTCACATGACTTGATCATGCCGGTGTGATCAGCGACTCCAAGGGTTAAGCACTTCTCAGTAAATGTGAGGAAAATAAAGTGATTTGATGACCCCTGAACAGGGGGTCCCTGGGACTCAGGGAGCACACGTTAGCTCAACCCCAGGCCGGCCATGGGGTGGGACACTTGTTGACGAGAGGAGAAGTATCCAGTCTGACAGGCCATTTCACGCCACGACACACGCGGCACCATTCCCAGCTGCTTGGTCAAAGAACACCACCAGCAGTCAGGCTTCCTCGTTCTCCCCGGGCTACGGGCCACTTCCTGGAGCAAGCTGTCAAACCGGTTTGTACTATTCTTGTAATATTGCTTCAGACCAGGAAGTTACACCAGAGTGGGAAAATATCATACACACAGACACACACCAATGACAGCACAATCTCTCTCTCGTGTGCACGCACACACACACACAGCCTATAAGTAAGCTCCTGTGAGGAACCTGCAGTTCAAGCGTCTGCAGATAAATAAAAAACATAAAAAAGGCGTAGCCATCATTCAGATCTAGCATCATTTACTCCCTCCTATAAAACTGTCAGACCAGTCTCACCTTATCACAGCCTCTTAGAGCCCAACATTTGTCACAATATTGAGCACAGCTAACCACCACATTTATCAATTCAATCAATCGATAAATCAATTTCTATTCCCACAGAACTGTTTGCTGGCGGATTGACTTTGGAGCACTTAAACTGGAGGCGGTAGTAGCCCAACACCCCCCAAAGCCAACACCACGCACACACACCAACCTGAGCCCCCCTCTCTCCCAACACCCCCCCGCCCACAAGAAACCACAGAAACAACGCAATCACCATGATCCACACATGAACATCTTGCACTCCTCCGCACAAATCCTGTTGCCAATTACAAACGTACAGAGAGAGCATGAAGCCTAAAACACAACGAGAGGGTTCGCCTAGTCCATGATCAGGGTTGAGTGGACACTGAGACTGCAGGCAAGCACACACACACACACGCACACATACATACACACACAAACACACACACACACACACACACACACACACACACACACACACCTACTGTATAAAAACAGTATACATTGCAGCATATACAGTTTAGATGTGTGCTGTATGTATGTATGTATGTATGTGCTGTAAGTATATGGGTCAAAGACCTTTTCACCTTTTCACCTTCTAGTGACCTTTGGCACAAAAATGCATGTCCTTCAGTACTTTTAATGTTAATATTTCATAAAAACCCATATTACATATGAAAGGTAAGGATAATATTTATAGGTCAAGGTAATGACTTTATGTAGGTGGCCAAGGAACTGCCTGTTAAATATGTAGGAAATAGGGGTGTGCCCGAATACGAATACGGTATTCGGATAAGCACAAATAGTAGCTTTTTCCCGAATAGTAAATTCGTACGAGTAAAAATATTCGGAGGGGGAGAGAACAGTCAAATACTGTATGAGCAAGCGATACATGCACGTTCTGTCTGTCTAGACGTCTAGACAACGCGGAGAGGGAGAGAAAGTTTGGAGCGCGCTGATAGTAGGCACTAGGCAGGCAACGAATGTAAGCAGCACCGAGGGCTTTTGTCCCTGGTTAACTGGTTTATTGAGACGGTTATTGGATTTAGTTTTCTTGTCGTAGCCTACCTGCTGCAATAGCCTATGTGAACTGTAGCGTTTGTTTGAGCAGAGGAGGACCGGTAGCTAGCTTGTTAGCTCAGTGTAGTATATCTAGCTAACGCTAGCTATTTCAGCTACGCATGCTCAGCCTCTCACTAGCCTATATAATGTCCGGCTATTCTGAAATATGAAATAATTATGAAAGTATATTTTAACAACTGAAACACAACTGATCAAATGTTTGATCCATGCCGTTGAGTTATCAGCACAACAGTCTAGTGTAGGCCTAAGATAGGCTATAATCAAAGTCCTTATCTCTGATATAACAATAATAAACTATTTAAACAGATTTAAAAAAGAATAAGAATAATAAGAATAATTTCACTACAATACCCTACTTACCCATGGTTTAAGCACTGTTGAAACTTGAGTAGGCTATAGGCCTACAATTAGGCCTATAGTCATTTTCATTGGCTTATTAGCCTATAGCCTAGGCTACATTTAATTTTATAATTAATTTTAATTATATTTATAGTAATACATGTTTATTGCTGGGTTTGTGAAAACCATTACTTGTAGGCTACACCATGCTGCCTGCGTCACATGGTTGCAGATAATATATTAGATATTATGACACGGGAGAAATAGAGCTACTATAGCTGTTCTAGCAAAGTTGCTATGAGGACTTATATTTTGATTTAGAAAAATGTTTTTCAGTTTCTAACTAAATGTAGAATGTCCCCCAGTTAAGGGTGGTGGTGGGGTTCTGACACTTCATAGTTTGTTAAAATAAAAACAGAAAGGATGATGAGGAGGAATTATACTTCATAATTAATGATAATAATAATAATATATATAAACAGCAATTCTGATGCGTTGAAAGCACAGCAATTGCAATGCTAATTAATATTAGGCTAAAGAAATGACATTTCCCCTCAGTTTAAACCAGTTTAAGCCCCTCCCACTTCCGATTACGAATCCAAATCCAAATAATTAGCTGTCATATATAAATACAAATACAAATAGTGGGTACAAATCAAAATACAAATACAAATCCCGCCACACCCCTAGTAGGAAATCCATCATTCAGTATCACGCTTTAGTCCTTGAGCACAAGAGTTTCATGTTCTATTTAGTAGTGCTCCTTCCCACAGGGCTAGCTCCATTTGGCTAGTGAAACCTAGCTAGCTACAATTGACTGAAGAAAAAACACCATATACGCACCTGTGTCCAACCAGGTCTGGTGCACCACTGTATAAGCGGGCTTCGCCTGCACTACTGCTGCTTTGAAATTTTCAGCTCACGAAGACGACTGAGAAGAGAAGAACGAAGATGACTACGCAGCGACTCACCATGGAGCCAGCGGCATCCTTCGGGGATACCCAGCCAGCACTGCCCAGTCTACTGGAAAGATTATGTGGTTGTGGCGCCGTCTATAGCACGCCAGGGTGGGTCTGATGCTGACTCCTGACTGCCAGACCTGCGTTCATCATGCAGTTGCAGGTGCAGTTCTTCGACTGCCTGCTGCCGCTACTGGGAACCAAGATCCTGTACCCGTGGAGGGTGGCTCATACGGGGTTGAAGATCGCCGTCTGGTTCAGCAGCCTGCGCCGATGCTGCCCCTCCCTCCGTCTGATGATGAGACAGGAGAAGGAGTTTTCTGAGGCTGACGATGACTAACAAGCCCAACCGGCTACGATGTCTCGCCCACCCGTTGCCCATGGGCCGGCTCCCCTGCCAGCCTTCGGACTTCCGGCCTGGCGCCTCCCCCTTCGCTTCTCCCTGCCCAGCCGGTTCAGAGTGCCCAGCCCGGCTCGGACCGGTGTGGCTGCCAACCTCCAGGCTCGGGGACAGAAGCTCTGCATATAACCATGGTGCGCTCAGACGCGTGACTATCTTTGCCTTCCCCCCATGCTCTTCTAAGAGCGGCGGTGGGGACGTTTCCATTAAGGTGACAATAAAAATAGTTGTTATTTTTGATTGTACAGTCTGCATATCGTGGGTGCCTCGTCGAGCTACAAGAGGCATAGCCCTGTTGTAGTTCCTTCGCACGGAGGAGGGGGGAGGTTGCTGTGTGTACGATGGGTCCAACTATTAGCTACCACCCCATCTGAAAACATTGATGTCTCCAGACTGCGGAATCGTCCCTACGGAAACAGCAGACGTGACAACCGCAGGTCTCGTCGGTACTGTACTAACTTGTCCCTTAGTGAGTACGACAGGACTGGGCCGGCAAGAGCTCCGGTCCCATCGGAAAACTCGGAGGGGTCCGACTCGAGCCGCGGAAGTCTTCCCCTGCGTAAACAGCAGAGGTAACGACTGCAGGTCTCACCGGTAATGTAGTAACATGTCTGTTAGTGAGTACGACGGGACCGAGCCGGAGGGCTCTGGTTCCATCGGAAATCTTTGATGTGTTCGGTTCCAGCCACAGAGTCTTCCCTGCTGTTACAACAGACATGACAACCGTAGATCTCACGGTAATATAGTAGAGCATCCATTAGTGAGAATGACAGGACCGAGCCGGAGGGCTCCGGTTCCATCTGAAAAGTTTGGTGTGTTCGGTTTGAGCCACGTAGTCTTCCCTGCTGTGTCAGCAGACGTGACAACCGTAGGTCTCGCTGGTGAGGTTCTAACGCACCTGCAAGTTTGAGCCGCAGTGTCTTCCCCCGCCTTATTTTAAGCAGACATAACACCAGCTGGTCTCACTTCTGAGGGACAGACAGTGGGAGAGGGGAGAATTGACGGCAGCCTCGTCTAGCCATGTCAACATGAGCAGGCGAGGCTCAGCTCCTTGTGTGTTTTATGGTACTGACGCTCAGCCTTATCAACAGTAGGCCTGTTGCATGTGCAATTTCCCAAAATGCATGAGTCGCCTAACTCATGCTTAGCTACTCAACATGACACCCCAAAATCGCAAAGTTTGACTAAGGTCACGGCCTCAGCTAGACATGCAAATAAGATGATGAGGTTTTCCATCGAAGCCTCGGGAATGATCATACTCTGTCTGGCTCTCATGCATCGCTGAATGTTGCGGGAGCCGCAGACTCAGCTAGATAGCAAATGAGAGGAAAAGTTTCCCAGAATTATCGAGAATGAACAAGGCGTTTTCACTCTCTCTCAGCATGCATGCGCCAGCTAGCTCGCACGCAGCCGGTATGCATAGCTTCTGTGAACTGTCTCGGTCTCTGTAACTCGACTCGAGTGGCTGAGCCTTTCCCTGTTTTTCAACAGTTACTTCCCTATCCATCATACACTCGTAAGAGCAGTGGTGGCAATATTTCCATGCAAGGCGACAATACAATACAGTTGATTGTAATGCCCTTGCTTGTGGTAATGTACAGTCTGCACCTCATGCTGCTCTTAGTGTAGCTGACACACGGTGAAGCCGTGCTGTAGCTCCTTTGCACAATGAGGGGGGGGGCTGTTTGTGAGTACGACAGGACTGGGCCGCTCAGAGCCTCGGTCCCATCGGGAAAACATTAATGTGTCCGATTCGAGCCACGGTGTCTTCCCCTACTGTCAAACGAGCAGACGTGACAACCTCTGGCCCCGCTGGTAATGTAGGAAAGCAGCATTCAACTAGAATCATTGATCAACCGGTGCCGTTTGAATGTTTTATCCTCGGTTCGGGCGGCGACATGCTTTTCTGCTCCTACAGCAGCTGAAACATTTTTGCTTGCCGACGGGGACAGATTGTGGGAAAGTGTCTCAAGGCGTGCAACTAGCTCACGCTCAGTTACTCTGCATGTCGTTGTTGACACTGTCTGGTTCTCATGCAAATGAGATAACTTTCCACGAAAATGGCAAGAATAAAAGCGGCGCTTTCTTTCTCTCTCGCTACACGCATGCGCCGGCTAGCTCGCACGCTGCCGTTGAGCATAGCAGTTGTGAACTGTCTGGGCCCCATTGCTTTCTGCCTTCACTAGCAGCATCGAGCGCTGAGCACATGAAGTCTAGATATGCAAATGTGGTGACGAGATTCCCTGAATTATGAGACTCCACCGCTTGTTCTGAATGGGCAAATGCAGACACTGTAGATTAACTTCCTCATTCTATGAATGAAGGGCTTCTTGGCAGGAATGCCATTCACCTTCATACTGTATCGAGACATTAACTTTCTTATAGGGATTTTTCATGTCCCTTTCGAGGACGGCCCACCTTGGACCAGGACAAGCAGAGTTTCTCCGCTGTTCGGTGGCGGTCAGGGCCAAGTTGAATAACAGCAGTTTCCTCGATCTGGTGCCACAATCTCCGGCACAGCCTTTTTGAAACCGCTTAACCACCCTTCACGGGCGTTGTGGAGATGGTGATACAGTACTGGGTCCCGATGAAGCCGCAGCTCTGTCAGCAGAGATTGCAGAGCTTTTATCGAAGGGAGCGGTGACTGTGGTCCCGCTGGAGCAGAGGAACGAGGGGTATTATTCCCACTACTTCCTTGTGCCCAAGAAAACGGGAGGCGTGAGACCAATTTTGGATCGCTATCTTTTCAAAAAGTTTCACATGCTTTCGGTGCGGCAAATGCTGGAAGCGTTCCTTGCCGACGATTTTTTGTATAGTATAGAACTATAAGTATAGACCTGAAAGACGTTTACTTCCACGTGCCGATAACTCCTTGGCATCGGATGTATGTGCATTTTGCCTTCCAGGGAGCGGCGTACGTATACAGACTATGTATGTACCAGACTCCTGTTTGGGTATGCGCTCGCCCCCAGGACTTTCTCCATTTGTATGGAGACGGCGTTGAGACCACTGCGCTGGCAGGGCATCTGGATCCTTGTGTATCTGGACGACCTGCTGGTTCTGGCTCCATCGCCTCTTCTGACTTGACGCACACCACCACGGTAGTGAGACATCTCACCGACCTGGGGTTTGCTGTCAATTAAGACAAGAGCGCTCTGTGGACGGCCCGTCAGATTGTTTACTTGGGTATCAATCTGGACATGGGCACTAAGAGCATGTCTGTCTGACCCAAGGAGGGAAACAATGGAGAAATTCTGGAAGGTCTCGGTTCTATCGATCATGCGCCTTCTGGGCCTCATGGCGGCGGCCCTTGTGGTGATGTCCCTGGGCCTGCTGCACATGAGGCACACCCAGAGGTGGTTCGCACGGCAATGTCTGGATCCTGTGAGACACAGTTGGCACCTTGTGCGGATACCAAGGTCATTTGGAGCGGACCTCAACTATTGGAGGGACCGGCGCGTAATAGCGCACAGTGTTCCAATAGGCAGGGTGTTGGCTCATGGCGCTTCTCTAGACGGCTTGGGTGCTACATGTCTGTCCCAGGCCGTCGGTGCTTTGTGGGCCACCGGGGAATGGCGCCGCATCAACCTCCTAGAATTAAAGACGTGTTGCTGGTGTTGCATCACGTCGTCCACCTAGTACGGGGGCATGATGTGCTAGTGCGGTCGGACAACCAGACCACAGATGAAACCAGACCGCGATTGAAATGTGTGAAGTTATGCTTGGGACTGAGGCAGCTAATAAACTGAGAGCTGTACCTCTCTCAAATGACACAGTGAGGAGGAGAACTGAAGAACTCTCGTTTGACATTGAGTCACAGCTGCTGGATAGATTCCGCGGCTCATTTGATCGTTTTGATCCGCTATCCATGGAGGTGCCTGGGAGGACAACGGGGGAGGAAATATTCAGAATCCTGGATGCTTTCATGACTGAAGTGGGACTGAACTGGGAATGTGTGTCCGTTTGTACGGACGGTGCGGCAGCGATGAGAGAGTGGAGTTATTGCACGGATAAAGGCTGTCAACCCGAAGGTTATGGCTACGTTCTGTAGGTTGCATCGCCAGGCGCTCGCATCCAAAGGTATGGAACCAGATCTTCACTCTCTTTTAAACACACTTGCAACTGCGGTTAATTCTAGTCAAGAGCACTGTCCCAGAGCACAGACCCACAGCCATGGGTTATTCGGGCAAATGGGCCGCTTTTGAGCGCTGGTGTTAAGAAAGGGTTATTGCTCCCGTGTCTTGCTCGGTTGAGACAATTTTGGAATATCTTCAACACCTGATGGATCATAGTGACAGTTTAGCGGCATCCACTATCAAAGTGTATACATGCGCTATTTCTGCGTGTGATGAGGGGTTCGACAAAACTACGTTTTGACCCATACAGTATGTATACTATATGTACTGTATGTACAGTATGTATGTATAGTATATACATATAGATAGAGTATACTGTCTATTGTATACACATGTAGACACACTAGGCTATGTGAATTGCGTGTGCATTTACTCAGACCCAGTAGGTGTTTCTCACGGGTTAACAGGTTATTCTGGGAATGGTGTCACCTTTTCCATTGATTTAGGGGGCAATTATGTGAAACATGAGAGGCAACACATGATTAAAGATTAATTTACTCCAGGCCCTGCCACCCCTTCCCTCTGCCTTCCACCACATACAGTATGTACCAACTACCCCCACCCTAAACACACACACACACACACACCTGCCATCTGGGACACCAGGAAGTAAAGCATTGATCTCATTAAAAAAAGCCCTGACTGTACAGATTGCCGTGGCAGCCTATAAACAGCCCCCCCGCCCCGTCCGTGTGCAGGGTAATGTAGTGAGGGAAGACAGTATGAACCTCCTGTTGATTACAATCAATTATCCACATTAGTAACAATTGTACCTTCACAAATATCCTCTGAGACCGTCGTAGATGAGCTGCAGAGGTCGTGTCAACACACACGCACACACACGCGCACACGCACGCACACGCACGTACACACACACCAGAATTGTTGTGCCTGACAGGATTGGAATGGTTAGTGTTCAATATGCCTGGTATACTGTAGATTACTGAACCTCGTGGATTGTAGATTAAAGGACTAGTAAAGGGAAAATGATGTTTAGCCCTGTTTTAAGGTTACTTATGATCATATACAATGGTTCAGATCAAAATGTTGACAAAACTAGCACTTTTGAGAAAGTCTGATAATTGCTCTACCACCGTTTAGGTCATACAATGGATGTGGGTGGGCACCTTGAAAAATCATTCAAAAACATGTTAATGTTGGATATGTTGATTTTCCCTTACTACTCCTTTAAAGTCCCAGTTAACCAAAATCTGAGATTTGCTTGAAAACACATTCTATGTGTTAGTGATGCATTGCTGATAACATGTAAAAATGGGATGAACCATCTGTAGTACTGAATTGTGAAGTTAGACCAGTTTTGTGTTTTTGACCAGTTTTGATTTCTGGATTTTCTGGGCGGGATTAAAACGGTACCGGATGACGTAGAGCGGTGTTCTTAGCATATCCCCGCCCTAAAACTATATAAAGCTAGAAGGGATTTGAATCTTCGGTTCTCCTGCTCAATCTTGAGTCTAGAATTAGCTAGTTTTAACCAACAGTCTAGAATTAGCTAGTTTTTCTTAGTTAGCAATGCCTATGCATAAAACTAAACGAAAATGCATCCTTCCTGGATGCCAGCAGGAATGGGATGATAAGGTCTCCTTCTTTCACTCCCGAGTAAAGCTGAAATGAGAAGCAAATGGTTAGCATTTTTGAAGAGCCATGGTGTTACAGAGTCTGTCACCGCTAGCGCCCGCCTCTGCAGCAAACATTTCACTCCCGAAAGCTTCTGCAATTATAATATGAGGCTTTTGGGTTTCACGGACTCACGACTGGTCCTGGTGAATTCGGCGGAGCCAACCATCTCCCTCCACGGCCTCCATTCTCCTCCTGTCGCATCAACCTTTGGTGCCGACACCGCTGCCTTGTGTGCTTATAGCTAATTAACGTTATAACGTTAGCTAGGTAACGTAAGCAATAGGAAAATACACTGCTACGTTAATCTACAAAATGTGTCTTGACATTTATGTGGTAATGTCAGCTATGATGAATTATATGTAATCTTAGGAGGAATTATAGCTAACATTAGCTATGTAGTTTGTTGCAGATGGGAGTGTGTATATAACCTTAGTCTAGCTAACATAGCTAGCAGCACCGACCAGGCGACCACCCACCAAATAACGTTACGGATGATATATTATGACTATAAGCGTTAACTATACAGAAACTGCCTGCCATATTTGTGGCACCTGATGTGCGTATGGGTTCACCGGTAATGGTTCCAGTATATTTCTCCAGCGGGAGACCGGGAGGCGGGAGCGAGGGGGATGGTTAGGTAGACCAGCTGCAGCTGGAGAAAGAGGCACCCTCTCCCAGTGAAGCGGTGCTCGGCGGCTACTGGCTGAACATTCCAGTTCTGTTGGATATGTTGCGGGAAAGTTGAAGCCGAGTGCTCATTATTCTCACACATAACATTGCCAACGAGAGTGGATGAGTCTGTCCCGATTATCAACTCCGGTAGTGTACGCTTCTTCGCGCTATCAGCGCTGTTCAAGCCAGTGACTAAAAGGTACATTTTAAACAACTTTTTCCATTGATCCCAAGGGACGACAGGATCGCCTGGGAGGGATAGGAATGGGTCCGGAGGTGGCAGTGAGAAAATAGGGACAGACTCATACATTCCTCGTTGCCTGTTTTTGTATTTTGCATCTAAGGGCAGTAACACTGGCGCGTTGGTATAGAGTAGCTACAGTTTTACCTGTGTTGTTTGTCAGGAGGTAGGTTAGGAGAAAGCATCTGTGCGTTTGACTCATTAGACAAGTGTAATTTCAACTCCTCTCTGTTTTCACAAAGCTGTGCCTTCCTACCACAAAAGAGACGGCGTGCCAGTGTGACAATATGCAGACCAGAGAACGGTACTATTTGACAGGTTCTTCCCTCCACACCCCCTCCCCACGCAATTGGGTGTGGCTTCGGTGCCTTCAGCAGACACGCCCCCACAGTCTCAGACCAGAGAATGCTGCTGATTTTTAACCGATTTTGAAGCCTTATTTTATATACTTAGCAACATTTTTAATCACTCAGATTTGGCTGGGCGGTTAATGACATGTTTTCCTGTGGTGTGTGAAGCTCATAACAAAAATTTGAACTGGGTTAACCTGGACTTTAAGGAAGAACAGGAGTGAAGGCTGCCATTTGTAATAAAACAGATTTGCTGAGGAAAAAAACCTCCTGTTTGTCTAAATTTGAGACTCTAAACTAAAGTCAGTCTGCAGTAGCAGAGAAGCATAGCTGGTGGTATGGTTTCCTTCCCCTGTGACACTTCCATTTCCATATGGGTATTCGTCTGGGGTTATATGTGTAAATGTGAAATTGAATGTGGGGTTTTGGGGGTAGTGGGTTTATGTTGTGTGTTGCACTTTTTTGTACAGTTCAGTAAATATAAATTTCCTGTAAAGGACAATAAAGACTAATCTAATCTAATTCCTGGTGAGCTGCTGCCTTCCTGCCTGGAATAGGAAAACGCCGGAGAGAGAAAGAGGGCGACTCGATGCGCACCGTCATCCAGCATTCCTCATCCCAGTGCAGGAGGAGGCCTGCTGGTTTTAGATTCATAGAATTCTCCGGTCAGTAGACTCATTGGCCCAGTCCCAATGTCCACCCTTGCAGACTCGCAGACTTAAGGGCGCGCTCCCGCGAAGTCCGCGAGGGCTTAGGGGTGTCCGAATGTCAACTCGGCAAGTGCGTGAGGGCTCTCCGGCAGCCATTTTGAGCCCTTTATGGCCCCTTCCCGTAAGTCTGCATTTCTGCAGACTTAGCCCAAGGGAATTACCCACAGTTCATAGCGTCGTGACGTGAAACACGGGGTTACCTGAAGAACAGCCAATAAACAAGCACGGACAGATCAACCAACCGTAACGTTCACGTTACAGAACAAAATATGTTTTCATGTTTTCAGCTGGACTTGCTTATCTGCACAAGTAGCCTTATAATTATTTTGGTTTCATTATTTTTAAGTATGGGTTATTAACCCCATGGGTTTGTATAATGTGATTTGTTTAAAAATATGTAGGCTATGGTTATAATTTACATCGATTTCTGTTGCTCTAAATCATATGATTGCCCAGTTAAAAGCAGTATGACATTAATTACCCATTTCGGTGCAGTGTTCTTTGAATTGAGATTTCCAACATGAATATGGAAAGAGTTGTGAGGTGCAGGAATGTGTATACATAATATATTATCAATCTTAAGTTAATACTTTTGGATTCATCACAAACAAGAATCACAGGCAGTAATGTAGTTCGCATATGACCACAAAATGAAATGATTTCAAGTTGAACAAATGTTTTGAGGGTAACACAGAGAGTTCTGATAATGTAAAGGGGATTTGACTCAGCCAAAATTAATTTACACGAAGGCCTACAAGAAAAACATGTACAATTTACAAATTGATTTAAAAAAAGCCCCACACCCACAATAGTAAGAAATATGTTTTCACGTCAACATAATGTGATGTCACAAGTGCTGTCCCATTCCTTGTTATACCAATTCGAGCCCTTGCAGCCTCTCACACTCGATCACTTCACCAGGTGACGTCAATAAGTCTGTGAGGGCTCAGGGCTTGAGGGTTTAGGGGGG
Source organism: Borostomias antarcticus (assembly GCF_949987555.1). NCBI lineage: Eukaryota > Metazoa > Chordata > Actinopteri > Stomiiformes > Stomiidae > Borostomias > Borostomias antarcticus. Next base: position 25,842,762 of record NC_140236.1, on the reverse strand, counting down.
AAATTGGGACTGGGCCATTCTCTTAGATGAACCCTGGAGAACTCAAAGACCCATTCATGATGAAGACAACCTAGAAGGCCTATTCTCAATTAAAGTTTTCTTAGAGCCTTTCATGGAGAAACACGTTTCTGTTTCTTCAGCGGGTGAAAGATGTGAGAGAGGACCAATCTCTGTATTCATAGAGATAAAACAGGGACGGCCAAACACACAAACACACACATTACTCCAAGAAAGAGAGAATGAGGAGTGTGAATTGGAGGAAGAATGGACCTAATTCCTGAATAAGTGTCTTCTTAAATGTCTTCTTACGAACTTCGTAAGACCAACCCAAAGAAAGATCCCCGCCGGATTCATGAACTCATGGAAATGTGTTCTTAAACCGCGTGTTTAAGAAATGTTTTCTCAGCTGTGCTCCCACAAATTAGGAATGCCACTGCTTCTTAAGTTGAATGCGCATTCTCGTACACCTGAATTTGCATACATAAACGCCCCGCCAGCTCGTTACTACAGGGTCGTGTGCACACAGACATCCCCAGACAGCGCAGAAAAAGTTGAGAGGTTCCCAATTGACATGATTGATGTTCAAGTTCACGTGCAAATTTGACGTTTTATTCGTCACATGCAACATGTTATGGCTCTGGGTCCCGTGCATCCTCTCCAGCGCTCTGCATCCCCTGAGATGCCTCCGGTCTCCGCTAGCTCCGGTGGGCATTCCTGCTCGCCGTCCCCAGCGGGCTAGACGCGCGCTCTCCCGTCACACCAGATTCCAATCACCTGCTCAACGGCGCCACAGGTCCACACCAGGTGCATCCAATCTATGCTCTATTTAAACCCCGGATCTTCCAGACATTCTTCGCCAGATCTCCGTTACCTTCACGCTGGCAAGTAGCACTAAGTTTTCATGTTTCTCGACCCTGTTGTTTCTTGTTTTGTTCTCGTAGTTATACCGGCTCTTTATTTTTCGTTTTCCTTCTGATCCTAGCATACGTTACCGGACCTGTTTGGCAGCCCTTATTACTGACTGATACCATGGCTCCCCTGACCTCCCCTGACCTCCCCTGCTCGGACATGAATACGAATTTGGAACACGGACCCGGACGATAAGAAGAATAAATCGCTTCCGTGAGCAGAACTTTACCCCTGTCTCCCGTCTGGTCACCAGGGTTCATATTACAAAACCTAACACAACATATCAGTAAAATTAGATGGGTTCTCCGTTGGCTCTTACAATGTGTACACTAAGCTTAAAGGATAGGTTCACTGAATAACACTAAGCCCTATTTCTAGAACCCCTAGCATGTGTCTGAGACGTACAGGTTAAAATTTCTCAAATACCACCACCCCAGACCTACAGTAGGGCTGATTTTCCAGTGCGCGCGCATCACGTTAACATTACAAATATAGGGCCTCTTGTAATATCCTAAAAAAAAACAAGGATAAACATGCATTTCAGCCTCGGGAATGGCGTGGTGTAATCTTACCAGGCCCGGGATGCTAGCTCTGTATTGTATCTGAGTTCGAGTAATTTAACGTCCTTAAATTTGGTTTTCGAAATAGCCTACTACTACTTCAGGGGTTTCGCCAGCAACGCGGAGGGATCGTGTTTGGTTCTAGAGAGTGGAAGAAGTCCCGGTTGGTCTACAGTACGTTTATTACAGGTATCCATGGTATCATCAGGCTATCTACCGGTAATCTCGCATAGATCTCCCACAACCTAATTTCTTGCTCATCTTAAATGTATGTTTAACGAAGTTGAAGTATGCATGATGACTATAATGAAGATCTCGACTTTGAGTTTGATGGAGCTGGCTACAGGTTTGACCCTGAATATACTGACGAAGAGCTGCGGGAGATGGAGAAGGGAACAGAGAGAAGCCGAGGAACGGGACGAAGGTGTAGCTGAGACTAGGCCACGAATCTCAGGGGACTATAGGTGTTTATGTAAGCACTGTAAACGGATGGACACAGAGGAGGAAAGTGTATGCTGTCGAGAGTGGGACCTACTGCCAAATGACATGCCAGATGAGACTTTGTGTGTAACCAAATCCAATGACTTCCAAGCTCTCTTACACCGGGCAGTTCTAGAGACTTTCTTCCATGTCCCGAAGATCAATTGGAAGAGGAGTCACCTGTCCGAGAGACCCAACAACCAACTGTCTAACCGGTGAGTAGGCTAGTGTAATTACTGTTGGGACAATAAGCTATCGATATTCCTTGAATCAGTAGCCTCGGCTAATCTTATAAATAGCCGCAAGAAGTTTAAAATTCAGCGGTGAAATCCATCCAAATCTAAAGTAAACATTGACTAATCGATTATTTTCCACAGACAGTGCAGACTGGTGGGCTATCGTGTCGTATTGGAGTGGGCGCTCAGAGGCTTGACATTGGGACGCGGGAACAGAAAAGTTCTGCCTAGCTGTGTTGTGTTGGCTATTAGAGAGAAGTATCCATATATATAATATATAGCCTAGTATATATTATACTATATTATATCCTCTGTCTTCTGTTAGTTTTAGCCCCTATGGAGTTGTATTGATCTGACAGGTGAGTTTGGAGTCAATAATAGTGCCCAGGTAGGCTACTTGTAGGCTATTCCTCCACGATCTCAATGGGTGTACCTTTTATTTTATTTTTAGGTATACCCTATAGAACAGAGCTCTCGTGTGCATGTCAGCTGCTGAGCGGCGCCACCCTCTATAACCAGGACTAGGCTACTAGCCTACTACTACTAGTACTACTACTACTACTACTACTATACAAGTACTACTACTGTACAAACAACAACTACTACTACTAGCCTACTACTAGTACTACTACTACTACTACTGTACAACAACTACTACTACTACTGTACAACTACAACTACTACTAGTCTACTACTACTACTACTACTGTACAACAACAACTACTACTACTACTAGCCTACTACTACTACTACTACTGTACAACAACAACAACTACTACTACTACTAGCCTACTACTAGTACTACTACTACTACTACTACTACTACTGTACAACAACAACTACTACTACTACTACTAGCCTACTACTAGTACTACTACTACCACCACCACCACCACCACCACCACCACTACCACTAACACCACCACCACCACTACTACTACTACTACAACTACTACTAGTGTACAACTACAACTACTACTACTACTAGCCTACTACTACTACTGTACAACAAGAACTACTACTACAGTACTACTACTACTACTACTACTAGCCTACTACAACTATTACCACTACTACTACTACTAAAACTACCATTACCACTAGTATTAGTCTACTACTAACACTAGGCCTACTACTACTATGGCTAATACTACCGGACTACTACTTTTACTACTAAAATACTGTTACAACTACAGTACTAGCCTACTACAACTACTACCACTAATAATTCAACTACTACTTCTACAAGTAGCCTATTCCCACTACTAATTCAACTACGAGCCCTACTACCTACTACTACTAGCCTACTAGGCTACTATTATCACTACTAGGCCTACTAATAGGCCTACTACAAAATCTTATAAAGATTGTAAGTTACCATTCTAACAATAGCCTTTTTAGCGGCAACATTTACATCTTAAACCTTGACCAGCTTTTACTGACTACTGCTGCCTTTGATGGCCGAGGCACATTCGCAATGTTTGGAGGCTGAGGAGGAAGTTGGACCTTGGATGCAGGTTTGCGGAACTGTACAGTCGTGTCCAGTTGTAGTTGTGCCAAGTAGGGATGCGCATCGAAAACGATTCCGCTATCGATTCCTGTTGTTGCTGCCCATGCGCGATGACGTCGCACACACAATGCCTTGTTTTGTTTTATTAGACCGCGGTAGAAGAAGCCAGCAACATGTCGTCTAGGCATAAACGTTCGAAAGTGTGGTTACATTCCACGCGACAAGATGACAACACGGCCACTTGCAATGCTTGCAAAAAACGTATATCATCAAAGGGGGGAAATACTACAAATATGCAAAAACATTTGGCCACACAGCATGCGATAACTTAGCAGGAATGTCCCGTTTTTGATGCGCTCCAAGGTGACGACAGCAGCGCAGCTAACGTGTAGTCGAAGGTAAACTCCTCCAGAGTCCCTGTCTATTGTGTTTGTTTAATTGTGTAAACCAGCTTTCACTATATGAATAATCTCCATTTCCATCCATGTAATTTAGATGATGACGTTCAGAGTCAGGCTCGTGGTCGGTCTGGGTCAGAGGCTACTTCTTGTGGAAGTAGTAGAATTGTTAATTCTCCATACAGTTGATGGTTGCAGACCTACTCAGTTCCATTTGGACTTCACTTGAGTGTATTTGTTGCCAGTTGCCGCTGCTAGTTTTATTTTTGTCAGCTCAGCTCATATACCCTTTTTAAATGGAAGGAGCATTGTAATTTCTACTAGTAACATGTTAGACTGTTATTTGATTTAAAATTCAACAGAATAATTCATGTTTTACTTATCTTTTTCTATAGAAAAAATACTGATTTGTTTGTCAGTTTTATTTTTAGTTCAAGGTGAATACACCTAAAAAACAGCACTGTAATTGGCATGTTGAAAGTATATATAAAAGAAAATTAATGTTAATAAACCTGTTTGTACTGTTTTGCCCAATGAGAATCGATAAGAGAATCGCTAAGGAATCGGATCGATAAGCAGAATCGAAAATGGAATCGGAATCGCTAAAATCTTATCAATATCCATCCCTAGTGCCAAGTTGGCAGTTGTAATTAGAATGTTGGAAGTTTAAAATCCAGCTACAAAATTGATCCAACCCTACTGCTAATAAACACGGTACATCGATCCAACGTTGGTGTTGGTTGGGGCTGTGTGCAGACACCTCTAAGTCTACATTCTCTCACATCTCAAGTGTTACATTGTTGTTGTATACAGAGATACCGTTGTTGCAACTGTGTGTAAGTTCATGGTTGTCGCTATAACGAGGTGTGGAAGTTTACTGTACATCGTGAAAGAGGGGGTAGTTTGTTCGGCGAAAAAAAATAGTTCTATTTGATTAAAGCTGTTGTTTCGACATTCGTATGGCGATTAGCCTACCGTCTACAGGAGAGCATCCTGGGCCTGGTAGGATTACACCACGCCATTCCCGAATCTGAAATGCATGTTTATCCTTGTTTTTGTTTTTTTACGATATTACGAGGGGCCCTATACTTGTAATGTTAACTTGATGTGCACGCACTGGGAAATCAGCCCGAGGTCTGGGGTGGTGGCATTTTAGAAATTGTAACCTCTACATCTCAGAAATATGCTAGGGATTCTACACATAGGGCTTAAAGTGTTATTCAGTGAACCTATCCTTGAGGCAAGGTGGAAAAAAAACTATACAAAGTAACAATAGAAAACAAGACTGTATTTGGACCTTTAATACAAAATTGATATGATTTTGATTCTTGATATGCCCAATCTATATTATATAGGCCCATATGATATATTTTAGTTATGGATATTCACGTTTATTTACAGAATGTAGATGTGTCCATTCTGACGACTAATGGAATATAAGGTGCTGTTGTGCTGAATCTGAGTATACCGACTGAGTTTAGTGCTTATTTATTTATTCACTGCCATTTGCAGTGTTTGTGTAGTGCTTTTATTTATTTTAGGACACCACAATGCCTCGTAGAATCATGACCATAAATGTGAAATGGAATTGGAAATGGTACAAATATTCTCGTATTTATTATTATTATTTCAAGCCTAGGATGTCTGTAGAATTGATTGAACACAATCACCTCAGATTTCTCATAAATTCAGCCCTTGCGAACGGGCGCACTCCAATCTGGCCTACCTACGACTGCATTTCCGCGTTCTTAAATCCTGTTCTTAGATAATAACAAATCACAGATAAGAAACCATTCAGGAATGCCAGAATTGTCCCGGGAACTTTGGAAGTGGAGTTAAGAAGAAATGTCCTCTTAACTTTTTCTTAACTGCGTTCAGGAATAAGGACCAATGCTCTTTGACTTCCTGGTTTCAGTTTTCTGGCAACTGACAAATTGGATTCTCTGAGAAAATGAGTTTCCGGGACATCTGACAGGGAGATATTACAAAAGATTGAATATTTATGACTTCCAGATGAGGCACAAGTGAAAGTAATGAATCAGGGAAACTGTGAGGAATCTCAACTACAGAGAGGATCTTTCTCCATCTCTCTCATTTACACAGTCAATTTCTCCAAGAGCAAAATGGCATATGGCCAATAAAATGAGAATTACTCAGAACTTACCAAGGCCTTTTAACCCAGAGGGAATTATGACAAAGGAGGCAATGCTCAGGGACAGTTGAGTGGAACAGAATGCTTTGTAATGGACATTTTAAGGGGTAGTTTCCCTTGGTTGGCAATAGAGAACAGGGTAAACTTGCCCCTTTCTTTGTCTGTTCTTGGTTGCAAGCACGGCAGTCTCAAGATGAACTGGATAGTGAGTATGGGAAGACTCGCACACCATAAAAACTTTAAGGAGGACTCCTTAGACAGAGCCTAGAAAAAAAAAAAAAATCTTTATTTTATCATGTTCAACAAGGTGCAAAGGCGCTCTGGTGCAAGAAGTGCAAAGTGCTGGACAAACGTTTCGGTCATGCGACCATCGTCAGTGTCATTGACAGACCTGCTCCTCATAGGGCTATTAGGTGCTGATGATCAGGGTCATCAGGGTTAATAATCCTGACATTATGGATAAACACATCAACATGGCAAACGCAAGGGAAGAGACATCGACACTTTTCTTCATGTATCAAGTAGACCAAGGGATACATGACATTACACATCAACCACAGATCATAGAAAAATCTTATCATACACACTACAGATCAACTTACATATTATATAACCAATCAAGTTAGGAAGGGGGGGGGTAGCCTATAGAAAGCACTGGAGGGATAGGTCCTCATTCATGCCTCCTGGGTTAACAGACTGTAAATAGAATATCCATCTGCATTTGTTTTGGAGAAGTCTGGTATCTACAGTAGATCGCCACCTCGTCGTGATTTCTTAACTTGTTATATGTTATATTTATGTGTTTGTGTTTTAAGTGTTTTATGTTGAGAACAAGGACCCCAACGGAAATAAGTCCACGACTTTTTTTGTGCTATCCTTGATATTTGTTTTAATGCATGACATGTATTTTAAACTGATATGTCAAATAAACTAAACTAAACTAAAATATGACCATGTATGACAGGTCTACTGTAGAATGACCGGCTTCCATAACATCTCTGGCAGTTGGAGATTTGATGTCCTTGCATCTAATGGCACTCATTCGCTGTAATACATGTGATTTAGTCTCTCTCCAGACTCAATTATTAAGTTGAATCGCTGCCCAAGCTTGTATTCTGAGGACGTATCGACAGCTAAAAATTAAAAGAGTGACAGGTCGTAGCAGCAAATGAGAGACGCTAGCCCAGGTTAGATGGGCGGGGCATATCTATGGGTGGGAACGCCTGATAGCAAAAGTCCTTACTGATTGGTGTAGCAGGGATTCCTGCAATACTAGGGCTGGGTATCGATTTGAATTTCAAGAATCGATTCGATCCCGATTCACAAGGTTCAGAATCGATTATCACGATTCGATTCGATTCAATATCGATTCGGTTAGTGTTACTAAAACCTGTTTTTTTTAGCTGTAACCTTAATTACATGACTGCCAAGTTATGCAACACATCAATACTAGGGCTGGGTATTGATACTGATTTCCAAAAATGAATGAGTCATCGAATGAATGAATGAACTATTCATTCCTTCATTTATTCATTCATTTATTAAATAAAAGATCAATTTTGGGATTCATCAATCGATTCTGAATCATACATTTTTTTAAACCCAGCCCTATGCAATACTAATGATTTGCCAGGATTTCAGTGCCAGATTTTTGCATGAAGTGTCCCAGACCCAGAGAGAGATCTGCAGTATGCAGTAACGTAGTTAGCATAGCTTACGTAGCGTATCAGCGAAAGAACTCTCATGGGTTTGGTGTTGAGACTACAGTAGATGTGACAGGTCTAGATGTTTTGCCTACATACTGAAGATTACATTTACAAGAGATCATAGCTTACGTTGGGAGAGCTGCAGTTAATTGGTTATTTGATGGTGTATTGTTTGTTAGTGACTCGAACGTCATTCTTAGAATGAGAGCAAGCTACAGTTACCGCAGAAGTAGAAATCAGTAACTCTGTCAAGGTGTGTTGCAGAGGGAATATGTACAGTACAATAGCAGTCTGCTTTCACCATATAGTCCCTGATGCTTCCAGATCTAGAATGAGAAAAAAGGGGAGGGTCTGTGCAAATTGTGGCCCCTTCAGCGTCAGCCGACAGAACATGCCCATGTTTCTCTATGATCTTACGGACCTCATTGCTTAAAGAGGTGTAAGTGCTGATACGGGTACAGTACATTAATTTTTCATGGTCTGTGCACCTGATTGGGGATACTGGTTGTGTAATGGTTGTGTACTGGCTGTGTAATGGTTAGAGCAGAGTCAAGCCACTTTCTGGGGTAACCCCTACCAACAAAGTTACTCCTTATGTCCTTCTCACCCATCTCTCCTTCCCAGTCCAGAGGGAGGATTCAAAAAGAGAAAGAGAAGCAGCTTCCGCTTAGGAGAATAGACCTCAGCCCCTCCCAAAGGACAGCTCTCCCCTCTGGCTTAGGAGAATAGACCTCAGCCCCTCCCAAAGGACAGCTCCCCCCTCTGGCTTAGGAGAATAGACCTCAGCCCCTCCCAAAGGACAGCTCCCCCCTCTGGCTTAGGAGAATAGACCTCAGCCCCTCCCAAAGAACAGCTCTCCCCTCTGGCTTACGAGAATAGACCTCAGCCCCTCCCAAAGAACAGCGCTCTCTCTCTCTCTCCCTCTCTCTCTCTCTCTCTCCGCTGTGTTGCAGACTAATCCTAGACAACGGCCGGACTGAAAACACAAAATCTTTAATGATCAATGATCAGCTGGCCTGTTCTGGCCCAGGTCAGGGAAGATCTTCACTAAAAACAGGACGAGCCAATTACTAGGATCCGGGGCCAGAAGTTCAAACTTGTTATCTCAATCAGATCCGATCAGTTTCTGAAATCCCATATTTTGTGTTCCAGGTTCCGGACAACTCCTGGTATTTTTGTCCTGGTATTTTAATGCAATTCATGATAGTATCACCTTGATCCAGATTCAGACTTCAAGATCACCAGATCCTGAAGAATATTATTATTATTGTTAAAGACCACACATTTTGAAGATTTGATCCAGATTAAAGCTAGGATTCGATTACCTGGTCTGATCGGATTCCCTATCCATGTGCAGGATTTAATCCAATAGGTAAAATGTGATCAGATTTTGAACTCCTGAGCCCTGGGCATACATTTTAATTGTCTGGCTATTAGGATGGCAGTACATTTATGGTGTGTGTGTGTGTGTCCTTGTCCTCCTGCGCCCCCCCCCCCCCCTGGGTGTATGGGTGGATGATAAATGGTTCTATTACCCCCCAGTCAGAGTGCTCTAGTGTGGGGGTCCAGTAAATAGAGCTGTGGAGATCTACAGCTGAGCAGGTGCACCTGGTCACCGCTGGCACCCTGGACCCTGGGCATCCATGGGCATCAGAACAGAAAAGCTGCAGCTGAGCCAGGACACACACACACACACACACACACACACACAGCTACCATGGACATCAGGTGCCAGAATGAGAGGAGGAAGAGGAGTTGTGCGAGCGTTTGTAGGCGCTGCCAGGGGCACTACCAACTGGCATAATGACCAGGCCGCTGAGCGACTGGGACATCAAACACAACCCATGTAGTCCGGGGCAAACCTGAGGCCACAAGTCTCTGGGTACTCAAACACATAAACAAATACTCCCCCTGCATTAGACACAGCAACTAGCCAGGTGCAACGTCAAAAACATTCTAAACAGCTTGGCGTATAGGACCCCACCAGGACCGTCACCAGGGCCTCAGAAGACCGTCACCAGGGCCTCAGAAGACCGTGTCCAGGGCCTCAGAAGACCGTCACCAGGGCCTCAGAAGACCGTCACCAGATCTCAGAAGACCGTGTCCAGGGCCTCAGAAGACCGTCTCCGGGACAAGCGGAACACTGAAGCGCATCACCAGGAAGCTCATAAAATCTTAATGCCGCTCGGGGACGTCTCTCCAACGTTTACAAACAACAACATCAGGGAATAAACACATGGGCCATAACGCACACACAGACAGTAAACACACACAAGCACATGCATACACCCGCCCCAACCCCCCGCCGACCCCACACACACGCACACACATGCACACACACGCACGCACAAACAAAATATGTTACATGAGAAAGGCTCACCATATTCTCAAGCACATAGACTTGTACATACTGTACACATTAAAGCACTAACTTGAAATGGGTGAAGAGGTGCAAGCATATCTGCATTTTGCACAGTGTGCACACAAAAACACGTCTGTTTGCGTGTGTTTCTATGAGTGTGTGTGTGTGCATGTGTGTGTGTGTGTGCGTGTGTGTGCATGTGTGTGTGTGTGCATGTGTGTGTGTGTGCGGGCCTCTCAGTAATAGCGGGGCAGTGCCGACCCCATTGAGAGGGTATCAGGATGCCTGCAAACACATGTTGCCTTCACACTGACATCACAGTGAAGAGAGGGAGTGGAGCAGAGGGACTCCCAGGAGAGAGGGGGTCCCAACGGGGTAAACACACTCAAAACACACACACACACACACACACACACACACACACAGGGGAGAAAAGGAAGCGAAGGAGAAAACGTTATGGATCAGGAGGTGTGGGGGTCAAAACCCAGGTCCAAAAAGACCCAGTTCCAAATTTCTCAAGACCCGGTAATCAATAAGGTCGGAGCTTATCGGGTATGCTATCGAGCCTACAGCCGAGTGACCATTTTAACCGGGACAATCAAAAGTGTAGGCTATGCTACTGCACGTTCATGCAAGCGCACAAGTAGGCATATATAATTCTCGAGCACAAAAACCAGGCGTTTTCATTCAGAATGATACAAGTATTTCAGTTTCAGCATCATGGACAGGGCGGACTGGGGAAATAATTCAGGCCGGGAAATGTAGCCCCAGTCAGGCCACTTTTTAAGCCTGATCAGAACAGTGATCTTGCGACGAGATGGAACACGTTGTTGAGCGGGGGGGGGGGGGTAAAGGCTATTCTGATTGTCGTGCTCGTGCGATTTGTTGACGGGGGGAGGGGGGAACAGGCCATTTACCGCGGAACAGGAATGCGTTTCCCAGAGCCTTCTTAGGCCAAGGTATACCTTGGCTACGAAGGCTCTGGGAAACAGCTCCACCCAAGGTAGCCTACATCGTAAATCGCCCTTACGATGTACCTTCCGAAGATACATCGTAACCCCTGCCTGGAGCCGAAGTGCTGTTTCCCAGAGCCTTCTTAGCCAATGTATACCATAGCCAAGGGGATACGTTTTGAAGGGCGGTCGGAACCCATCATAAGCTGTCCCTTGGCGATGTGCTCCGTTCATCCCCTTATAGTTTTAGCTCGATTATAGCAAAATTATACTTTTAAAAAGGAGAGTTGCTATACAGCGCATATCTATCTATCCTACCTGCGTATCTATCTATCCTACCTGCGTGTGTACACAAATTTCAATGAAATTGAATGATGAAAATAATGTTATGGAGCCTACAGAACACATCATGGGAATGTTGTTTTTAAAAATTTTATTGAGCCAAACAACATATAGGGACTATCCGTAGCCTAATATAATCCACTCTGTGAACAACAACAACATTTTATTATGTAAAGGGATAATTTGATGACATGGCTTGTCTGGCTGTCTTTATACAATGTCAGATAGCCTACCAACAGATATCCTGGCGAATTGATTAATCCAATGAGGCCATCTAGATGAATAGCCAAATATCCTCACACACACTCCAGAATATTGTAGAAAGCCTTCCCAGAACAGTGGAGGCTGTTATAGCTGCACAGGGGGGACCAACTCCATATGATGCCTATGCATTTAGAATGGTCATGTCATGAAAGTTCCTATAGGAGTAATGTGTAGGTGGCCCAATACTGTTGTCCTTATAGTGTACTTTGCAGATTCACAGTATCTTACAAATGCTGTTTGTTATATTGTGTGCCTTCTTCAAAAACTCTACTGTTGTAATGTGGCAAGAAACGACAAATATACAGGATAAAGTGAACTTGTTTAATATTGGTTGGGAAAAAACATGGGAAGGTTTGTTCTTCAAACAAACACACTTTTGTCCTGTAACAGGCTTTTTCCGGGGTGGGGTTGTTAGACCCATGCCCAACCCCCAACCTGGAGGGCCAGTTGTTGCTTTTCGTCTGGCCTCTATCCTGAACCTGCCCGGCATGGTTGAACCTGCTGGGGGGTGACCCCCCCGCCGGTACAGCCTTCATGGTCATGGAGACACACAAGCCTTCCCACCACAACAAGGTAGCAACACGTAGGAAGGATGAGTGGTGTGGTGAGAGTATGTAGTGTGTGTGCGCAGTGTACTGTGGTGGGTGGGCAGTGTGTGGTAAGTGTATGTAGTGTGTGTGGTGAGTGTGTGTGCAGTGTGTCTCAGGCATCTGCATCATCTGCAAGGGAGGACAATTCAATTAGCGATATTGAATGGAATGCATGCAGTGTGGAAATAGACAGAGTATACAAAATACACACTTAGCCTACCTGGAGTTGGCAGAATGATGGGCACTGATATGGAGGGCCACACAACCTGTGCCTCTGCTAGGGCCTGCTGCCTGTTCTGCAGGTCCAGCCTCTCACGCTGCACACCCAGCCTCTGCACCTCCAGGAGCTCCTCGCTGCAGTCGCACCTCGCATCCGTGGTGTTCAGCTGCCTCTCACCGGGGGACGGGGGGGGACGTCATGGGGTGTGTGGGGGGTGGGGGGAGAGCGTATCGACGGGGTGGAGCGATCTGACCATGCTGGGGTCTCCTCTCCAGAGGACTGGGAGGCTTGGGGTGATTCAGCTGAGGGCTGGATGTTGGAGGGGCCCTCTCCAGACTCCAAATCAAGGCCTTAGGAGGCTGTGAGGCAGATGATCGATAGGGCCTTCTCCTCCTCCGGGGTGAGGGAAGGCGCACTGCCGCCCCCCGGCTTTTGGCCTGACTGGCGAAGTCCTGCCATTTCTTGCGGACGACTGTCCACTCCCTGGGTGGCCCAGGAGTGGAAACAGCCATCCGCGCTGCAATGCTCGCCCATGCAGCCTTCTTCAATGGGCTATATGCACAACTCCAGTAAGCTACTTCCTGAAATTCGACATGCTTCTTTATTTCCTGTCTTACACTATTGGATGTAATGATTATTCAGGTGTGCCTGATCATTGTGCTGCAGTCAGGCACACCTGAATAATCATTTCATCCAATAGTGTAGGACAGGAAATAGAGAAGCATGTCTAATTTCAGGAAGTAGCCTACTGGAGTTGTGCATAGGCCCTACTGGTAGCCGCCAAACAGGACGGCCTTCGGCTGCTCCACCTCGTCCAGCATGATCACTAGTTATTCTTTGGTGAACGCTATCACACGCTTCCTCTTCATATCTGCCATGTCGCTCAATGTGTGCAGTTACCCTTGTTTTTTATAGGCCACATGTGCCAACACCGGTGTCTGATAGATTAAATTAGTCATCTTATCCGCGCAAATTCTAACTTGGGAATGCTACTGCCACAGGGGCAATTTATATGGGCATTATACCTTTGTTTGTATGATAACTAAATCAGTGGTCATTTTGCTATCATCATTGCCTATCATCATTAAAGTATTTTTTCCTGGCCTTTCAAGACATCCTCGACGGGGCTTATATGTCCCGATCCGATCCATGCTCTTTCTTGTATATTTTATTTCATGTAATCTAATGTAATGTATGAATTGGGACTATCACGAGGTCTCGCCTTGACTCTGAAATACATTAGCAGATGAGCTTTCGGAGGCATAGCTTCCTTTTTGGTAATATTAGACTGAAATAAAATAATTAAGACAGCACGTATTATATTGACACGTCATTTATTTGACTTGGCCATCGATGTGTGCGGCATCCATTCATTCTTTTTTCAGCACCACACCCAGGGAGAGCTCCCCTAATGATGTATCTTGGGATGAACCTTACGATGTATCTTCAGGCGCCCACTAAGGGATAGTCTGGGAAACACTTGTAGGAAAAACTGTCCCTTCGCCAAGGTATACCTTGAGAAGCGTCGTAGCGCGGCGAAGTTCGGCGAATCTGGGAAACGCACCCCAGGCCAGTTAGCGCGCCAGACCACCAGGAAAACTCCCGGTGCTCCCAGTGGCCATCCCACCCCTGATCATGCACAGCTTCCCAGCAAGCAACATATTGGTCTGCACACACTCGGCTACACTTTTAGTCTTGTAGGTAGGAATGCCGACGTAAAGATCATATTAACTTGATAAATGTCATGTGAGCACTGTTAACAAGCATCACATTATGTTCTGGTTAAAACCTCTGGCAGTGAATGTTGAAAACTAGTGTTCTACAGATATTTCTCGGTACAACCGGCTTGACCTTGTCCTGTCTGATCGTGGTGCACAAACATATGATTGATAAAGTTTTTGAATTCAATTGATTTGCATGCCAACCGCTGTTATTTTAATTGCCTTGCACCAGGCCCCCAGGATTCAAAATCTAAAGTGAAGCCCTATTGAACCGCGCCATCTTGGCAAATTTGTAGTCGTTTGTCTTCTTCTTCTTCTTCTTTAGGTTTCCGGCAGGCTGTACGCAACAGCGTAATGCTGCCCCCCACACGCCGACGACATCCTATTCTCCCATACAGTCCAGTGGACTGGAGGTACCTCAGCACCACTCTCCCTACCAGCTCAGTTCTGTTGTGTTCCGTCCCAAAAATAGACTGAACTGAGAAGACTACAAAGCCCAAATCTGCCAACTCCTTGAACAGCTGCTGCCTTTCACTTCTATAGGAACCACGTGTTAGGAGTACATGTTGAACGGTCTCCAAACTACCACATCCACACAAGCCGTCAGGGTGCTTCCCAATGACAGGCAAGGAGCTATCCAGACCACAGTGCCCCAGTCTGAGTCTGGTTAAGACAACATCATCCCTGCACCCAGACTTCACTTTCCACCTCTTAGATTTGATAGAGTTCTGACCTGACCAATACCACTGACCCTTCTGCTCTCCTGCCCACTCCATCTGCCACTGATATTCTAATTTTCCCTTAATCACACTAAAACATTCCCCCTTTCCAAGTGGTATATTCAGGTCGACGTTATCTCTCAAAAGGGACTCCTTCGCCAGCTTGTCTGCCATTTCTTTGTCCTCAACCCCCGAGTCTCCGGGCACACACACAAAGCACACCTGACATCCTGCTTATTCAATACGATACAGGCCACACAGGATCTCTAGCAGCATGTGAGGGCGGGCCCTAGATGTCCCTTCCCTCAGTACCAGCAGAGCAGCCAGGATCTCTAGCAGTATGTCAGGGCGGGCCCTAAATGTCCCTTCCCTCAGCGCCAGCAGAGCAGCCGCAGAGTCTGAGCAGATTATACTGTTTGGAGGTTTAACATCCTCGACCCTCTAACGCACATGAGATTGCCACAGGTTATCAGAGACATGTCTGCTCAGCTGACACTGACCACTGGCCACACAAACCCCTGAAAAGCACAACTGCGCAAGTACAAAAGGCACCGGAAATAGTCAAATGACTACAAATTTGCCAAGATGGCGCGGTTCAATAGGGCTTCACTTTTGATAGCGGTCAATGAATGGAGTGGCTGTATCCAGTTCTATTAATACATCCATGCCTTGCACACTCGTTCACAAGTTTGCCTGTGGAGAAAATGGCAGAGCATGCAAAACGGTCAAGTGCTTGGCTTCATTTCACAAGAGTGAAAGATAAAGACAAGGCGAAATGCCAACTGTGTTCGTAAGCAATAAATGCAAAACCAGTTCTGTTAAAAATGTATTGCCGTCCGTCTCGTTTTTCCCATATAAAAGTATCGAAAGTGGTATCAATAAGGACCCGGATCATTAAACAGACTCGATAACTGTATCAATATCAATAAAAATGTATGATCCCCATCCCTAGGAAAGAGGACAACAGTTTGGAGACGATTTGATGACATTTTCTCCCTGAGTAGTTCTTCTTCTCCTCCCCCCCCCCCCCCCTTCTGCGTTGAGCGTTACGATAAGCAGGTGGGGGTTGCGTCAGCCCTGGGTGCACACCAGCTCAGCTCTTCTCAGCCCAGCCGGGCGCTACGAGTCCTCGCCACACTCAGCGTTCCCCGATAACCGTCCGAAAGCAGGAGTAGGGGGGGGGGGGGGCATCAAAGACAAGCGCTGCCGAGGGCCTCACAGCGCCCCAGATGACGAGCAAATCCCCTGGAGGTAAAGACTCGCTCGGGCCTTAGGAACTTGCCTGGAGGGCATGTGAGAGATAGAGCAAACACTGTGTAATCGCCATCTACAGCAACAGGTCCCTTCAACTGAGACAGGGAGAGGGAGAGAGAGAGAGAGAGAGAACAGGAAAGAGAGAAAAGGAGAGAGAGAGAGAGAGAGAGAGAGAGAGCAAGAAAGAGAGAGAGAGAGAACAGGAGAGAGAAAAGGAGAGAGAGAGAGAGAAGGAGAGAGAAGGAGAGAAAAGGAGAGAGAGAAAGAGAGAAGGGCAGAGAGAGAGGAGAGAGAGAGAACAGGAGAGAGAGAGAATGAGAGAGAGAGAGAGAGAGAGAGAGAGAGAGAGAGAAGGAGAGAGAGTTGTCTTCTGCAGAAAGAAACTTGGGAGCTGGGGAAGGTTGACATCCTTCAGCAGAGGCCACAGGCACGGAGCACATAGGTATTAACTCCATGTTTTATTCATGGATATGTTCTTAGTGGAACATCGCTTCGCTCACGACGCCTGCGACATCATCAGAATACAGAGTGAGGAGGACTGGAGAAAAACAGGATTACAGGAATGTAAATAAAGTGGAGTCAGTCACATTAAGATATTCCCTAATCTGCCCAAGAGGATTAGGTTACAGTGGCCTGTCAGGCACAGGAGGGGAGAGCAAATGAGAACCGTCACAGAGAGGGAGGAATGTGGGATTGCTGTGCTGGGGTTTGACTTTGAACAATGACGCCACGTTGCGGCTTAGGCGCGATATCAGGGAGCGGCAGCGAGCCCACATTCGGGGCATGAAGGTAAACACGTTAATCAGCAAGAAGAAAGGAAAACGACAAACAAACGCTGTCCCACCTGTATCCATCCATCCCTGTTTGGCAAGGAGCGAGGGAGATAAAGGGTTTGTCGTAACGGCCTTACTAAATGGTGATGGCTCAAAAAACCCAGGTCTGGGCTGACATGAAGTTGACAGGAAGTTCTGTTTGATCCAGACAGGTAGAACCGTCTCTCTCTCTCTCTCTCTCTCTCTCTCTCTCTCCCTCCCTCTCTCTCCCTCTCTCTCTCTCTCTCTCTCTCTCTCCCTCTCTCTCTCTCTCTCTTGCCAGTCTGTGGTGGGCGCCCTTCCCATGGCGAGGCCTGTTCTCGTTACCACGCAGACAGCTCATAAAGGCCGGTGAAATATTCCCAATATACCCATAAATCAGCAGCTCAGCAGTGGAAAAGAAAATCAACGGGGCAGTCAGGGTAAAGGCCCACTCGGTCACGTCGTCCACGGGGGGCAACCTGGGTGAGGGGGGAGGAGGGGGGAGGAGGGGGGAGGCGGAGAGGTACGGAACGGATGGAGCACAGCAAGGAGCTAGAGAATGAGACACGAGAGGAAGTGTTGGGTTGAGGATCAATGTGTCCTCGGTTTTGAAAATGCGACAGAGTCAGAAAGAGAGAGAGAGAGAGAGATAGAGATAGAGAGATAGAGAGAGACAGAGACAGAGAAAGAGAAAGAGAGAGAGATAGAGATAGAGATAGAGAGAGAGAGAGAGGTGGAAAGATAGGCCAAGGCAACTATTTTGTTTTTCTTTTTAGCATAGAGAGTAAAGATTTTCCAGGTCCTGAGGCAGATAGACAGTGTGCATACTGACGTGTACAACACAGATAGATACAAACACACACACACACACACACACACACACACACACACACACACACACTCACTCGCCTCCCAAGCCTTAGTCTCTCTCCCCCGTTGAGATGCACACTAATTGGATTATAACTATGCAGATGGACAGTGTGATCTCCGCACGCGCATGCAAACACACACACACACACACACACACACACACACACACACACACACACACACCGTATATTGCAGTCTACCTCCTAAGATCCCTCAGAGTTATACTCCCTCTGTGTCAATATCAGGGCATTATTCTACAACAGCTCAAATCCCAGTGGAACCAAGGAGAGGAGGCCCTCCGGCTGCCACTGACCTCAGCTATAATTACCCAACACTCGCTTCTCAACACCGTGGCACCTTCAGCCGTTACAGAAGGACAAGGAGGGCCGCGTGTGCTCCTTTACACAACATCTCTCTCCTCAGAAAGGCCACCCCTCACCACACAGCTGTACAGGATATATCATCTCAGTGTGCTAACTGTACTGTATAGCAATGCTGCGGGACGCTAGGTCTATAGCCTGATTTCCACTGTCGTGCCGAACCGTTCTGAGCATGCAGGGTAACCATTTCGACGGTGTTTCCCCATGGGACCGGTTGGGCCCAGAACCGTTCGCAGAACCGTTCCCATGGCACGGTTGTCTAACCGTACTGAGTGAAGCAGAACCGTTCTTTAGTAGAAATGTGAAAATTAGTTCCGCAAACAACATTCCGTGGAACGCAACAGCCCGAGAGGTGGAAACAGACACTGTAACCGTTCCCACGGGTCCGGAGGGCACGGTTTGAGCACGGTATCGGTTCTGCACGACAGTGGAAATAAGGCTTATGGCTAGGATGACCGTGGGGAAAGCAGACCGAGGAAGGAGGCGGCAGAGGAGCGCGGCCGCTACACACACTGGCGTGCACGCAGGCGCAGTGTTGAGGAGAGGAGGGGGGAGATGGCGCGGTCGTGCCGTCACACTGCGCGCGGAGGTGTACCCTGCTGCCGGAGCTCCCAGAATGCAGCCTGTCTCACAGCACGCTCTGGAGCAGACTCCACCGCACCTGCTGGTCCTTCCACACTACCGGTCACACACACACACACACACACACACACACACACACACACACACGGGCAAGGACATGCACACACACACCATTTGCCAGTCCCAGTTTAGACTCCAAATCCAGATTTGCATATAAGGTGTGTGTGTGTGTGTGTGTGTGTGTGTGTGTGCGTGCGTGCGTGTTTTATTTCACCCTTATTTACCAGGCACAATACATCTTTTTTTGCGAGTGTGGCCTGAAGTGTGCGCGTGCATGCGTGTGTGTGTGTGTGTGTGTGTGTGTACTTGTGCTTACATGTGAGCCTGGTCCACCATCCAACACCAGGCTCCTCAACACCCAGTTATTTATCAGTATGAAGGTTTACACCACGTTTTACAGAGCCAGCCCGTGTTAGCTGTGACCCCATGACCCCGAGCGTGGGTGTGCGGGGCAGCTGTTCCCTGCTGCTTTGTTCACAACGTCAGTCCTTCACTGCTGTGCTTCCTTTAATCTCTCTGAGTGGGACGGCAGGACTAGAGCAGGGCAACAGGAATTGATTAAGACACTGGGCCCTGACCTGCCGTGTTAGCATTAACCCCGGATGTGTGTCTGTGTGTGTGTGTGTGTGTGTGTGTGTGTGTGTGCGCCTGACAAGTCTAAGGCAGTCTCATTACTGTGTGAAGGTAGTGTGTGTGTGTGTGTGTGTGCGTGCTGTGTACATGTTTGTTTGTTTGTTTGTCTGTGTGTCTGTGCGTGTGTGTGATGCTGGACCTGGACCAACACAACAGCAGAGCGAAATGTGTTTTGAAGCCTCATCAGTGAGGAGCCGGCCTCAGGCTACAATAGAGGCTGTGTAGAGGCTAGAGGCTGTCTCAGCCTCATTGTATTCCTCAGCCACAGACTGGGAGACAGAGACACAACTGCACTCCACTTCACTCCACACTCCCGACACACTGAGAACACAACATCTGCCAACACACCGGGAAGTCCACGAGGGCACCTGTGCACTCTACACCTGCAGTATGGTTCATCTACCAAAGTTGTCCATGTCTATATAAGGGCTTGTATTGCACTGAAATAACTAGGGTTGCCCCCTGAAAGTCGACAAGTCGAATCATCGGTCGGAGACCCTTGGGTCGACTGAGATTCTTGAAGTCGAGAGAGTCGTTTTTTTGTTCCACTGTCAAGATGTGCTGGCGGGCTAAGACCACTCACCTGCCTTGTAATAGTGATTCATATAGGACAGGCCAATCATTAGTTTTAGACCTAGGCTATTACCGTAGTTATTATTTGTGCAGTAAAAGGAGACTTAAGACTGAGCCTATTCACGCACGCTTTGAAATGTGCAGTTAGGACTATCGTCAAATCACCCAACCCTAGTGTAGGCTATTGGAAACACTGCATAAAAACATGGGGGCATCTGAAGTAGATGGACAACGTGGGCTAGATGATGTCTTTTATTGTGCTGCCTGAGAGTTTGAGTTAGTTTGACTGCTGTCCCGAGTCCGACTCCCGCGGTAAATGGTAAATGGACTGCACTTATATAGCGCTTTTCCACCTTAGCGGCACTCAAAGCTCTTTACAATGGCCTCTCATTCACCCATTCACACACACATTCACACACCAATGGCGGCAGCTGCCATGCAAGGTGATAACCGGCTCATTGGGAGCAATTTGGGGTTAGGTGTCTTGCTCAAGGACACTGACATGTGGACAGTTGGAGCTGGGATTCGAACCACCGACCCTTCGATCACTGAACAACCCGCTCTACCAACTGAGCTACTACCCCTCAGCCTTGACATGGGGAGAAAAGCGAGGAAAGAATCGTCGAATCTCTGGTTTGAGCAGGTGAATCTGATTCGATTCAGAATCGGGTACAGCCCTAGAAATAACCATGGTGTGTGTGTGTGTGTGTGTGTGTGTGTGCGTGTGCACGTAATACAGTATGTAGTGTGTGTGTGTGTGTGTGTGTGTGTGTGTGTGTGTGTGTGTGTGTGTGTGTGTTGGAGATGTGCTGCATCTCCATGTCAGTGTGTCAGACATGTTTGTTTGTCTGCGCACACGCACACGCCTGATAACGATAGGCTCACCGTCTCCCAGGGCAACGGGAGCGGAATCCCCTTCGGAGGCCCGCGTGAATGTTGCTGGGGGGAGAGACGCGGAGGAGAGACACGCACAAAAGACACACACACGATCCAGCAGGACTTATTCTAATGCTGTCGCTGGAGATGGTTGGCTCCGGAGGTACTCTCTACAGAGAACGGACCCGGCCCAAGAGTGTATGTGATGGGACTCCCAACCGTGGGAGCAGTCTGCCAGTCTGAGATAGGGCTGTTTAGACCAAGCCTGGGGCTAGGCTAGGTGGGGGCTAGGCTAGGTGGGGAGTCCAGCGGTAGGGAGGTGGATGTAGCATAGAGACAGCTATACGGGGCCCAAAGGGGGAGTGGGGCAAGTTCCATTGCTGGTCTGGTGCATCATTTTGGTTTCCGACCCACTCCTCTCCTCCACTCCTCTTCTCTCCCCCTGCTTTACTCTTCCATCCTCTCCTCCTCTCTCGTTCTCGGATCCTGTTCTCTCCTCTCATACTGCTCTGCTCTCCTCCTGTCCTCTCATACTGCTCTGCTCTCCTCCTGTCCTCTCCTCTCATACTGCTCTGCTCTCCTCCTGTCCTCTCCTCTCATACTGCTCTGCTCTCCTCCTGTCCTCTCCTCTCATACTGCTCTGCTCTCCTCCTCTGTTTCGCTTGGCTGTGAGGCCCTGTAGCAGCACTGGCATCTGCCCGAGAGGTTGGCATGACGCCAGCGGGAATCGCTCTGGCAACCAGATAGACCGATAGATAGAAACTTTACGTTTCAGAAGTGGAAAAGTACGGCGGAATAAAGAATATATATACAGTAAAGTATATACATAAAAAACTACGTTAACTAACTAGAAATATATACATACAGTATGCATAAATATAGGATATACAGTATGTACATACATACATACATAGTCTGTGTATGTATATATAATTATACAAAAATGTACATACAGTACATACATACATACACACACACACACACACACACACACACACACACACACACACACACACACACACACACACACACACACACACACAACACTCGGAACACACAGGCACTGTTGTAGAGTCTGATGGCCGCTGGCCCAAATGAGCTCCTGACCCGTTCTGTATTGCACTTGGGTGGGATGCAATTGGATTTATCTCCTCCAACCTGTCAGCTGATGCCCTTTGTTGGAATAAGACGAGTGGGCACAGCCTCCTTGGCACTCTCTCCAGGGTGCCCACAACCCCCCCATGTGTTTAAAGGCCCATGCACAGATCCACAAAATACCACCCTGCCATGATTCTGGGGAGGACAGTAGCATAGTAGTGGAGACGAGAGAGAGAGAGAGAGAGAGAGGGAGAGGGAGGGAGAGAGGGAGATAGAGAGGGGGAGAGAGAGGAAGGGAGGGAGGGAGGGAGGGAGAGAGAGAGGAGAGAGAGAGGGAGGGAGAGAGAGAGAGAGAGGGAGGGAGAGAGAGAGAGAGGGGGGAGAGAGAGGAAGGGAGGGAGGGGGAGAGAGAGGAAGGGAGGGAGGGAGGGAGGGAGGGAGGGAGGGAGGGAGGGAGAGAGAGGAAGGGAGGGAGGGAGGGAGGGAGGAAGGGAGGGAGGGAGGGAGAGAGAGAGAGAGGTGGAAAGATAGGCCAATGCAACTATTTTGTTTTCCTTTTTAGGTAAAGAGGCCTGTGGAGGGAGAGATCTATAAGACTAACACTCGTTCACCAAGTCTATAACTGTAGATTCTTGTGAGAGAAACACCACCACTGACCTTAGAGGCTTGAGTGAACATATTATCCAACTGAGCATCAATGAAAGGGGACTGGCCAACTAACAAGATCACCATAATCAAGACAAAGGGCTACATTTATAGATCTGTTGACACAGAGGCCAGCTCATTAAAAACTAATCTCTTTTCATTGGGTACTAAAACTAAATGTTCAATAACCCAAATTTGTGCCAATCAATTAAGACAAGCTTGTAGTCTAAATGTCACAGGTATGCAGAAGTCCAAAGATATCGTCACAAACCCTCCCGGGGTTTGCAAGCAGCCTGCATAGTACACGATGGAGCTCCAGTGCATGACTTTAATCAACCGCCAGCCGTACCTTTCAACCAATAAGCACCATGGCAAATTCATAATTAGCACCATGGCAAATTCATAATTAGCACCATGGAAAATTCATAAGTGCTTGTTGCAGCCTGGGCTCCTCGTATTTTTTCCTCAATTAATGTCAAAATCTATTATACAACAATTAAACTGAATCATGTGAAACGGTCTAATTGTAATATATCTGTCATCTATTTTCATTCTGCTACAATTAAAATAAATAGCAATTGTATAGACAATCATATACATATACCATTTCATAACATCAAGAGTTAACTTGAAAGCCGCGCACTAACTGCACAGGCTATATAGCCTATTCTGTCTGTTCACAGCAATGCCACCAGCACAGAATCACACACAAGTGTCACTTGGATAGGAAGGCTACAGTAGGCTAATGGGCTAGGCTACTTACGACAGTTCTCCTCATCGCTGTTATCAGAGCAGTCGTCGTCCTCGTCACATCTCCAGAGAGTAGGTATGCACCTTCCGTTCTTGCATTGAAACTGGCCGGTTTCACAATCCGTATCAGTCCCTACGATTAAACAACCATAAACACTAAAATCAATAATGTCCTTAGCTCGTGGGCAGCACAAAAGCCGCGTCAGACGGATGTCACAACACCCAGACATGCAGTTTGATTAGAGAAACAAGCGCATGTTACAGTAGCGTAGCCTACACGAAGGTTACCTTAAATTGCAACAATAGCGGATAGGCCATATAATTGGTGATTATATGGAAAAATGATTAAATAGGTTATTGTTTGGTTGCATTGCAAATTCAACAGCATGTTAGCAGGGGTTAGCAAAAGCAGTGACACCAGTCTGGTGATGAGAACCTCCTTTTACTTAAAAAAAACAAATAGGCTACATAAATAAATACAAACAATTTGTAGGCGAATTTAAAGTATTTTAAACTAATTTCAAATAGGAAAACAATGCAATTGGGTTATTTATCTAAGTTTTCAAATCACATGTTATGTTTTTCATATATTTTATTAACATAACATATTAATAGGCTTCTATGTTGACACCTGCTATTCAGCTTAGTGGAGGTTAGGGGCCAAATGTTGACTGAATGAGTGGGGAAACAATACCAGTGGGGAAACAATAGGAATCTCCATGTAGCCTGATCACAATAACCACACAAATCACCAACGAACACGGGCTCCACGTAATCAAACAGATCTATGTTACCTTCATGCACATGTTGGCTACCCTCGGCGTATTTGTTAGGCTTATGTTTATGGACACGTGCTCAACCTTATCAATAGTCTATAGTAATTATTTCTGGGGGACATGTTTTCTTGCACAGTATGTAGAAAGCATGTATCCCCCAGCAATAATTGTATTATAGCCTAGACTATTGATAAGCAATGAATCTCCCTCTACAATTACGTCGCTTGCTTCCCTCATTGGCGCGTTGTATTGAAAAATAGGCTGTCCTACCTTTTGTGGAATGAAGCTCCAGCAGTAGCAAATGTAAAAGCATAAGCTTTCCGACTTCTGTCCACATCTTTAAAAGATGGTATTTGCAGTTGTGTTCATGCAAAGATACTAAACGATCGCAGACAAGCGCTTCCTTCCCGCTATGCGAAGCCTCTATGCTGCGCCTGCCACCTCTCTCGATTCTCCGCTCCGTGCCACAGGAGCGATTTGAATTAGTGACGTTTATGGGCGGGATTGTGCCTGCGGTAATGTAGTGAAACTGAAAAAAAAAATGTAACTCATATCAGTCCATACAGATGGCGAAGTGACCTAGCATCTTTAAAGTACTGGAGTAGAAGTAGGCTAATTTGAGGATGGAATATGTGCCTAAAGGAAAGAATGGACCGAGTTTTAGTACCGCGCTGTAGCAGCATGATGCATAACGTTTGATCTACAAACCAATAAAGTGATTACATTTTTCAGTTTCAAGAGAGACTTATAGTAAGCCTAATTGGTTAATCAACTAGTAATGTTTTCTAGAAATGCACATTCAAGGGAGGTAGGCTACAGAAGCTGCTGAACAAAACAAGAGCAGCCTGCAGATAGATCCGTTCATGAATTAATATTGTTTATTTTAACCAAACCATAGTTCATAAATGATTCATAAACACATTATTATTCAAACATTGTGTATCAGACCATGTGGATTGTAGTTCCCATACAGTATCAGCTCGGGGCTTGGCATGAATTCGGGCAGAAGGGCAAGGTTTCAAATTAATACACAAATAAATCTGACCTAGCCTACTTGTACAAAAGTAGTTTCTGACAAGGTCATTGTTTTTAAAGGTTCTTTTTTTAAACCAATGAAAACAAAAAGTAGCCATGGAGAGCGGTCAGAGGGAAAGTGTTTAGAATTCTGAAATTAAAAATGCCAATTGTGTGTGGATCACTTCCATTGAGATGGATTCATGCAGACCAAGGGCACACCGTATTTATTTATTTATTTGTTTGTCCATTTATTTATTTAGCAGAATCAACCTCCAACTCGCATTTGCCTCAGCTCCTATGGCTTGTGTTGTTCCTTTGAGGTCGATTCTGCATTTAAGAAATCTTCCAGACTCTGAAATCGCATTTGATCCCTGTCTGTGCTGATCCAGTTTTTTCCCCTCATGCTGCTTCATCCCTGTGGTGCATTCAGCCCAGCCAAGGGACTGAGACCTGCAGACCGGGACCCCCTCCCCAGACTGACACACTCAGAGACCTGCAGGACCTGGATGGTAACCCCCGCCCAGCCAGAAGACTGAGACTGACACACTCAGAGACCTGCAGGACCTGGATGGTAACCCCCGCCCAGCCAGAAGACTGAGACTGACACACTCAGAGACCTGCAGGACCTGGATGGTAACCCCCGCCCAGCCAGAAGACTGAGACTGACACACTCAGAGACCTGCAGGACCTGGATGGTACCCCCCCCCCCCCACTCCCTCTCTCTGCCCTGAGTGACTTCTGTCTGACTGAATACATATGGTCAGGGTAAAAGACAGCAAGCTACTAGTGGTCAGCAGATTCACTGCCATTCTGAGAGAGAGAGAGAGAGAGAGAGAGAAAGAATGAGAGAGAGAAGGAGAGAGAGAGAGAGAGAGAAGGAGAGAGGGATAGAGAGAGAGAGAGAGAGAGGGAGAGAGAGAGGGAGAGAGAGATAGAGAGAGAGAGAAGGAGAGAGGGATAGAGAGAATAAAAACCACCCTGGCATAACTCATAAACAACCCTCCCCCCCCCCCCCCCCCCCCCCCCCCCAATTTAAAAATAAAAATGTACACAGTGATGAAGTGTGATGCTGGCCTAATTCAGTTTGTGAGATGTCTTCTCCCAATGGTGCATGAGTTGCTGTTGTTGTTGTTGTTTTTGTTGCTTTGGACAGGAGTGAACGGCGTTCTGAGGAGCAATAACCCCACAGCAAACATGTGAAACGCCTACTAGAGTGTATGACTCTTTTCGTGATGTCGCAGAGATGCCAGCATGCATTTGTCTCAGCGAACATGATGCTGTCGGGGTGCGTCCTGTTGACACGCTGCAAACATGTCCTGTCCCCGTCAGTGATGTCTTTTCATCACAGGCTTGGGGGCCGATCAGAGGCTGAGGTCTGTCTGCAAGAGGCCTGAAACACACATCCGGTACAAGAGGAGATTGATGGAGACATGGAAGTAAATCCTTTGTATCCATTATGACAGTTGTATACTTGATTTACACATAAGAGTATAACAGCTTATGCATGGATGTTCTGGAATATAGCAGCCATGCTTTTACTCCTTTTACATCCAGGTATTTTGTGGTGCCTTCATTCCAACACCGTTGTATGACAGTTTTCCACAGCAAGATTCTCATGCTCGCTCGATAATCTGGTTCAGTCTTTCAATTCAATCAATTTGGGATCATACTGCCTCAAAACTGCACCAGCGAAGAAATTAGAATTCTGCCCCTGCAGTGCCCTCTGTTGGGTGGTACAAAGGGCACCTCTAACAGGCATGTATTGATTCTATGGATAATCCCCAGCTTTAGCGCCCAACACAAGCAGTCCTGATAGAGATTGTGTTACTAAATCTGTTCGCTCAGCACAAAAAAAATCAGAAAAACTTTAGCGCGCACAATAGTATCCAGGCTATCATTCATCGTGACAGATTTGCCAACAATTCTGTATGTAAGCGATGGAGTTTTTGTATAAAAAAGAAAACCCCCACGTTTGGGTGTTTATATTCCGCTCCCTATCTCTCAAGCATCTGAGCCAATTTCACACTCAAGCTTTCTGTGTATCAAATCAAATACAGAATGCATTGCACTGTCTGCTTGGTAGATGCTCCTGTAGGGTGCCTCCTCCTCTCCTCCTCCTCCTCCTCCTTCTCCTCCTCTCCTCTTCTGACATCAGTATTCCGCAGACAGGTCCCGCTTGGCCCAATCTATACATTTGTTTAAGGAGCAAGTGGCATTGCTTAATAAGATTGACTGTCCCTGGTGGACTGAAATACTGGAGAGCCATGGAGTCGGAGATGTGGTAGAGAGAGATGGAGAGAGGGAGATGGAGAAAGAGGGAGATGGAGAGAGGAAGATGGAGAGAGGGAGGGAGGGAGATGGGGTAGAGAGAGATGGAGAGAGGGAGATGGGGTAGAGAGAGGTGGTGAGAGGGAGATAGAGAGAGAGGGAGATGGGGTAGAAAGAGATGGAGAGAGAGGGAGATGGAGAGAGAGGGAGATGGGGTAGAGAGAGATGGAGAGAGAGGGAGATGGAGAGAGAGGGAGATGGGGTAGAGAGAGATGGAGAGAGGGAGATGGAGAAAGAGGGAGATGGAGAGAGGGAAATGGAGAGAGGGAGAGAGAGGGAGATGGGGTAGAGAGAGATGGAGAAAGAGGGAGATGGGGTAGAGAGAGATGGAGAGAGGGAGATGGGGTAGAGAGAGGTGGTGAGAGGGAGATGGAGAGAGAGGGAGATGGGGTAGAGAGAGGTGGTGAGAGGGAGATGGAGAGAGAGGGAGATGGGGTGGAGAGAGATGGAGAAAGAGGGAGATGGGGTACTAGAGAGAGGTGGTGAGAGGGAGATGGAGAGAGAGGGAGAGAGAGATGGAGAAAGAGGGATATGGGGTAAAGAGAGATGGAGAGAGGGAGATGGAGAGAGGGAGATGGAGAGAGAGATGGAGAGAGAGGGAGATGGAGAGAGAGATGGAGAGAGGGGGAGATGGGGTAGAGAGAGGTGGAGAGAGAGATGGAGAAAGAGGGAGATGGAGAAAGAGGGAGATGGGCTAGAGAGAGATGGAGAGAGAGGGAGATGGAGAGAGAGGTTGAGAGAGAGAGGGAGACGGAGTAGAGAGAGGGAGATGGATTAGAGAGAGATAGAAAGAGAGAGGGAGATGGTGTAGAGAGAGAGATGGAGAGAGAGGGAGATGAAGAGAGAGGGAGACAGAGTAGAGAGAGGGAGATGGAGTAGAAAGAGATGGAAAGAGAGAGGGAGATGGAGAGAGAGATGGAGAGAGAGGGAGACAGAGTAGAGAGAGGGAGATGGAGTAGATAGAGATGAGAGAGAGGGAGATGGAGAAGAGAGAGATGGAGAGAAAGGGAGATGGAGAGGGAGATTGAGTAGAGAGAGATGGAAAGAGAGAGGGAGATGGGGTAGAGAGAGATGGAGAGAGAGGGAGATGAAGAGAGAGATGGAGAGAGAGGGGGTGATGGAGAGAGAGAGATGGAGAGAAAGAGATGGGGTAGAGAGAGATGGAGAGAGAGGGAGATGGAGAGGGAGATTGAGTAGAGAGAGATGGAAAGAGAGAGGGAGATGGAGTAGAGAGAGATGGAGAGAGAGGGAGATGAAGAGAGAGATGGAGAGAGAGGGGGTGATGGAGAGATAGAGATGGAGAGAGAGGGAGATGGGGTAGAGAGATGGAGAGAGGGAGATGTACAGAGAGGGAGATGGAGAGAGAGATGGAGAGAGAGGGAGATGGAAAGAGAGAAGGAGAGAGGGAGATGGAGAGAGAGGGAGATGGACAGAGAGATGGAGAGAGAGGGAGATGTAGAGAGAGATGGAGAGAGAGGGAGATGTAGAGAGGGAGATGGAGAGAGAGATGGAGAGAGAGGGAGATGGAGAGAGACGGAGAGAGGGAGATGGAGAGAGAGATGGAGAGAGAGGGAGATGTAGAGAGAGGGAGATGGAGAGAGAGATGGAGAGAGGGAGATGGAGAGAGGGAGATGGAGAGAGAGGGAGATGGACAGAGAGATGGAGAGAGAGGGAGATGTAGAGAGAGATGGAGAGAGAGGGAGATGTAGAGAGGGAGATGGAGAGAGAGATGGAGAGAGAGGGAGATGTAGAGAGGGAGATGGAGATAGAGATGGAGAGAGGGAGATGTAGAGAGAGATGGAGAGAGTGAGATGGAGAGAGAGATGGAGAGAGGGAGATGTAGAGAGAGACGGAGAGAGAGGGAGATGTAGAGAGAGGGAGATGGAGAGAGAGATGGAGAGAGAGATGTAGAGAGGGAGATGGAGAGAGAGATGGAGAGAGAGAGAGATGGAGAGAGAGGGAGATGTAGAGAGAGGGAGATGGAGAGAGAGATGGAGAGAGAGGGAGATGTAGAGAGAGGGAGATGTAGAGAGAGGGAGATGTAGAGAGGGAGATGGAGAGAGAGGGAGATGGAGAGAGAGATGGAGAGAGAGGGAGATGTAGAGAGAGATGGAGAGAGAGGGAGATGTGTAGAGAGCGAGATGTAGAGAGAGGGAGATGGAGAGAGAGATGGAGAGAGAGGGAGATGGAGAGAGAGAGAGATGGAGAGAGAGATGGAGAGAGAGGGAGATGTAGAGAGAGGGAGATGTAGAGAGAGGGAGATGGAGAGAGGGAGATGGAGAGAGAGGGAGATGGAGAGAGAGATGGAGAGAGAGGGAGATGTAGAGAGAGATGGAGAGAGAGGGAGATGTGTAGAGAGCGAGATGTAGAGAGAGGGAGATGGAGAGAGAGATGTAGAGAGAGGGAGATGTAGAGAGAGGGAGATGGAGAGAGAGATGGAGAGAGAGGGAGATGTAGAGAGAGGGAGATGGAGAGAGAGCAACAGCGGAGCCAGGGTGGGGGCAGGGGGGGGGCGGCGCGCCGGGCCCACTAGTCACTGGGGCTCACCATTGACAAGGGGGTTCTTGACGGCCAAGTGCCACAACCGCAGGGCCCTGTTCACCTGTTTGTATTGTCGATTCCGCCCGTCTTAGTACCACCTTAGCAGGGGCCCCCCGTCACTCTGAGGAGAGATTTTACTGTCGCGCCGAGATTTAAAACACCTAGCCTCCTTTTAAAAAATGGTCAATGGATTGCTGGAATCAGAATTGCTAGAAGCTCAGAAGTTACTCTGGACATCATTGGTAAGTTGAGTTGTTTCATATTCATGAATTTTTAAATCTGTATCAAAATCTGTCGACTGCCGTGTCTCCTTAATTTGTGTTGGTAGGCTGTAGTCAGTCACACATTGCTAGCACTTGTAGTTTGTGTGTGGCTTGATTATGTGTCTTGATTGTGTACTAGGCTATGGCTGTGTATGAGAATCCAACTATCACATGTTAAATTGGTAAAGTCCCTGGCGCTGACCATGATGCTTAAGTAGGCTACTGTATATCAGCAGTTGTTTCGTTTAGTAGGCTATCAGCAGTTTGCTCTTTACCGGTAAATCCATGGTGCTGAAGTAGGCTAGAGTATATCAGCAGTTGTTTTGTTTAAAGTCCCAGTTAACCAAAATCCGAGATTTGCTTGAAAACACATTCTATGTGTTAGTGATGCATTGCTGATAACATGTAAAAATGGGATGAACCATGTGTAGTACTGAATTGTGAAGTTAGACCAGTTTTGTGTTTTTGACCAGTTTTGATTTCTGGATTTTCTGGGCGGGCTTAAAACGGTACCGGATGACGTAGAGCGGTGTTCTTAGCATATCCCCGCCCTAACACTATATAAAGCTAGAACGGATTTGAATCTTCGGTTCTCCTGCTCAATCTTGAGTCTAGAATTAGCTAGTTTTATCCAACAGTCTAGAATTAGCTAGTTTTTCTTAGTTAGCAATGCCTATGCATAAAACTAAACGAAAATGCATCCTTCCTGGATGCCAGCAGGAATGGGATGATAAGGTCTGCTTCTTTCACTCCCGAGTAAAGCTGAAATGAGAAGCAAATGGTTAGCATTTCTGAAGAGCCATGGTGTTACAGAGTCTGTCACCGCTAGCGCCCGCCTCTGCAGCAAACATTTCACTCCCGAAAGCTTCTGCAATTATAATATGAGGCTTTTGGGTTTCACGGACTCACGACTGGTCCTGGTGAATTCGGCGGAGCCAACCATCTCCCTCCACGGCCTCCATTCTCCTCCTGTCGCATCAACCTTTGGTGCCGACACCGCTGCCTTGTGTGCTTATAGCTAATTAACGTTATAACGTTAGCTAGGTAACGTAAGCAATAGGAAAATACACTGCTACGTTAATATACAAAATATGTCTTGACATGTATGTGGTAATGTCAGCTATGATGAATTATGTAATCTTAGGAGGAATTATAGCTAACATTAGCTATGTAGCTTGTTTCAGATGGGAGTGTGTATATAACCTTAGTCTAGCTAACAGCTAGCAGCACCGACCAGGCGACCACCCACCAAATAACGTTACGGATGATATATTATGACTATAAGCGTTAACTATACAGAAACTGCCTGCCATATTTGTGGCACCTGATGTGCGTATGGGTTCACCGGTAATGGTTACAGTATATTTGTCCAGCGGGAGACCGGGAGGCGGGAGCGAGGGGGATGGTTAGGTAGACCAGCTGCAGCTGGAGAAAGACGTACCCTCTCCCAGTGAAGCGGTGCTCGGCGGCTACTGGCTGAACATTCCAGTTCTGTTGGATATGTTGCGGGAAAGTTGAAGCCGAGTGCTCGTCGGGACAGACTCATCCACTCTCGTTGGCAATGTTATGTGTGAGAATTATTCTCACACATAACATTGCCAACGAGAGTGGATGAGTCTGTCCCGATTATCAACTCCGGTAGTACGCTTCTTCGCGCTATCAGCGCTGTTCAAGCCAGTGACTAAAAGGTACATTTTAAACAACTTTTTCCATTGATCCCAAGGGACGACAGGATCGCCTGGGAGGGATAGGAATGGGTCCGGAGGTGGCAGGGAGAAAATAGGGACAGACTCATACATTCCTCGTTGCCTGTTTTTGTATTTTGCATCTAAGGGCAGTAACACTGGCGCGTTGGTATAGAGTAGCTACAGTTTTACCTGTGTTTGTCAGGAGGTAGGTTAGGAGGAAGCATCTGTGCGTTTGATTCATTAGACAAGTGTAATTTCAACTCCTCTCTCCTGTTTTCACAAAGCTGTGCCTTCCTACCACAAAAGAGACGGCATGCCAGTGTGACTATGCAGACCAGAGAACGGTACTATTTGACAGGTTCTTCCCTCCACACCCCCTCCCCACGCAATTGGGTGTGGCTTCGGTGCCTTCAGCAGACACGCCCCCACGGTCTCAGACCAGAGAATGCTGCTGATTTTTAACCGATTTTGAAGCCTTATTTTATATACTTAGCGACATTTTTAATCACTCAGATTTGGCTGGGTGGTTAATGACATGTTTTCCTGTGGTGTGTGAAGCTCATAACAAAAAATTGAACTGGGTTAACCTGGACTTTAATATCAGTTGTTCACTCTTTACCGATAAATCCATGGCACTGTCAATTTTGTTGAATTGAAATAGCACACATTATTTGTCTGCATTTGCCACATAAATTAGACTCAGTACAGTCATATAGGGGCTCACTACAAGGTCCCATCCCCCCTGAAATGAACCATTAGCTCCGCCACTGAGAGAGAGAGATGGAGAGAAGGAGATAGAGGGAGATGGGGTAGACAGAGATGGAGAGAGGGAGATGGAGAGATAGGGAGATTGGGTAGAGAGAGATGGAGAGAGGGGGAGAGGACAGTGGGAGGTGAAAGTGAGGGGCAATAAAATAGACGTGCCCTATGCCCAGGGCCGTTGCTAGGAATTCTGGGTCCCCTTAAAGAATATTGGTGTGGGCCCCTACCCCTCCGACTTTTCGTCACCACTTTTTTCGACCCCTTTTTTAAAATTATGTATCATTTTGTATTTATTTACTTTTTCCAATTAACCTCTCCATAGACACTGGGTATAATTATATAAATAAATTATGCATTGTGTATTATCAGGTGTCTTTATTCACATCTCTTTCTGATTTGCATCATACATTGTTTTACCTATAGTCTAACAAGACAATTATTTATAATTTAGCAATTTCAAGAAAATCTCAAGCATTGGTGTGCAACAAATAGAAAATCACAGTGAATAATTTCTTAATAAAATGGACAACACAATAAAATGCCCTCGAGTGAATTTATTTTTCCGAGGTAGTCTTCTTCTGTGCTCGTGGCAGTCTCTTTGAAGCTTCGGAAAAATAAATTCACTCGGACAGAACGCGTCTAAATAAGTTATTTAATGGTAGCGCCGAGGCTTCAAAACCCAGCATTTATTTAAATAGACCCTTTTGCTTAGGTAAGTGAAGTTTCATGTTTATCTGACACTTGTAAATATGAGCACCTCTCTTAACTAGCCGACACCGATTTATTTTGACGGCGAAGTGAATGGAGCAGCAAAGGACTGTTGTCTGGCATGAGCTAGCATGCGACAACAGGACTGAAAAGGGCTACATCTAAAGCATCTTCTGGGGGCTGGGAGTGGGTGTCTACTTCAGAGGGGGGCACAGCTGATTCTGTGAGTAGCAGCACATAAAGGTTTTTAAAAGACATGTCAACAGGACCGGCTAGCTAGCATAGCACATTATAATTTAAGTATGCATGAGAATGGAAACATGTGTCCTGGCTGCTGCTACTGGATTTGTATGTATTTATTTGGACAGGAAGTATTTGCATGTGTGCCAGCCATGGATGTATTAATAGAACTGGATACAGCCACTCCATTCACTGACCGCTATCAACAATGAAGCCCTATTGAACCGCGCCATCTTGGCAAATTTGTAGTCATTTGACCATTTCCGGTGACTTTTGTACTTGCGCAGTTGTGCTTTTCTGGCCTTCCGGTGACTTTTGTACTTGCGCAGTTGTACTTCTGTCCTACGCGCGTCCACGGTCAACGTTGGCACCGCTTCTAGCTATCGAATGGCCGACTGGTGTAAGATGGATAGCCTAACGTTAGAGAGATAAATGTAGGCTATGGTTATGTTAATAAAGCTAACAATGATGTTGTAACATGCATGCAGCACTGCTGATCTGAACGATTGATTCATTATTACCATGGATCGGTATTGGGATTGATCAAGGGCGAATGTGAAATAGCAGCCACGAACTCAGCGGGTTATCCGAGATGCGGCCAAAGCTCCTGCTGGCGGGGAGTGAAGCTCTTCAACTCGCCGGTCACTGGCTCCCTGGAGGAATTTAGCCTGGCTGCAATAACGTTATCGCGAACGGAATGAATACCATCTACTAGCAAACAAAACATGATCAGTTATATTTAACCTGTTAAAACTAAGATGCCTGGATGAAAAAATAATTTCTCCAATGGATATATTTTACAAAAACAGGTTAATATACAAGCCGGTTTTCATTGCTAAATCAAAGCGGGGAGAGCCGGGAACGTGCGTGGACGCGCGTCGGACAGAAAAGCACAACTGCGCAAGTACAAAAGTCACCGGAAATAGCAAAATGACTACAAATCTAGCCAAGATGGCGCGGTTCAATAGGCCTTCACTTTAGATTTCGAATCCTGGGGGCTTGGTGCCAGCTGGCAAGCTAGCTAACAGTAGCCACCTCACTAGAACAGTGCAGTGGAAAGCTAGCTTACCAGAACTGTAGTAGCTGTCTATTTAATGGTAGCTAACGTTAGCTAGCAGCTAGCTAACTCACCATGGCCGAGTTTCCCAGAGGCATCGTAGCGCTACGATCATCGTAAGCTACGGCGTTCATCGTAGTGCTACGATGCCTCTGGGAAACTCAGCCCAGATCGAGTTGTTACCAGAACGTAAGCTTACTAGCTAACGTTAGCTACCTAGCTTAACACTTTCTTCACACACTAGGCTAACGGCTCTCGTTGTCATGGTTAATGTGAGACCGCGGGCAACTGACCGACCGTCTTAAAGGGGAACAGAAATAGCCAACTAAGAACTGATCACGTGTTGTTCCTCATATTTAAAGAGAACTAGTAAATTCATTACTCCCCAAAAAACAGATAAAACCCCAAAATAAATCACATTTCCAACATTGATATTTACGTTTCTAGCCGTCTAGTGCCGCCATCTTTAAATTCCACGTCACACTACGTCACTGGTATGGTGAAACCGGCGGCGCGTTTAAAGCAAACAAGAATATAACTAGCTAGCTAGTTGTAAAGTAGCCTAAAAATGAGCGATTCAGACGACCAGGAGAGAGAAATCGTGGTGCCTTTAAACCCCATAGCGTATGCGTATGAGCCTGTGCGAGAAACACCAATCGTGCAGTTTGCAGAGGAAGAAGCTGAGGAACAAGTGGTGGTTGTTCGGGGTCAGGAGCGGGTCGGCCGCAACGACTGGTGCAGCTGTGGGTGTTGCATCCCAATGCCGACCGCGGTGGAGTGTATTTGCTGCCAGGAGGCAAACTTGGACGATTTTGTGGGTGAAGGCCAGTGCATTACCTCGAAGAGGACCTTCCAGATGTTATGTGGGGAGAGAGATGTACTGGAGGTGGCTATGCTGTCCCTGAAGGACATCAGGGCTGAGACGCTGGAGCGTCCCATAAATAGCAGGTAACGTTAATGGATTATGGAAGGTAGCTAACGTTAGCCAGCCCAGGTAGCCACGTTGTGTCAGAACTTGCTGTAGTATATGCTTAGGCTATGCTTTGTTTAGAATATGCTAATAATAATAATAATACGCCTTACACATACATATGATTATGGAAGTATGAATGAGTATGAGTGAATTTTGTACTAGAGTCGTCATGTAGCCTGCTTATATTATCACACTATTTATGATACCTTGCAAATTGAAAACCGGTATGAAAGTAATTTAAAGTAATGCAATTATGTTCCAATACTCAAATAGTCTACCCCAATGTTTTCAGAAAACTGAGTTTGTGTTCCACCTCTAAAAATTATCTCAATTAGCCTACACATAAGCGCCTGCGCAGTCACCCACCCCATCTGCGTGCGTGAGTGTGATACAGTTGGAAAGCGACAGTTGAAAGTGAAGTTTCCTGTTGTGTCCGATGAAACAAATCATTCGACTTGATCGGCGAGATACCATCCAACGTGGTCCGGTGTCGACACGATGATATCCGGGAGGAAAAAGGTAAGCCTGTAGCGCGCAACCCTGGAATTCACTGTTTGTCTCAATATGTAACATTGAAAATAGGTCATATCGATCCTATCTTCATATCATGCGGCCAGTCGTCCATTACGCTAGGCCTTTTTCCTTAGATTGTCAGCATTCTCACATAGGCCACTGCATCAGTCAATATATTGATAATTGATGATTCACACTACTCAACAGCTGCAAATAGACATTTAACGAGCAAAATTGTTTAAAAAAAAATCATACCTCAGTTCTCTCACTTTCTCACACACCGATTCATCGTTCCAACTTTATAATATAACAAATTATCATCAGTCCTATTGCTATCTGTAGGCTATCTATGTTATCCTATTGCTGTACAGTCATCACTCTCCTCGTTCGCTTTCTTTGCTCTCTAGGCCTACTGACTCATCTATTGTCTCAGGTTCGTTTTTTCACCTCTGTTATCGTATCTGTTCTGTACATGTTTGTCTATTTATATAGTCTTCCTCTATTTTGCTGTCATTGTGTTCTCTGTGGCTGTCTCGTTCCTACTCACTCATGTAATGTCTCGTTCCTTATGTCAGCCAGTCTTAACTCTGGATTTTGACTTGACCACTACTTTTTTGTCCTAGGTGAACCTGCTCAAGTGTCTTGCCACTGACTGTCCCTTATCCGGCCTTACAACCCCTCTGTGCTGACCCAAGGTAGGGGGTGCTTCTTGCTTCTGTGCCTCTAGTGCTGCCTGTATGGAGGGTGACTCTCTACACCTTGAGATAGCGCCATGGACTATTTCCTTGCGGAAACTGTAAGTCTTCTTTTCTTTGATGGGTACCACCA
Organism: Borostomias antarcticus; assembly: GCF_949987555.1. Taxonomy (NCBI): domain Eukaryota; kingdom Metazoa; phylum Chordata; class Actinopteri; order Stomiiformes; family Stomiidae; genus Borostomias; species Borostomias antarcticus. The sequence goes on along the minus strand of NC_140236.1, from coordinate 25,805,431 downwards.
CATATTGGTTGGCCGCCTTTGAGTACTGGTGCTTGAATCTGTCCTGTCCAGCCTTGGTTTTGGCCCTCTGTCTCTCCACGTTGGTGTTGTGGTCGAGTGCAGCCAGGTGAAGACGTGCTGCAAAGCTCTGGTGAGTGAACTTCTTTCTCTTTGTTGCATATTTATTGTACAGCGAATGAACACTTTCCAGTTCGCCTGTATGGATGCCCTCTGTTACCTTGTCCAGTTTTTTTAGAAGCTGCTTGTCCAGCACAACCTTCTGAAGGCTCTCAAAGGCTGAAGAACCTGGGAGAAGCCATGGACGTTTGCTCGCGTCTTCAGGGGAGTAGGGAGGGTGGTCACACCTGGTGAGGGTCTCACTTGATACCCACTCATGCACATTTGTTATGTGGTGCAGCACAGAGGTCCACCTCTCCTTAAGTTTGGTTTCATCTCCTCCACAGGTAGAGACTGAGTACCAGAGATGGTTGGTGATCATCTGGATCCACTCACCCAGGTCAGCGTTGTTGCATTTCAACAGCCTCTTTTTCACATTCTTCACAATGTGCCACAGATCATATTCGTGCTTGATTTGTTGGTGTTCCTCTCTTAATATTTTTTGCACAGACGGGTGGCAGTCTGTGGCCAGCATCGAGATCGACACACCATGGTCTGCAAGATTGGCAAGGCATCTCTCCATTCCCACTACCTCGAGCCAGTAACTGTTCTTGACCTCAGTCACTCTCACAGTCTCCTGAGCCACCACCATCTTGGACTCTGTGTCAAGCATAGAATAGGTGCCAAAGGTGGCATTGTGACCTGGGCTGTCGTAGCGTGCATCTCCGGAGAGGATGAGGGGCTTATCACTCAAAGCACTCATGATGCTCTCATTGTGCATCGACCAGGCATGATTGACTTCAGGGATGATGTAGGCTTTTTGGATGTTGCACCACTGCCTCTGTGATATAGCCTCCAGCCCAATGCTGTCACACACTTCAAGGAACGGACTGCACTCATTTCCTGTCACAAAGACTGCAGCTGGAACGGAGATGTTGCATTCCATCACTCCCCTGATTAGCTCTTGTGAATGCCAGGTGTAGTTGTGGCCATCCACACACTCTGTTTTAACAGTGACCCCAAATCCACTCTTGGACAGTGTAGCTGGCTCCACAAAGCATTTACCACAGCCCTCCCAGTGACACATAGAAAAGAGCATTAGTAGCTGTTTGTTAGAGACTATACTCTTTCTGTCATCTGCCCAGTTTGTTTCCTCCTCCTCCACATCGCTGGAACTCACACCATCACTAGAGGTTACATTAAAATCCTCGTCTCTGTCATTAGGACTTTCCTCAAATGAAAACTCTGACTCTTCCTGCTCACTGCAGTGTTGTTCATCTGCCATTTCCTCAGTGTGCAGTGGTGATGAGGTTCTTCTGGGGACGGGTGTACAGTGTGGGTAGCTGAAGCGGTCCACAGCAGCAGAGTAGGAATGGTCATTGGTGATCATTGTGTTGTTGGCTATGTCATCAGTTACTGTTCCTACGGTCCTGAACTGTTTTCTCCTGCCCTCGTGAATGTCCTTCTCTACTGGGCCTGTCTGGTTGCTTACACTTACAATCACACTGGCATCCAGTGTTGGGCAGTAACGCGTTACTAGTAACGCGCTACAGTAATAATATTACTTTTTCCAGTAACGAGGGGTGTAGCGAGTTACTAATCACATTTCAGTAATAATATTACAGTTACTTGCCCCCAGAAAGCTCGCTACTGCATTACTTTTGTCATAGGCCTGCTCTGTTTATTTATTTTCGTTTTACAAAGGGTGAAATACAGTTTTGATTTCAGATTGAAGAACGTTCCGCTCATATCACGTCCCGTCACATTACCAGGCAAGCAGCGAGCGAGCGGAGCTATTTGAACATGACGACGTTAACATTCCATGGCTGGAAATACGCACACTATTTCGATTTCCTGGAACTGAAAGACAACAAGAATGTTTTCAAGTGTAAACTGTGTGTAAGTTCTACTAAGACTCTTTCTTGTGCCAGAAACACCACCTCAAATCTCCTGAAACATTTGCTACGCCAACACAGCAACATGAAGTTGGTGGAAAGAGAACCGGACCGTGATGAGCACGCTGCAAAAGGTAGTCAATATGGAAAGTAATATATTACATAAGTAACTAGTTACTTTTGGCTGGGAGTAATAAGTAAAGTAACGATATTACTTTTAAAAAGGGTAATGAGTAATAAGTAATATATTACATTTTTTGAGTAACGAGCCCAACACTGCTGGCATCATTGAGCGCTTCCTGTTCCTCGTCCCTGTCACTCCCTGTCCTCTCACTGTCCATCTCACTGCTGACCAGAGACACGCATGCCTGCTTGACCTATGAATAGTGGAGATAGAGAGTCTTTAAACCTCTTGGAGACCAATAAACATTAGTGTACTGTCAAAATATTATGCAGCTGATTCCTGTACTGTATACTGTCATAATTATGATGTGGGCCTACACTTTCTCCTGGGCATAAGCATAGCCTATATCAAGTACTATGTAGCCTAGCCTACATCCTCATCTCCTGGTGGTCCCCCCACTATTAATCCTACCTCCTGTATGAGTTACAGTACCTAAGTATCCTTGATTATGTGTAAATATGTGTAAATTCATAATGTATATCATTTGTATGATTATGCCTTTACTGTGAGATGTCTGTCTTTGTTGATTGTGTTGTTCATAATGTGCAGGGCCAATGCATTGCAATTAAATTCAGTAAATCTCCAGACTTACATTTGGTCCTCCCTGGTGAGAAAAGGTAGGATTGATATTTATGGAATTAAATAGAATATTTTAAAGAAATTTCGAATTATTCATAATGTTGTTTTATGATTACTGTATTGTAAGTGTAACCCACATTTTATCTTGGAACAGCCCAATGCATTAGACTAGGTAAACTGGTTTGATGTTTGAGATTACACCTGGATAAATTAACGATGCCAGTGGTGTATTGGGAGAGGGGTTGCTTGGAAATATGAGTGACTCATACTTGACACCTGAAACCTTTACGTCACAGGGGTCAAGACGGTCGTCTGAAAAAAAAATCTTGGAAAAAACATGTCAATGTTGTAGTTTTTAAAAACTTACATTTTGTCGTAGTTTGGGGGGGGCGGGGGTTATTACTATGTAAGTAGGCTATTCATGATTCAAAATATTTATTTTTTCGCTGGAAAAAGCCAGGCCAGCCCTAAACGCACGCGCCCTGTTTACGTGTCTAGTTTCTGCAAACCGTGTGGGATTAACCATTGTTTTGTTTTTTTTTACTATGGGAATAACTCGGACTCGGTAATAAAAGTATAGAAACAAATCCCCCAAAATATTACTTTCACACTTTGGATTAATTTATTCGAAATTAAGGTAAGACCATATGTTTGCTATCTAGAGCTCTACCTTGTTCGAGAAAATGTGTGATAAACTGTTGTGCCTCGTGTGGCATGGCGTTGTTGTGAAGTAGCCTAATTGTGGTTGTTATTAACGATTAGCCTTGGTGTCCAAGTTATAGCCTAACGTTATGGGTAGCCTAGTTGATCGATTCGGTTTCCATCCATGAAATGTAGGCCATATAAGACCATTATTGAAACTTGTAAAGTGGGGGCCACTAGATAGCCTAATCACTGACTGGCTTGTTAATTAGGGTTATCTAGAGACTGGACCAAAATACCAAGAGAAAGAACGTATTTCGAGTTTAATTGCTATGCAGGCTGGAAACGGTGTGCGTGTCTGGCTGTGTGTGCATTTGCGATGTTGAAACTGGACTGGTAGCCTAACGTTAGATCTCAGCAGCCTGGCTACTTGAAAAGTAGATCTTGGTTCAAAAAAGTTTGAGGCTTGATTAGCTTGTGACTCGTAGGCCCTATTCAGTTTATTTCAGCAAGCTGCAACTGCTAAACCTACCAGTCTGTCCTCTGCCTGACTTGCGCGTTTGAGCGCTCTTTCTCTGCGGCTCACGCAGGACTGGCCCTGGCTCTGGGTTGGTCTGTCTGTTGTCCCTACGCTGTAGCCCGAAAAATCAAAAATAGTTGGCGTTGCCTCTGGCTTCAGTCGTCTGGTTCTTATTTTCTCAATTTTCCCTGTCTTGTCGAATTGGTAGCTCTCCACATAGTCCGTTGGCAGGAAATGATCGCTGCAGAACCTGAATTCCGGCGCAGTTGGCGGGCTAGCTCGTTTCAGAGCTGCTAGCCAGCATTGCAGGACAGCTTTCCTTTTCAAAGGCAATCGGTGGTAGTGTGTCTCCAGACCGGCTGATGTAGTTCTGTAGAACTCGTTACTACAGCCTGGAGCAATACAATAAACTCCCCCCGTAGATCTTTTAGCAGAAGTCGAAGCCATGTCAGTGTGTACAGTAGCTAGCATTACAGTAGGCTAGTGTACAGGAGCTAGCTATAACCATACCAGTGACGTCACGTTCAAAAGGGCTGCGCCCTAGTAACAAAACAACAAACTCGTATCACAGTTTTCTCATTTATAGCTAATTTGACAGTTTTGAGTATTGGACCATGTATATGACTAATAAAACATCTGTTATGTCGCCTTCACTTCCTATATCATTTCCACTCCTCTTTAACATAGCTACTCTCACCTTTTTTGTGAAAAAAAAAATTGATGATTTGCTGGGCTCCCGCTCTGCTGCCTTTTATCCTGGCCTCTCTCTCCACTCTTTTTTGGTGCCCGGATTTATGTTTAGGCAAGGTTTAATGTTAGGCTATGGTGCTACTGTGCTAGAATTTTTTGACAGCCCGCCGGTATAGTGACGTTAATGTCAAAAGCGGTGAGACTTGCCAGCATGAACCATGGCATGGACCAAACCATTTAAGAAGGGGGATATTGCTCAGGAAATTAAAACTTTTGTAATCTGTATTGCATTATTTGTGGCTTAATTTGAATTCTGATGCAGCATTAGTGTGACTGATCTACTTGCAGAATAATTTCGTCATAGAAAGAGGGACCTCTTGTTTGTTTTTTTGTGGGCCCTGCTTGCTTGTGGGCCCTTATAATCGTCATCACCTTTCACCGCTAAACAACGGCCCTGCCTATGCCTACACCTCTCTGACCTACTCTGCTCAACCTCAGTTACTCCCCTGTGGAGAAAGTGTATGTGTGTGTGTGTGTGAGAGAGAGAGAGAGAGAGAGAGGGAGAGATAGATTGATAGATAGATAGATAGATAGAGGGAGAGGGAGAGCCAGGTCAGCTCATTAGGCAGACCAGGGGTGGGAGGTCACATAGGGGTCAGCCAGTGAGCCACGTACTGACCAGGGAGGGAGGGATAGAGAGAGGGAGGAGAGGAGTGGGAGGGGAGGGGAGTTGGAGACAGCGGAAGGAGAGGAGGGGGAGGGGAGGGGAGAGAGAGGGGGAGGGGAGGTGGAGAGAGAGAGCGGAAGGAGAGGAGGAAGGGAGGTGGAGAGAAAGAGGAGAGGAGGAGGGGAGGAGGAGGGGAGGTGAAGAGAAAGAGGAGAGGAGGAGGGGAGGTGGAGAGAAAGAGGAGAGGAGGGGAGGTGGAGAGAAAGAGGAGAGGTGGAGAGAAAGAGGAGAGGAGGAGGGGAGGTGGAGAGAAAGAGGAGAGGAGGAGGGGAGGTGGAGAGAAAGAGGAGAGGAGGAAGGGATGTGGAGAGAAAGAGGAGGGGAGGTGGAGAGAAAGAGGAGAGGAGGGGAGGTGGAGAGAAAGAGGAGAGGAGGAGGGGAGGTGGAGAGAAAGAGGAGGGGAGGTGAAGAGAAAGAGGAGAGGAGGAGGGGAGGTGGAGAGAAAGAGGAGAGGAGGAGGGGAGGTGGAGAGAAAGAGGAGAGGAGGAGGGGAGGTGAAGAGAAAGAGGAGGAGGGGAGGTGGAGAGAAAGAGGAGAGAAGGAGGGGAGGTGGAGAGAAAGAGGAGAGGAGGAGGGGAGGTGGAGAGCAGTAGCCAGTGATGTCAGGGTCAAGCAACGTCACAGGCTGGCCCCATTTGACCAGAGACTGATTTCATCGTTCATTGTCATGGCCTACATCCCTCTGACCACTCCTCTCCGTGGATACACCATGGTGATCTGGAGGCACATGGTCCCATTAGTCAGGTTACCTTACAGGGGATGTGACTTCAGACGGGAAATCAGATCATAATTCAGTGATTACTTGGTGCTTGGAAGTCTAAAAAGGGCTCCTTCTTCTCTCCACATTATGCCAATACATCAGCCATGTTGTGTCCTATGCTCATATCAGACCGGATTAGTATGTAACTTATGGCTAATTGTATTTGTGTGGAAGGTGAAGCTTGCCCAGTCAGCAGTGCTGACTCTCTCATCTCCACTTGTCAATCGCCCCGCTCTCTTACAGGGCCCATAATACCACGGCGTGATAATCTGCTCGTCTAAATGCAAATCATGAACGGCATCTCCAATGATTTCCCCAACATACTGTGTCTAATTCTCCTGTACACAAATGGGCCTCCCCTGCCTGTCTGGCTCTCTCCGCAGTGCTGGGAATAACTGATGACAAATTAACGGATTACTGTAATCAGATTACTTTTTTCCAGTCATTTGGAATGTAAGGGATTACATTAGAATTTTCAGTAATCAGACTACAGTTACTGACCTATTAAAAATTGGATTACTTTGAGTTACTTACGTTCATGCCTGCTCTCTTTCATTTGATTTATATGCGCATGCGGTCTCTGCAATCATGGCTGAACTGACTGACCCCGTTTACACCTGGCATTAAAGTACATTTTTGGTGATCAGATTGCAATCTGATCATGCTAAACCACATGAAAGTACAGGTGTAAATGCGCCCAAAATGTTTTGAAGACAAATTGCGATCCGATCAGCCAAACCACCTCCGGAGGTGGTCAGGGACGCATTTCGACCACATTTAATAAAAATGTCTACTCTCAATTTAGTCGGACAAAAATATTCAAGCACAAACAGGATGCGACGTTCGATTGTCAGCTGGACAGAGTCGATCGGATCTCAAACGGATCGGGTTGAAGATACTTGAAACGCATATTAATGCCAGGTGTAAATGTAATCAGGCTAAATCATTATCTAGATACAATCTCGATACGAAACACATTTTAATGCAAGGTGTAAACGGGGTCAGTGTTTATGTCATCAGGGTCAAGATGTGCCAAGAGTGCTGGTTTAGGATCATATTGTCTTGTGTCTATTATGATATAAAATGTAAAACTGATCCTAGATCAGCACTTCTATGATTCGGGTAAGGAATGATCTGGTTTTAAAAAGTAACTTAAAAGTACTTTAAATAAAGTAGTAATCCAATTACTTTTCAGAGAGTGTAATCAGTAAAGTAACCTAATTACAATTTAGAGAAAGTAATCAGAAACTTTACTTGATTACTTTTATGAAGTAACCTGCCCAACACTGTCTCCGACACAGGCATTATGGCTCAGCCCAAAACCATCTGTTCAGAGGCTAACAGCAACCTCGGTGGTTTGAATGTAGGCTAAGCATGTCGACTTGACACTGATCGGACAGTTTCAGAGATTAACATCAGGAGACATTTTAAGATCTGATTCAGGGTAATCTATTTGACCAATCAGCACTGAGGAGGAAGAGAAACAACAACAATAACAACAATATGCCTGCTGATGCCTTGCTTATGGATGCAAGAATCTCATAGGGAAACCCCGGACAGGTTCTAGGAAGTCTCTTATAGGGAAACCCTGGGCAGGTTCTAGGAAGTCTCTTATAGGGAAACCCTGGGCAGGTTCTAGGAAGTCTCTTATAGGGAAACCCTGGGCAGGTTCTAGGAAGTCTCTTATAGGGAAACCCCGGACAGGTTCTAGGAAGTCTCTTATATGGAAACCCTGGGCAGGTTCTAGGAAGTCTCTTATAGGGAAACCCTGGGCAGGTTCTAGGAAGTCTCTTATAGGGAAACCCTGGGCAGGTTCTAGGAAGTCTCTTATAGGGAAACCCCGGGCAGGTTCTAGGAAGTCTCGGAAACCCCGGGCAGGTTCTAGGAAGTCTCTTATAGGTCTTCAGGAGTGCTGCCTGTGTGGCATCAGGCAGCCAGGCATCTCTCTGCCATGTTTCCGCTGCTGAAAAAACAATCAAGCAGAAAAAGAGCCCAGCTATAGCAAGTCAATATAAACACAACAACGACAGTGCACCGGTGGCCTTTGAAACAAATCAATCGGTGATTACCATAGCCTACAGATGCATTGTACTTTTATTTCCTTTGGAACGTCTCCATGAATATCTGAACAGCTTAATTGAAATGGCGGTGGACGGAGAGAGGGAGAGGGAGAGAGAAAGAGAAAGGGAGAGAGGCGGAGAGAGGGAGAGAGAGAAAGGGAGAGAGGCAGAGAGAGAGAGAGGGGGGGGGGGGGGGGGGGGGGGAGGAGAAGGGGGGGGGAGGTGTGGTCGCTAAACGGCAGCAGCGCTGGTGAATGATAATAAAAGGAGTGGGCGGGTTGGAGCCGAGCATCTGGGGCGAGAGAAATGATTCATCTGGGATTGGGAGAGGAAATCAGAGGCTCTGGTAGGTATAAGGGAGAAAGAGTCGCTGACTCAGCTCGCTGTGTGAAAGTGAGTGATGTCAAGCACAGTGGTCTGGCCTAGTGTGTGTGTGTATGTGTGTATGTTTGTGTGTATTTGTTTGTGTGTGTGTACACTAGGCTGTGTGCGCACTGGCGCCTGTGCTATTCAACATGGAGGTGCAAACATGTGCTTTTGAACCCCCACTTTTCATCACCACTTGACCTTTTTGTTGTGGTTATTTTGTGGTTGTTTTTATAACAGTTGAGCTAGTTTGGGGAAAAAATAGTTATCTGTCAATATAGTCTAAAATGACATTTGGAGCATCCCCGGAAAAGACAGCATCCCCGTGCGCCCCAGACGCTATTTCATTTTACTATCTTCCTGCGGCTCATTGTGGAGATTTCCCAGCTTGGTGTTGCTGTGCTTGGCTGAGCAAGCCAACATGAAAAGAGTAAGACACAGGAAAACAACCGTTCATTTTCTAAAACTGCCCAGCAAAAGATTAAAAAAGCCCAAGAACAAAAACAGGTAACATCAGTTTGCTGGACTGATGTCAAATCTTAAAAGACTGTCTGGATGCTCACTAGATAACGTTAGCTAGCTAAACACTAAAAATCGTTAGCTTAGCCAGCTTGCACACGGTTTAGCTAGCTTGCTTGCATTGTTAGCTAAAGTTATAATGTCAGGTCTGGTGTTGGTGTGCAAGCTAAGTGAATTGACATAGGCTTACTGGATTGATGTCAAAGCTAGAAAGATGGTCTGCTCGCTAACTACTGTAACTGTACTCTAACTACTGCTTGCACACTGTTTAGCTAATGTTAGCTTGTTTGAATTTTTAGCCACGGTTATAATGTCAGGTCTTGTTCGTGTGCAAACTTAAGTTGTGAATTGAAATAGGCTACTGTTTAGGATTTGAATTGAGAAGCTGTTTATCTCATTTGAATAACATCACAAAAAATGTTGGGAACTAAGTGCCAAACCAGTACAGTAGTCTATCAATACCCTGAATGTAAACCAGTACAGTCGTCTATCAATACCCTGAATGAAAACCAGTACAGTAGTCTATCAATACCCTGAATGTAAACCAGTACAGTAGTCTATCAATACCCTGAATGTAAACCGGTACAGTAGTCTATCAATACCCTGAATGTAAACCGATACAGTCGTCTATCAATACCCTGAATGTAAACCAGTACAGTAGTCTATCAATACCCTGAATGTAAACCAGTACAGTAGTCTATCAATACCCTGAATGTAAACCGGTACATTAGTCTATCAATACCCTGAATGTACTGCTCTCCATAATGTAGAATGATAAAGTGACAGTTCACACAGAGAGAGAGAGAGGGGGCAGCAGACATGAGCAAGGGGCCCAAGAGTTACAGGTGATGGAAATATCAGTCAGCTTAATGTGTAGGATAACTACAGGGGAAATTCCTGCCCCAAAATTCAAAAACATTTTCTTCACTCTCCAACTCTGCACCCCCACTTTGTACTATAACTAGGCTCCCATGTGTGTGCGTACAGTATGTGTGTGTGTGTGTGTTTGTGTGTGTGCACGTTCGTGGGCGGGGGGGTGTGGGGGGCGTGGGGGGGGGTTGGATGGTGGTTTGGAGATTATATGTGTGTGTGTGCGTGCGCGCGTGTTTGTGTGCGTGTATGTGTGTGTTTGTGTGCGTGTATGTGTGTGTGTGTGCGTGTATGTGTGTGTTTGTGTGCGTGTATGTGTGTGTTTGTGTGCGTGTATGTGTGTGTTTGTGTACGTGTGTTTGTGTGCGTGTATGTGTGTGTGCTTATGTGCGTGTATGTGTGTGTTTGTGTGCGTGTATGTGTGTGTTTGTGTGCGTGTATGTGTGTGTTTGTGTGCGTGTATGTGTGTGTTTGTGTGCGTGTATGTGTGTGTGTGTATATTGGATGTGAGAGCGTGGTGTGCAGCTCATCCAGTATTGGTTGGAGGAGCCGGTCTGGAGGTCACATTGAGGCCGGGGCTGGACCAGGACTCACTGTCCTCCCCACAACAGTGAGGCCGGGCTGGACCAGGACTCACTGTCCTCCCCACAGCAGTGAGGCCGGGGCTGGACCAGGACTCACTGTCCTCCCCACAGTAGTGAGGCTGGACCAGGACTCACTGTCCCCATACCAGGCTCAGCACTACAGCGATATCTCTCACAAACAACCAAGACGGATTAAGTGTAATGACTTAAACAGTGAGTGAGAATGGGGTCTGCGTCTGATCCTTCTGCCCAATCCCCCTTAATACTTCCTGATAGTAGGGTGAGCACCCATATGGCACTGGGTTCTAAGCTGGAGATGGGTCTAAGCTGGAGTCGTGGCGATTCAAATAGGTTAAGAGCAGCTTTTTCAAGACTCCTTTGTCATCCTCTTATGCCGGGCTCACACTACAGGATATTTAAAATCCTAACCAATTTCGAAATCGGGTTACATCACGCACATAAGGAGAATCTTAACAGATATTCTTCTTGCGCATCTCAAACAAGCACACACAGCAAGATTTGAAAATAACGGCTCATCACACACTACAGGATCTTATCGTGCCCGAGGGAGCAACGAACCACTGGTCTCGCCTTCTCAAGCCGCATGTACACTGTGCGATAAAACCCACGATTCTGAGGTCGTAAGGTGGTCGTGGGTTGTCGCAGACAATCGTAGCTCATCGTATGCAATATCGGGACTCTCAAGTCGCACAATGTGAGAAGGTGTACGATCTGCGATTCACAACGTTCTACGACGAGGCTCCGACAAAATATCTGGCATGTCAGATATTTTCGTCGTAGATCGCCAAGATGAATCGTGGGCATAATCGTGGCTGACAGAAATCGTATAGTTTGAATACAAATCGCATAGTGTGAATACACACGTTGTATGGTCGTATGGTCTTGAGACGGAGTCCCGGTCGGACAGTGGGAAGGGATTCCCAATCTAAGATTTTTTCAGTCGTACAGTGTAGGCTACAGTACCTTCCAGGAGCAGGACTAGGAAGAAAACACCGCACCAATGGAAACTCTCCTTAGGCTACTTCGCCACATGTGAGAATTCGCTGGCAACATTTCAATACAGCGGTGATACTCAACACGGATTAAAGCTTTTCCAATGTTTCCTGGGACAAAATCCTGGAATCTTTTGTAAGGCTACCTTACTGGGTAAAAGCAGGGCTTATATTTTGGGGGCTTTCTTCCCTATTTTGCAGTAACAGAATGTGTTCCCCTTCGGTTATTTGTGGTGTTCACACGGAACAGCTCACCACAGTAATGACAAACATTTTAGACATGATGGTGGAGCAGACTGCCCTACTAACACACGCAGGTTGCGCAAACGTTCTACATACGGCCGCTATAGGTGACGATTCATCTGCGCCGCGTGCGGAAATTACGCGGCCATTTACGGAAACGCGAGATCTGCCGTTTAGTAGACGCTACGTTAGAACGACACGTCATTCAGAAGTTGCGGCCGCGTGCAAAGAACGCACGTGATCACGTGGGCAGGAACCTCCGTTATAAACTCACTTGGCTGACACTAGGGCTGCGTTCCGAATCGCATACTTCTACTTCTTACTACCAGTACCTACTACAGCTGCCCTTAGAAAGTACGTACTTTGCAAGCAGTAGTCATCCAATTGGGACATACTACTCTGTCATGACATTGCGCCCTGAAATCTGACGACATCCATCGCAGTCCATAAAGCGACATTCGCCCACAGCTGTCCGCAGAGAAGCGCAAGATTCGAAATGGTTGGCGCAGTAAATCCCTTCCAGATGCACGAGAACGCCATTCGTCGAGCTCGCCAGAGACGCCAATACCGTCGGAGGACAAGAGCCCTCCTGTTGTTCCTTTGCAATGTATGTAGTTTGAACTGAATTGTACATTTTAACCTGATCAAGGTATTTATCCACGTCAGTAAAATTACATAATGCATTTCAGTCATTGTCATTCTATGTCCTGTCTGCATGTAATGCAGCATCACATTTAACTTTGTAACGTTAGTGTAAACATTCTTGCCAATTCTGTTGTGTAACTTAGTTGACTGAACCTACATTTTACAAACTTTGATATGTGACAGTATATAATCAGATCATTGCAGTCGTAATGTAGTGTCCTTGTATCTCAAACTGGAAATAAACCATTCATGCAATTAAGTTAACTTTTTATTTCTCATTCATTTCACATTCAATCACCATACTCATATTCATAGGATGTCCACCCTACAACATATTGCCAGTTGAGATCTCCTGGCTGCAGCAGTGTCTGCACCACTTGACTGTGTTCCAGCTCTCCAAGAACACGATTACACAATCCAACATTAGGATACACAGCATCACACCTCATTGTTTCTACACCAAAACCAAGCTTGATGCCTGTTAATTTGTTCTTCATTTTGTATTGTCACCCTCATTTTCCCAAGCTACCATTATGCATTATGTTTTGTTTAACACGTGTGATGTATAAATCCAATGATCAATCATAACTTGTGTATTGTGTACTGTGTAATCCACACATCACTTTGTCCCAGTTTCACCTGTAACTTTGAAGGAAAAAGTGTGGATGCTTTGAAAGACCATTTCAAGTCCAGTGGAGGCCAAGCTACCCCTGTCAGTCATCAATTATTCAACACTCAGGATACAGTATATTTGACTGATTGAGCTCTAAGAAAGCACAGGTTAGTTGGTCCAAACATTTAATGAAGCATTTTAAGCAAACAAATTAAGCTAATTAAATTAAACATGCTGCAACACAAGACAAACAAAACAAACAAAGCTAAATGATCATTTATTGGCGAGTGCCTCCAGCAGTGCCAAAAAGCGGTCCTCCCGCCTCTCCTCTCTTGACCGAGACTCATCCTCTCTCCTCCTGGCCTCCTCGTCTCTTCTCTCCTCCCTTGTAAGTTTTATTAGTCAGGTGCACATCATACAGGTATAATATGCACTGGAATGCAATTGCTAGCTCCCAAATGTGCATAGTACAGTAAAAAATAGAAGTAATTAAGTCAAAGCCACTAAACATTTAAAATAGAGTACAAATCCAGCACAATCTTGTTATACTGAGGGAGACTGGAGTAGTCCACACCATCTTGTATTTGTCATACCTTGTTCTGACTGCCTCCTCTCTCCTCCTGGCCTCCTCTTCTCTTCTCTCCTCTCTCCTGCTCTCCTGGTACCTCTCCTCCTCCCTAGCCCTGGCCACCTCCTCTCTCCTCCTGGCCTCCTCTTCTCTTCTCTCCTCTCTCCTCCTGCTCTCCTGGTACCTCTCTTCCTCCCTAGCCCTGGCTGCCTCCTCTCTCCCCCTGGCCTCCTCATACCTTTGCCCCTCTAGTGCCTGCTGTCTTGCCTCTTTCTTTTCCATCTATCTAAGGTACTCCAGTCCCTGGCTACTGGACTGACCTCCCTCCCTCCTTCTCTTTCGTGGTGGTATAGCAGGACACTCGTCCTCCACAGGAATGGGATCAGACACAGAGGGAGTTGAGACTCCAACAGCCTCCTGGCTTGCTGATGAAATTAGCAATGGTGGGGTGATGGATGGCTTACTGCCCAATGCAGCATCCATCACCCCATACCATTTCCAGGAGGCTGCTGTTGACTCCCCTCCCTCTGTGCTGACCCCTGTTTTAGGACACTTCAAATCCTGCAAATTAGATGACAGGATTAGTTAATGACACTAAAGCATAGTAAATGGCTAATCGAAGGCATACACACAACACTGGTGACTGACTTTGTATTTTTGTTTGAGGTTCTCCCATTTCTTTTTTATGGTGGCTGGTGTCACCTTCCCCTCCAAGCCATGCTCGACCACAAACATCCTAAGGGGACAAGGAACATGCCCAGCAATGACAAATGCTCCTTTCATCACATTTCGTAAAATAGGGTCAAGTGTTACTCACTCAAACCCCTTTATTGCTGCATTTCTCTTCCCAGTGAACAGCTCCTCCTTCTCCATCCTCCACTGGATGAGTTTCTCAGTATGTTCATCTGTCCCTAACAAATTAATGATGTTTTCCAGTGAGACAAAGCAGTTGACTGACTAGTACTTCAACTACCTAGTTAACGTTAGCTAACTGACGTCCTGGATAGGCTCGTGCATTATCAGCAAACTATTTTCTGGTGACCTGAATTGGTATGTCGTTCCTTACATAGCTAGCTATACTGACTTGGCTTGCATTCTGCTTTTTGGCAAATTTGACGAATGATGAGAAGAGTGAGAGGTAACGTTGTTAACTTCAGTGCACCACATAGCTAGCTAGCTAACTAGCTGGCAAGTTGATGTTACAGAAGTAAGTTACGCTAGTAGCTACCACTATAGATACCACTAGGCCACTGGCAGAGGTGATAGGTTAACATTTGCGCTCATTTATCCACTTAGCTTCGTGCAGCAATAGTATCTTTTAATGTTTCAATTATACACACAACACGAGTCGCTACAAATATGTAGTGACGTTACTGTACTTACACTTGAAAGCGCTGCCGCTGCCGCTTGCGTCCGCCATCATTGCACATCTGTCTGCGCGCCGCAGGATTCATAATAAAGCCTCCAGCGCGACTCGCACGTGACGTAATTTCCGCTGCGCACAGGATTGTGGGTCAGAATAGGCAGAGAAGCCTGCTGGCTTGCATACTGCAAAATACGACCGGATGTAGTATCACATCCTGGCATTTTTGCCATACTGCATGTGGCATACTATGTATTGGGACATACTACATTCTGTTTTGGCATACTATATAGTAGGGTAGTATGCGATTCGGAACGCAGCCCAGATTTACAGGTATTTATATGACTTGGTCTGCACGTCTTTTTCGCACGGTGCAAATATGGTGCGGCCGCGTGCAAAAAACGTGGGCAGGAACTTCCGTAATAAACTCACTTGGCTGACACTAGATTTACAGGTATTTATATGACTTGGTCTGCACGTCTTTTTCGCACGGTGCAAATATGGTCACTTACTGACCACTGGCTATATTTAGCATTTGCAGTACCACTGGCTATATTTAGCATTTGCAGTACCACTGGCTATATTTAGCATTTACCAGTACAAAAACGAATTAATGCTATATGGGGATATAGCAGCAAGCATTATGATACAAACCAATATAAGACTGAACACCATTAACAGTTTAGAACATTTTTAAGTACATTACAAATTAAAAGTATACATATTTACAAGGATGAGGTTTACGGTCTGTCACATTACGCATAGCCAGAAAAGCAAAAAAAAGCATGTACAAGCTCTGGCTAGCAACCCATTATCTGACAATTGCAAAAGTTCTAAAAACAAAAATGAAACAGTGCGCATTCTGTGGCAGGCAGACCGGGAACAGACCGTTGTATCCCACAAAAAAAAGGTTAAAATTTAAAAAAACTATTTACAAAAAAGGCATCCATCCCGGCAGGCTGGAAAGGCAGGTTTAGGGAGACGGGCTGGGGGTCACCCACATCTGAATCGAGGGTCTGGGCAGAAGAGGTCATCCTCATCTGAATACTCCACTGTGGTCAGGGCTGGAGCTGCGGTCAGGGGCTGGGCTGGGAAGGTCAGCTGGGCTGGAGCAGATGCCTAAGGACATAATGAAATGGCTGTAAAAGCAAGTCGCATACGTTCATTGGAAGCGTGTCATGTCACTGGATACGAGAAAATTTACTGCCTGACATCACATACCTTTTTGAATCGAGCAGGGGCATGTTTCAGCATCTCCTGCAGCTGGGCAGACACCTCCGTCACAGTGGTGCTTGGCTTACAGGCCATAACTGCACCTTTTAACCAAAAAGGGAATGGTTTCAATGCACATGGCATGAAGCAAAGACAATGTATTATTTTGCGAAAATATGAACAATCCCTTACGTAATATGACATTGTAGAGGGTCATATTCTTCAGAGGCTTCTTCCCCCTCTTCCCATGGACGCTGTAGACACACCACACTCTGTGTATGGCAATGGCTGACAGCACCCGCCGGACCACATCTGGCAGATCTTTGCCGCCAATGGAACTCAGATATCGTGTCTGCAAAACATAAAGACAATCATTTACTTTTACATTTCCTTAACACTTCCCTGCAAAAATAAGGAACAAAGTTCTGCCCTGAAGTTACTCAATCTTCCTTTGATGATCCTTGTCCTTCAGCTGCTCCTCCAAGACCAGCAGCTCCTCCTCCGTTTTAGCAGGGTGCAGGTCATCCAGTACTGCTCCCCGATAGCTGTCTGCAGACTCGCCGGACAGTCTCTGCTCCAGCCTCATCATTGTCTGTGCCCCGTCAGTTTTACGTACTGTGTTAGTAGGGTGGGTAATTCGATAGGGGGGAATCTCCAGCACTGTGACCCCGAGCGCCAAGCAGCTCTCCTAGTCCTTTGAACACTACTTGAAGTCCCATGCAGTTTTCCTCCCTGTGCCAGAACACACTTAGAGTCAACCCTATATGCTGTGTGAACACCCGTGGGTCTATTCCCCAAACACGCTTGCCCAGGACCAGACCTTTGAATCCGCCCACTCCGCCGAGTTTACTGTAGTGAGTTGACGATTCAATTCAATTCACACCTTTATTATGACTCGTAAAAGCACTGAGGTTTCCCTCATTTTCAGGGTTGATGAGTTCACAATAGACACAAACAAAACAAATGCATACAAAATCAATTAAAGCATTCAAATCAATTAAAACAAGTACAAGAAGAAGTGCAAAGGTCCAGATTCTGTCTGATATCAGGCAACAGACACGCACACAACTCAGACAAAATTCAACTCCTCTAAATGTCTATCTGTAGCGAGTAATCACAGGAGGGTTGTGTTGCTCTTTATTGATTGATTGATTGATTGATTGTTGCTGTCTTGCTCAGTGTGGCACAGATAAGGCTAGAAAAACAAAACTGTTGCAAAATCACTTCTGAACAGGGACAACAGAGATGCTGGAATAACGTTTCCCAGTTTCTGAACAGTATTTCTATGATATATGTATATTTATATGTAAACCTTACACCTATTTGACATGTATTTACACCTACTAAAGTAAACATACTGTACACTGTGACACGCTGACTCGGTTAGCTCCATCCACGTTAGTCCTCGGGCAGTTATCCCAATCAGGAGCCATCACTTGCTGAGAGGGTGGGCCCTTGTTACACCCTCCAAGCTATTTGCGTTACTGTCAGTGTCCCTCTTCATATTCACTGAGTGTTTGACACTACTGTGTTCGTCGTGCTATTGTAATGAGGCGGCCCAGCAGACAGTCAGAATGTGACAAACGCGTCCCAGGGTGCACCGGGAACGTCTTTGTACCTCCCTCTGTCAGCCTGTGACGCCTCTGATTACAGGACCAACGACAGGAGGCATCCATCAGACTTATCTGCATCACATCATAGAGACAGTGATTTATCTGACTGGGCATGCACAAATACTGTTCACACATGCGGCATGCAAATAAATCTCTCTCTCTCTCTCTCTCTCTCCTCTGCACTCTCCTCCATTTGTGAGAGATGCCTGGAAGTGATGTCACACACCTCCAGCCAGCTCTCCCACGGCCAAGACGCCTCCCACCCCTCCCTCTCTGCCATGGGATCCCCAACACTAGCAGTCGGACATGCAGAGATCCAGAGCTAGCATGGCTAGCCAGCGTCATAGGTGAGGAGAAGTTAGGCAGAAGATCTGCGATCAGCAGCCGAAATGGGACAATGTTTACGCTCGTTCACAGAGCGACTTGCAGGGAAGTGTCTGGCGGTTTGCTTCGGTGTGATCCACAACCAGGACAGCCTCTATTTCATCGCTAACGCTCAGCCCCGCCTGCTTTATTTAAACCCTGATGCATCTCCGGCCTGTAATAAGACCTCCGGGAATAACAACCTGCACATCAGATAACAGGTGACTAACGATGGATCCCTCACTAGGAGCATCTAGCTCCAGCTGGAATAAACTCTCCTTACTCCGTCTCTGTCACACTTTATTTGGCCAATCTAGGCTGAGCGAACCACTGGCCTCCCAAATAAAGCTGATTTTACAGATATACAGCCCCAGATACATGCTCCATATTATTCCTGCTTTCTCTCCCTCTCTCTCTCTTCTCTCTCTCTCTCTCACACATGCACACTCTCTCTCTCTCTCTCTCTCTTTCAGTTCCAGGCAGAGACAGATCCGCTTGCATGGGGTTAGGAAGTGAATATTGTGGCAGAATGTATCTCCTGAATGAGATCTCTGTGTACCATATATACCTGCACATGGAGGTCTCTCCCTCCTGGGTACGGTTGGGCTGGGATGGGCCAAACCACCAAGGCTGTGTGCCACATGTATCATGGGAGAGGTCCTAAATAGCAGCGAGCCGGAGGGGGGTGGGGGGGTAGAGATGTCAGACCTGCCACTGTGAGTAGGGAGGGGAGCCGGGGGCGGAGCCGGCCGCGCCCAGATGAACCCCTGGAACACCTGTGGAGCTCACCTGTGGACTGGCAGCGCGTTGCCATTAGGGCTGGGTATCGTTCAAAATTTTTCGATACGATACCTTTTTTGATACCTTGAGTTCGATACCGACACCAAAACGATACCTTTTTCGATACCTAGATAGGGTAAAAAAATGTGTGATTTTAATATGCAAATGACGCTTTTTGGAGCGTTTTGAAACTAGAATTTCTGTGTACTGTGTTCTGTGTACAACTGGCTAACATCCATGATCTCATCCTATTTTGTGGAAGTGGGCTGTGTCTGTTTCATACAGTCAAACACGGTACAGCTCTCTTGTCGCAAATGAATGTTGTGGACGATTAAATGCTTCTGGTATTTCCTGTCTTTGCACAAATTACCTTGTCGCACACATTGCACCTAACACTACCAGTGTCTGTCGCTTTTGTGAAATGGAGCCAACCTTAGACCGCCAATTCGCCATTTCTCACGTTTGAACAAGTGCTGACTGCGGCGCGAGCAGACACATACAGATACAATTTGTTTTCCTACCTCAGCCAGTCAGTGGCCACATTAGATTTTAGAACAGGTAGTGATAGGATGATGAGAGACAGATAAAAATTAAATAAATAACTAAAATAAAAATAAAAATTTATTTATTTATTTAATTAATTTTTTTTTTTTAAAGTATCGAAAACGGGGATTGAATGTTTTAAGATCTTTCGATACCTCGATACCTAGCATTGTTCCGGTCGATACCACAAAGGTATCGAATTTCGATACCCAGCCCTAGTTGCCATAGGCAACCGGGGCACGGCAATCTAAAGAGCGATGGGAGGGGCAGAGGTGTGAGTCAGTGGGGTGAGAGGAGGGGCAGGCGGCATAGGTACTGTACCTATATATATAGTGAGAGAGAGAGAGAGAGAGAGCAGGTGAAAGAAAGAGTGCGACATCCATTAAAAAGCCAGGCGGCGTTCCAGGGCTTGGCTGGGCACCCCGTTGTAAGTTGTCAACAGCAGGAGAGGAAATTGCGGGGAACAGCCAGCGAGCTCTGCGTTCTAGTTCGGGTGTGCTCTACCCAGACTCCTCTCTGCTCCTCTGTGGGGGGCAAGGATCATCTTCCTAGCTCATGGGATGAGATATGGGATGTACAGGCTGGGCCACACAGGGCACTGGACCAGGTCTGATTGGATTGAATCAGGGAGTTCAGAATGACATTGGTTTGGTTTAATATGTTTGTCTCTCGCCCCCCTCCTCCCTCTCTCTTCCGTTCTGTCTGGATGCCGTCACCAGAGGAGGAGCGGGCGAATCCACAGGGGGTCTGAACAGTAATTCATTATCTACTGTGCATTTTAGCTCTCGTTGGGTTGATTGGTTTCTCTGATTGATGACCCCACCCCCACTTTCTCTTCCTGTGCTTGATTTCCTCCCAGAGTTCTCAGTGGCAGATGGCATCATCGCCTCCTACCCGGGTCACGTGACGAGGGTTTGAAGCGGAGGGGCAGCCAACAACGTCCCTCCAACAACAAACAACAACGTGAATAACATGAATGGAGTTTGAGTAAGTGTTTAATATGGATATGATGATGATTCTAACATGATGATACTGCATGATGATTCTAAAAGTATGCCTGGATCCAGATGCCTAAGAAAAAAATAACCCAAGTAATTTATGGCTACGGCAGAATGTTTCTGTCCTTTGTCATATGAATGAAGTGATTAGCATGCGGAGAGAGAAACCATCCTCTGTTCCTCAGAATCATCTTCAGTTAAAAGCCTGATCACACAAGAGAGAGAAGAGAGAGAGAGAGAGAGAGAGAGAGATAGGTGAATAATAGAATATGGAGCAATATGGAGAGTATTTATTATAGTGTGAAGAAGGATGTACTAAAATGCCTTATTATACCTTAACCTCAAAGAAAAGGAAAAGAAAGACAGCGTTTGCTATTCTCGTCTCGCTGTGAACAGCCTACTCAGTCAATGAGTGGTTTTAAAGGAAAAAAACAATTACTCTGGGAGCAAACTGCCCCGGTTTAAAGGTTATCTGCTCATTATGAATCCCCCCCCCCCCCCCGGTCATCTCTGACTGGAATAAAACCAAGTCAGCACTCCTCTGCCCAGTCTGTCTGAAGGAGAAGAGAGGCAGGAGGAAGCCTGGGGAAATCTCACAGACTTCACACACAGTTGTAGCTCAATAACCGTCAGTCTGTGCCAAGCAGAACTGACGGAATGTGTGCTGTGGGAGCATAGCGGGTCGGAAGCAGTCTGATCTGTTCGCTCACAGACACACTCACAGACACAGTCACAGACACAGTTACAGACACACTCACAGACACACTCACAGACACACTCACGGACACACTCACAGACACGGTCACGGACACACTCACAGACACACTCACAGACACTCACGGACACACTCACAGACACAGTTACGGACACAGTCACGGACACACTCACGGACACAGTCACGGACACAGTCACGGACACACTCACAGACACACTCACAGACACTCATTGATACACTCAGACACACTCATGGACACACTCACGGACACACTCACAGACACAGTCACGGACACACTCACAGACAGACTCACGGACACACTCACGGACACACTCACAGACACAGTCATGGACACAATCACAGACACACTCACGGACACACTCACATACACACTCACGGACACACTCACGGACACACTCAGTCGGACACAGTCATTAGCACAGCTATGTGAAAGGTTGAGGTAGGTGGTGAGGTGGTGAAACTGCAATTTCTATGACAATTCACTCAGACACACTCACGGACACACTCACGTACACACTCACAGACAGACACACTTACGGACACACTCACAGACGCACACACTCACGGACACACTCACGGACACAACCGTCTTGTTCTGCATGGCCTGGAGCACAGTGTCCATTTCTTGTGTCAGTGTTTTACTACGCAGAATTCCAAGACGATGTAAGCGGATAAACCTGGCTTTGTTCTGTCTGGTTTGTAAAGGCCAGA
This sequence comes from Borostomias antarcticus, assembly GCF_949987555.1. Classification (NCBI taxonomy): domain Eukaryota; kingdom Metazoa; phylum Chordata; class Actinopteri; order Stomiiformes; family Stomiidae; genus Borostomias; species Borostomias antarcticus. The sequence goes on along the minus strand of NC_140236.1, from coordinate 25,783,538 downwards.
GGAGAAACATCTGCCCCCTCTTCCCTCACACCGACACAGACCCAGAGGATTACACGTACTCTCTGAAGGCAGAACACAATTTTAGATTAGAATTTGAATCCTACCTGCAGGCCGAAACAGAAGATTGGATTGGTGGATTTAAGGTTTCATCAAACAGATATAAACACAGAAATGTGCTTAATGTAACTGGCGGTGGGGTCTGAGAGCAGGGAACACACACAAAGATTACAGATGAGCAAAGAACAAAGCCGGAACCAGGATAATGGAATATGTAGAGAGTGGGTCGTATGCCCACCTCCCTTGTTCTCTGTAAAGCGCATTGTGTTGCCTCTGGATATGAAATGCGCTATACAAATAAAGCTTTGATTGATTGATTGATTGATAAAAAGGACCTGACAGGCGAAAAGGAATTTAATATCAGGCTTATGATGTCATCCCTACCGTAACGCTGCTGTAAATGAACATGACATTGGGCCAGGAATGGTAATGCACAGGTCCTGTAAGTTGGTGTTGAGCGCACACACACACACACACGCACGCACACACACACACACACACACACACACACACACACGCACCCTCTTTCCCTCTCTCTCTCTCTTTCCCTCCTTCTCTGTCTTTCCCTCCTTCCCTCTCTCTGTCTCTCTCCTCGTCTGCGTCTCACCAGCATGTCATTTCTGGGGCTGTTTGGGTAGTTGGAGGCCGGGCGCTGGAGAGATCTTCTGCAGAGATCTTCTCTGGCCTCTCCCCATAGCGCCCCAGGCCTCATTAGCAGCACAGGCACACCGCAAAGCTGTGCCTTTGTCTCGTCTAAAAATAACACACACCCCGACCCACCATCGACAACCTGAGAGGACGCCCACCATAGTCTGAGCTGGCAGCAGGATCCTCTCCCTCTTTCTCTTGCTCCCTCTCTTTCTCTCTGTTTCTCTCGCTCCCCCTCTTCCTCTCTCCCTCTTTCTCTCAGCCTCCCTCTCTTCCTCTCTCTCTGTTTCTCTCGCTCCCTCTCTTCCTCTCTCTTTCTCTCGCTCCCTCTCTTCCTCTCTCTCTGTTTCTCTCGCTCCCTCTCTTCCTCTCTCTCTTTCTCTCGCTCCCTCTCTTCCTCTCTCTCTCTTTCTCTCGCTCCCCCTCTTCCTCTCTCTCTCTCTCACTCCCCCTCTTCCTCTCTCTCTCTTTCTCTCACTCCCCCTCTTCCTCTCTCTCTCTGTTTCTCTCGCTCCCCCTCTTCCTCTCTCTCTCTCTCTCACTCCCCCTCTTCCTCTCTCTCTCTTTCTCTCACTCCCCCTCTTCCTCTCTCTCTCGGTTTCTCTCAGCCTCCCTCTCCTTAAATTTGCACTGAAATGAAAAAAGCATTCTGTCCCATTTTGGTTCACATAATTGGTCATAGTGTTCACCTATTCAACGATGTATGCCAAAAAAATTACAAAATTCTACTTTTGTTGTAATCTTATATCAAAGTATATAATTTCTTACTTCCTGGAAAACGGTAGGTCACGTGCAGTGACGACAACAGGTACCTTAGATTTTAGGCCAATAATCTCACGACATCCACCTGTCAATCAACGCTATCCTTCTATCGAATCTGTCTAAAGTTCTTAAATCCCGTCCACTTGTCAATGTTCCAATCAAATTCCTCTATCAATCAATCAATCAATCAAAGCTTTATTTGTATAGCGCATTTCATACCCAGAGGCAACACAATGCGCTTTACAGAGAACAAGGGAGGTGGGCAGACATCCCACCCCTACATATTCCAGAGGGAAGCAAAAAAACAGTAATCACCCGGGGGCCAGATAAGTGAGCTGTAAAAATTCTTCCCTGACCCCTCTCAACGAGGCGATCGAGCAAGCTCCTGGAGTATGTTTGTCTACCGGCTAAGAACATTTATAGAGCAATAAATAACATTAAATTACATTTTCAGAGTAAGAGAGGCTAATAACATCATAGGAGAGACATGGCAAACACTGGTGTATGTCTGTGTGTAGGTGAATGTGCCTGGGCCCAGATAGAGGCAGGGGTCAAGGGTAGGATCGGGGTAGGAAAAGGATACGGACCCGGGTTAGGGTGAGGGGAAGGGGATCTGAGCCCAGGACTGGTGTATGTCTGTGTGTGTGTGTGTGTGCCTGGATCCAGGTAGAGGCAGGGGTCAGGGGTAGGGTGGGGGTAGGAAGAGGATACGGACCCGGGTTAGGGTGAGGGGAAGGGGGTACTGGGCCCAGGCCTAATGCCGGAAGTGGACTGTTGTATGTCTGTGTGTACGTGAGTGTGTGTTAACTAATTTGCTACGACATCTGCAGCAGACACAGGGGTATCTATCGGACTCAGGGTGGTCTGCTGGTGACAGTGGGGCATCCACTGGACCTGGTTAGAAGATAGGAGGGAGAGAGAGAGGCACTAGGGAGAGGGGAGGCAGAACAGGGTTAGTAGCACACAGAGCCATATATAGAGCGATACATTACGTCAAACTACATTTTCAGAGCAAGAAAGGCTAAGAGCATCATGGGAGAGGTGTGGCAAACACTGATGTGTGTCTGTGTGTGTGTGTGTGCCTGGGCCCAGATAGAGGCAGGGGTTGGGGTAGGGTGGGGGTAGGAAAAGGATACGGACCCGGGTTAGGGTGAGGGGGAGGGGATCTGAGCCCAGGACTGGTGTATGTCGGTGTGTGTGTGAGCGTGAGTGTGCCTGGGTCCAGGTAGAGGCAGGGGTCAGGGGTAGGGTGGGATAGGAAAAGGATACGGACCCGGGTTAGGGTGAGGGGATCCGAGCCCAGGACTGGTGTATGTCTGTGTGTGTGTGAGCGTGAGTGTAGGTGTGCCTGGGTCCAGTTAGAGGCAGGGGTCGGGGGTAGGGTGGGGGTGGGAAAAGGATACGGACCTGGGTTAGGGTGAGGGGAAAGGGAACTGGGCCCAGGTCCAGGCCTAAGCTGGATGTGGACTGGTGTGTGTCTGTGTGTACGTGTGTGTGTGTTAACTAATTTGCTACGACATCTGCAGCAGACACAGGGGTATCTATCGGACTCAGGGTGGTCTGCTGGTGACAGTGGGGCACCCACTGGACCTGGTTAGAAGATAGGAGGGAGAGAGAGAGGCACTAGGGAGAGGGGAGGCAGAACAGGGTTAGTAGCACACAGAGCCATATATAGAGCAATACATTACGTCAAACTACATTTTCAGAGCAAGAAAGGCTAAGAGCATCATGGGAGAGGTGTGGCAAACACTGATGTGTGTCTGTGTGTGTGTGCGTGCCTGGGCCCAGATAGAGGCAGGGGTTGGGGTAGGGTGGGGGTAGGAAAAGGATACGGACCCGGGTTAGGGTGAGGGGGAGGGGATCTGAGCCCAGGACTGGTGTATGTCGGTGTGTGTGTGAGCGTGAGTGTGCCTGGGTTCAGGTAGAGGCAGGGGTCAGGGGTAGGGTGGGATAGGAAAAGGATACGGACCCGGGTTAGGGTGAGGGGGAGGGGATCGGAGCCCAGGACTGGTGTATGTCTGTGTGTGTGTGAGCGTGAGTGTAGGTGTGCCTGGGTCCAGTTAGAGGCAGGGGTCGGGGGTAGGGTGGGGGTGGGAGAAGGATACGGACCCGGGTTAGGGTGAGGGGAAAGGGAACTGGGCCCAGGTCCAGGCCTAAGCTGGATGTGGACTGGTGTGTGTCTGTGTGTACGTGTGTGTGTGTTAATTAATTTGCTACGACATCTGCAGCAGACACAGGGGTATCTATCGGACTCAGGGTGGTCTGCTGGTGACAGTGGGGCATCCACTGGACCTGGTTAGAAGATAGGAGGGAGAGAGAGAGGCACTAGGGAGAGGGGAGGCAGAACAGGGTTAGTAGCACACAGAGCCATATATAGAGCAATACATTACGTCAAACTACATCAGAGCAAGAAAGGCTAAGAGCATCATGGGAGAGGTGTGGCAAACACTGATGTGTGTCTGTGTGTGTGTGCGTGCCTGGGCCCAGATAGAGGCAGGGGTTGGGGTAGGGTGGGGGTAGGAAAAGGATACGGACCCGGGTTAGGGTGAGGGGGAGGGGATCTGAGCCCAGGACTGGTGTATGTCGGTGTGTGTGTGAGCGTGAGTGTGCCTGGGTTCAGGTAGAGGCAGGGGTCAGGGGTAGGGTGGGATAGGAAAAGGATACGGACCCGGGTTAGGGTGAGGGGGAGGGGATCGGAGCCCAGGACTGGTGTATGTCTGTGTGTGTGTGAGCGTGAGTGTAGGTGTGCCTGGGTCCAGTTAGAGGCAGGGGTCGGGGGTAGGGTGGGGGTGGGAGAAGGATACGGACCCGGGTTAGGGTGAGGGGAAAGGGAACTGGGCCCAGGTCCAGGCCTAAGCTGGATGTGGACTGGTGTGTGTCTATGTGTACGTGTGTGTGTTAACTAAGTACTACAACATCCACAGCTGACACGGAGGTATCTATTGTCTGCGGGCGACAGTGGAGCATCTACTGGACCAATGTATACAGAGGATTCACAGGTAGGTTTGAGGCTGCCTTTCTGTGTCTCAAGTTCCTAGCTAGTGATTGTAGGCTAGGTCGAAAAGGTACAGTACGTCTTGAGGTCTCGCTTGAAGACCTCCGTTGTTTCGGCCCTTCTTAGGCACTCCGGTAGGGTGTTCCAGAGGTTGGGGGCATAGAAACTAAAAGCTGCCTCTCCGTGTTTCTTGGTCCTGGCTTTTGGAACTGTTAAAAGTTCAGTACCTGAGGATCTGAGTGGTCTGTTGGGCATGTACTTAACAAGCATGTTTGAAATATATTCTGGTGAGTGATTGTGGAGAGATTTATAGACTAGTAATAGTATTTTAAAGTCTATTCTAGAGTTGACTGGTAACCAGTGTAGTGATTTTAAGGCTGGTGTGATGTGTGCCCTTCGTCTAGTCTTAGTGAGGACTCGTGCTGCAGCATTCTGTATCATTTGTAGCTTAACTTAACATTCTGTATCATTTGTAGCTTAGCTTAACTCTAAACATGTGTCCCACCCTCATAGCTTGTCGGAAATACGTCAAACTAGGGAAGTTAGATGATCTCAAACGTCTGTTTCAGTGCTACTGGGACATCTTTTAAGGATACTGCTGCTGCTGCTATGTTCCTGTTCTGGTAATTGTTGTTGAGTTTTTGTTTTGTTTTTAACTCGGTTTTCTCTCAAACACTAATTTATCTGATTACCAGCCATTATGGTAAACAGTGTTGGCCAAGAGTCTCAAAGCAAAGCAAGGCTTTACTGTCTCTGTGAAGGGGGAGGAGAGAGAGAGAAAGAGAGAGAGAGCGAGAGAGAGAGACAGACAAACAGAGGAGAGGAGAAATGTGTTTTGTGTTTCAGATAAGAGATGACAGTGTGTGCCAAAACTCTGAAAACACCATATGCACAGGACACAAAGCACTCGGCTGAATATAAAAACCACAGCCATCACAACCCAGACAGACAAGCATTTTCTCCCTGACAGATGATGGAAGGATGGACAATGAGTGCAGGTGGTGGACAAGAGCCAGGAAGCGGTGTCTGGGTCTCAAGACGTAATTCTTGCCAACGTACGGACACTCACGCACACACACACACACACACACACACACACACACACACACACACACACACACACACACACACACACACACACACACACACACACACACACACACACACACACACACACACACGACACAGAGAGTTAATCCAATATGGGGAATCATAGCAACAGTGGTTTGGACATCCTCAGGGATAAGATGTTCCCTGAGATGTGACCTTCCCAGGATGCACTGCTGTAGCTCCCTGGACTGCTCTTATCAGACGGCGCACCGCCTGACCGACCTGCTACACAGCTGCTCACTTCAAGCTAGACAAGCAAAAATGGATGAAATGGGTCACAGAAAATCCTCACACGTTCTTGGTCGGTAGCCTGAAGGTCAGAAAGGATACTGTGTTTCAAGGTCTACAATGTTAATACGTGAATATTCCCCTCCAAAAGACCTTCCTCTTCAGTCCAAAATGAGCGGGTTAATATGTGAATATTCCCCTCCAAAAGACCTTCCTCTTCAGTCCAAAATGAGTGGGTTAATATGTGAATATTCCCCTCCAAAAGACCTTCCTCTTCAGTCCAAAATGAGCGGGTTAATATGTGAATATTCCCCTCCAAAAGACCTTCCTCTTCAGTCCAAAATGAGCGGGTTAATATGTGAATATTCCCCTCCAAAAGACCTTCCTCTTCAGTCCAAAATGAGCGGGGCTGGACCACGGGTGCCTTTGTGGGTCCTTGGTGGCAGTGTTGCCTGTTCATCTGCATGCTGCTGGTCTTCCCCAGCCTCCTCATTCATAAACATTGAGCCTACTGCAAAAAACAATTCAAATACAAGAAATAAATACTGAATTTGAGGAGAAATTATCTAGTAAAATTATCTGTCCATAAGAAATCTTTTTCTTATCAAGATGGTTTGAGTCCAGAAATAAGAAAGAAACTAATAAATAATTAATCTCATATTTCCAAATCCAAGATTTTAAAGCGCAGAACAATTGTCAGTGTATTTGAGAGGCAACCAGGTTAAGGACACGGCACACAGCCAGGCTTTAGAAGGGGCCAAGAGGGGGTTCAGCTTGACTACCATTACGGAGAAACCGGTTGGCCAAAAATTGAGGGGTTTTATTCTGCATTATGGATCTCGCTGCAGAATACGACATTCCAGAAATCAAACATGGGTTTTGGGGGGGGTGATCGTACGAAGAAGACAACGCTTCTCAGAAGTCTATCCCGCCCCTGGCGCCATTCAGGAACACGCACTGACTACACATGCAATAAATCTTTGTAAGCAATGATTCCATCAACTGACCCGTCTGATAAATTCTCTCCTCCCGGTCGTCTTGTCAGACAGTCCATCAGATCGCGAGCACCAGGCAGCCCGGGCCCCTGGGCCCTCTCTGTCCACAGGTCCCAGGGGCGTCCCTCCTGGTCCCCTAACTGGAGACCCCGGGGGGGGGTGCTGAGTGTGGATACAAAAGCCCCATTAAATGACCAAATACACTGTACTAGGAGGATGCAGGGGGTGGGGGTGGGGTGGGAGGGGTACTAACCACCCCGAGCAGTGAAAGCATAATGAAAGAGCGTAACTCAGAAGGAGCGGGGGGGAAGAGAGAGGAGCAGGGGGGAGGGGGGTGGGTGGGGTGACAGGTAATGGATGGATGAAGAAGCTTCCAGTGGTCCATTGCGAGGCTTCCTCCATCCATCACTCATCCCACGCTGTCGACCCCGAGGTGGCTGGCCGCCGTGCCCCCCTCCTCTCAGACGAATGGGAGGGAGAGAGGGAGAGTTTAGGAGGGAGAGAGGGAGGGTTTAGGAGGTATGGGAGGGAGGGAGGGAGAGGAGGGAGAGAGAGAGGGTTAAGGAGGTGGGGGAGGGAGAGAGGGAGGGTTTAGGAGGTGGGGGAGGGAGAGAGGGAGGGTTTAGAAGCTGGGGGAGGGAGAGAGGGCGGGTTTAGGAGCTAGGGAGGGAGAGAGGGAGGGTTTAGGAGGGAGGGGAGGGAGAAAGGGAAGGTTTAGGAGCTAGGGAGGGGGAGAGGGAGGGTTTAGGAGGTGGGGGAGGGAGAGAGGGAGGGTTTAGAAGCTGGGGGAGGGAGAGAGGGTGGGTTTAGGAGCTAGGGAGGGAGAGAGGGAGGGTTTAGGAGGGAGGGGAGGGAGAAAGGGAGGGTTTAGGAGCTAGGGAGGGAGAGAGGGAGGGTTTAGGAGGTATGGGAGGGAGAGGGAGGGTTTAGGAGCTAGGGAGGGAGAGAGGGAGGGTTTAGGAGGGAGGAGAGGGAAGGTTTAGGAGCTAGGGAGGGAGAGAGGGAGGGTTTAGGAGGTGGGGGAGGGAGAGAGGGAGGGTTTAGGAGGTATGGGAGGGAGAGAGGGAGGGTTTAGGAGGGAGGGGAGGGAGAGAGGGAGGGTTTAGGAGAGGGAGGGAGAGAGGGAGGGTTTAGGAGGGGGAGGGTGAGAGGGCGGGTTTAGGAGGGAGGGGAGGGAGAGAGGGAGGGTTTAGGATGGGGAGGGAGAGAGGGAGGGAGGGAGAGAGGGAGGGTTTAGGAGGTATGGGAGGGAGAGAGGGAAGGTTTAGGAGGGAGGGGAGGGAGAGAGGGAGGGTTTAGGAGGTGGGGGAGGGAGAGAGGGCGGGTTTAGGAGGTATGGGAGGGAGAGAGGGAGGGTTTAGGAGGGAGGGAGAGAGGGAGGGTTTAGGAGGTGGCGGAGGGAGAGAGGGCGGGTTTAGGAGGGAGGGGAGGGAGAGAGGGAGGGTTTAGGAGGTATGGGAGGGAGAGAGGGAGGGTTTAGGAGGGGGAGTGAGAGAGGGAGGGTTTAGGAGGGAGGGGAGGGAGAGAGGGAGGGTTAAGGAGGGAGGGGAGGGAGAGAGGGATGGTTAAGGAGGGAGGGGAGGGAGGGGAGGGAGAGAGGGACGGTTTAGGAGGGGGAGAGAGGGAGGGTTTAGGAGGGAGGGGAGGGAGAGAGGGATGGTTTAGGAGGTATGGGAGGGAGAGAGGGAGGGTTTAGGAGGGAGGGGAGGGAGAGAGGGAGGGTTTAGGAGAGAGGGGAGGGAGAGAGGGAGGGTTTAGGAGAGAGGGAGGGTTTAGGAGAGAGGGGAAGGAGAGAGGGCGGGTTTAGGAGGGAGGGAGGGTTTAGGAGAGAGGGGAGGGAGAGAGGGCGGGTTTAGGAGGGAGGGGAGGGAGAGAGGGAGGGTTTAGGAGAGAGGGGAGGGAGAGAGGGCGGGTTTAGGAGGGAGGGGAGGGAGAGAGGGAGGGTTTAGGAGTTATGGGAGGGAGAGAGGGAGGGTTTAGGAGGGAGGGGAGGGAGAGAGGGCGGGTTTAGGAGGGGGAGGGAGAGAGGGAGGGTTTAGGAGGTGGGGGAGGAAGAGAGGGAGGGTTTAGGAGGGGGAGGGAGAGAGGGAATGTTTAGGAGGGAGGGAGAGAAGGAGGGTTTAGGAGGTGGGGGAAGGAGAGAGGGGTGAGAAAGAGGGATATGAGGGAAAGAGAGTGGGATGGCGAGAGAAGGAAAATGAGCGTGAAGTAAAGAGAAGATATAGAGCAGTGAGCACCATCGTGGGTGTGTGTGTGTGTGTGTTGAGAGAGAGAGAGAGAGAGAGAGAGAGAGAGAGTAAAACAGAGAAAGCAAGAAAGAAAGAAAGGGAGGTAAATTTGAACTCATTGACGATCTTAGAACACCCCAGGTGTCCAGCTGGTCCAATCAAACAAAGCATGGTTAGTGGTCAATAATGCCATCACAGTCCTGTTAGGTCTCAACGTATTGTCACCTGTCATTGTTGAGGTCAATCTGGAAATGAGTTTCCCTCAGATACAAAAATCCAACAACGTTTGATACAAAAAGCTTTGCCTCATCAATCTCTCATGCCAAACACGTTTCTTTTTTTCAGGTGATGGAAAGTGGTTCTGTAATTTGTATGGAAGTGAAGACATTTTGAATAAAATGGAAACGCTAATTTCTATTATTACAAATCAACATTGAAGAGGCTTAATTAAACAGTCTCACAAAACATGAATTTACATTTTCTGGAGGATCTCACTACCTTCTCCCAGAAGAGGCTAATTAAGTGCAGAGATTAAATTAGCTACAGTATAATATACCATTCACTATTCCATGTACTCTACTAATAGTAATACTGCAAATATGAATAAATAGATACCAACATGAACCTCCGTTTGTAAGAAAGTCAATGAGATGTGTGTTCAAATGAAAGGACAGGAGAGGTTCTTGAAAAGGGGGATGAAAGCATTTTTTCTTCTTTTTGGCTGTATTGGGAGAACAACCATGATGTGCCCTTATTTGTTCATATGTCACAACACATGACGCTCTAGCAGAAAGACCCAGAAAACCTGTCTCCTTTGGTTAAATACAAACATTCACTACGCCCTGCTGGGGAGAGGATGGTGGGAAGAGCCATCACCCTGTGACTGGAGCAGCAAACAGGCCCGCACACACACACGCACGCACGCACACACACAGACAGACACACACACACAGACAGACAAACAACATCTGTTTACTCGGTCAGCAGTAGCACCAATCACCACGCAGTAATCTCAGTCCACTCAGCCCGCTTGGCTAATTGTCAGCAGTTCTGGTCTGGTGGAGGGGGGGGGGCGGGCTTGAGGGCTAAAGGCATCGGGGGGCAGAGGGGAGGCCCTGGGCTGTTTCTATAGGGGGGGCAGAGGGGAGGCCCTGGGCTGTTTCTACAGGGGGGGCAGAGGGGAGGCCCTGGGCTGTTTCTACAGGGGGGGCAGAGGGGAGGCCCTGGGCTGTTTCTACAGGGGGGGCAGAGGGGAGGCCCTGGGCTGTTTCTACAGGGGGGGCAGAGGGGAGGCCCTGGGCTGTTTCTACAGGGGGGGCAGAGGGGAGGCCCTGGGCTGTTTCTACAGGGGAAATCCTCTAACAGAATACACAGCAGTTCAAGAGGTAACATAACCAAGGGGGATTACACTTTAGAAACAAACTTTTTCCATTTTGTGCTGTGAGTTTGTGGACCTCATGGGACAGGGGAATTAATTTCGGATGACCTGCTTTGTTAAATCCCTGTGTGTCCAGCGTGAGCTGAGTTCGACAGAGACAGAGGCCTTTCTGGTTAGGACAGTGAGCCGAGGGCAATGGACATCTGCACATTTCTGCAGGGAGTAGCAAAACCACTTTTCAAAGAAGTGGCTAGTAAGCTACATAGTACATACACACCAGTGGAGGCTCGTCCATTGAGGCAGGGGAGGACAGTCCTCCTCAGTTTTTGGAGAGAAGAGAGGGATTAAAATATAAATATATACATTTATTTATTCATAATTCATATTATCTCAGTTTTGTTCATAAAGCAGGTTTTCCCTATGGATAAAAACCCATTATTGAAATTCTAATGCTCCAACAGTGACATCTATAACATGCAGCTGGAGGACCCATAGATATCTATGGAAGGGAAGATAGCCTCCCTTAGGGCGGGTTCTTTTCTCTTAAATCAATGTAATGCCTTCTTTTTTCTTGCTAATTTGTGATTGACCAAAACGCTGAAAAATTACCGCAAGGGAGGCTAGTACTCTGGCCCTGTCTGAACAGGATTCAGATATTGACATTTTGTTAGTCCAATCACATTCCAGATTTACCACAGTGAAGGCCGATTGAGTCGCCGTTGATGTCTGTGTTTCTCTTCCCTGTGCCATTGGAGACTTTTTGTGTGTTCGTAGCTCCATAATATAATACATCCGAAAGTATTATGGGACATATTATACATCAAACAGTTCGTCTATTTGTCTTGATTCTAGACATCTAAATATCTAAGCTGACATAAATACTTTTTGAGCTAGAGCCGTCTGAACACGACAGTTCCACTGGCTGGCTATAGCCGGTAACGTTAGCTACGAGGTGCACGTCAGGCTACGGCATAGGAAGGCGCGCAGATTGGCTGGAGGCGCAAACTGTCGGCAACTCGTCCAAAACATTTCTAGAGACTGGGTCGCAACACCGGATCGGAGAAATCCACAGCCTGGCTCCTGCTTGCGTGAGAATTGATCGCTTTGCTGTGCTTATTCCTCATCCAGTGATGGATGGGTGGATGGAAAACTTTCAACTGAATGTTCATATGTTCTGATAATTGTAGACTATAGCAACATAAGAGTGGCAGCTTTGACAGCAATCCAAATGAGCTTATCCCATAGCTGTACCATTGCTAGCTAGCCATGAGCGAACTGAAGGATACTGCATTTGCTGTGCAACGTATTCCATTGTCGAGTTGTCAAATCTATTTGCCAACAAACTGTTTGAGAGCCAGCACACCTGCAGTGTCCCCTAATCATTTTTTTTTTCATATATCACCTAACCTCTCCAGCACCTCACCAATATTCATTCTTTTCTCTCTTAAGAGAAGAGTACAATCCATTATAACAACTATTGCTTACAATGTTTTATTGTTGTTTTGTAATATTTTATCATGAATATGACAAATAAATGCATGTAGTTAAAGAAAGTGTTATTCAGTTTTTCATATGCTAAAATTGACTGTAAATCCACATTTTAAAGCTGATATTTCAAATAATAACTGACTAAGGGAAAGAGCCCCTCCGGTGCCCATGGGCGGTTCACCTCTCTTCCTCCTGTCCTCCTCAGTTTTTTGAGTCACCAGCCGCCACTGACACACATGACCAAAGAAGATGGAGACCTCAGTACACTGTGCAACAAACATGCATTTACGAGCACCCTCACTCACTCACACACACACACACACACACACACACACACACACACACACACACACACACACACACACACACACACACACACACACCAGTATGTACAGTAGTAACATTGGTTTCTCAGCCAACCTTTCTGCTTGACTAATTAAATGTACAGCAGTTATGGATATAGTCAAATAGAGACGTTCACCTCAGGGCAAAACGCTCTCCATTCAGGTCACAGTGCTCTATAAGGACATGGTTGAATATTGATGGAGAGAAGCTAGGAATATATTGTACTATATTGTAGATGTTCATCAGTTTCATAAGTGGGTGCAAAGATGTGGAGTAAGGTGGAGTAAAGTAAAGTGTGTGTGTGTGTGTGTGTGTGTGTGTGTAGTTGAGTGCATGTGTGTGTAGATGAGTGCCTGTTTTACTGTACATAAAACACAACTGTTATATTCTCTATACCAGAACCACATTTTCTGATGCGTTTTTATGCAAACAGACTTTTACAGATTCTAAAGGCCACTCAGTGGTAGTGACCCTAGCTAGTCATAATCAATTAATGGATTTAATGTAATGATGACCACCACACGACCAATGTCGGTAGAATTTGTTGTTGGTACAGCATGTGAAGCTTAAGCTATCAGTATACTTAAGCTGAATATTTAGTATTATGAACTGTAGTAACCTTAGGCTTACAGGGCTGCCAAGTCTCTTGAGCGTGAGACACACGCGCTTCAGCCTCTTCTCACGCTCACACGCCACACTTCACAATTCTCACATGGAGAAATGAGCAACCCCTACATACTACAGGCCCATAGCCAAGGGGGGATCGAACGAATCAAACAGGGAAAAAGCCCCCCCCCCCCGCGAGACAATCAAAAAATCTGTCAGCACCCCCGTCAACAACTAGCGCGACAATCAAAATAAAAATTATCAGCCCCCCCCCGTCAACATCTCCCCGCGCAAGTGCCCTCATTTTTCACTGAGCACCTGCCCCCCAAAATGTCTGTGCACACCACTGCTTATAACCCGACGCTAATGAGCGGTCGCATACATCAGCAGAGCTAAAATCCCCTCTTTGCTATTCTTCCTCTACCTACTCCACAGAAAGTACGGCCTGTTCCAGAAGCTGATTGGGTCCATTCTATCTGCATCCCCGCCTCTTCAGAAAAGTGGCTGAAAGTGACTAAATGAGCGCATGATTCCCCCTTTTCTCCACCCAGAGAAAGGACAGGAGAGAGGGCCGTGGATGAAATTAGGACTGCATGTCGACCACCCAACCCAATCCTTTCTCATGTCCCCTGCCAAACGTAGTGACAGAGTGTGTAGGGGAGCGCGGGACGAGGAGTCCGTGGGGGAGGAGCCTCCCTGATAAGGCTTTTGTCTGGATTGCGACGGTGACCTCTGGAGGGAGTCACGAAACTCGCCGTTTCACACCGGATTCGGACGATTCCGTGTGAAAGCATCCGACTAAAACATGTCAGAGCCTCACAGAGGAGAGAGCAGACTGAGAGGCCGTCAGTTTCCTGTTCCTGTTCAGAAAGAGCCTCTCTCCCTGGGAGATGTTCAATGCAGAAGGGATATATTATTATTATTGATTAGAGGAACCGAAGGTGAAGACACACATACTGGACGCAGACATGCTCACACATGCAGGCACACTAACACACATGCATGCACCCCCCCCCCCCCCCCCAACACACACACACACACACACATACGCAACCGTTGTGCCCTTCACAACAAGGTCTGGTCCTGATGTCTGCAATCCTCAAAATGTGCTACCGGGCAAAAGAGGTTCCTGTTGTGTTTTCCTTTTTGTGTGTTGGCTGTAAGCCGACACACCATGAAGAGGGAATCCTATTTGTCGCTCCCTCCCTGTTGTTGTTGTTGACCTGCAGTTCTATGTTGCTACCACAAGAGGCAGTGGTCCCAGAACATTAAACAAAAAGACTCCACAGAATTCCCAGGTCAGTGGTGGCTGAGTGGATAGTGCGCTGCCTATCACCGCAAAGGTTGTGAGTTCAATGGTGTGGACATACCAAGGTACCATGACATATTTTGTCACTGGATGTTATAGAAGTTATGTAACGAGCGTGGGTCATATTTGTTAATTATAGACCCTTTTACAGCCTAGTCAGCACAAGTATGCGCGCACATTCTTGAAACAGTAGCAGAGGAAGACAGACGAAATCGGCATTATTAAGCGTACGGACTGGACTGAGGAATCATCAAAAATGCCCACGTTTGCGGTGCCCATTTTATATCAGGTAAGTTAATTTGACCACCTGGTTTCACTGGAATGTCTGGTTGAAATGTAGCCCTTCTCAGTCCTGTTGTCGCATTCCGCTCGCTCATGCCAGACAGTCCTTTGCTGGTCCATTCACTTTGCCGTCAAAATAAATCGGTGTCGACCTAGTTAGGAGAGGCGCTCATATTTAAGTGTCAGATAAACATGAAACTTCACTTACCTAAGCAAAAGGGTCTATTTTAACAAATGCTAGGTTGAAGCTTCAAAGCACCGCCACCACCACAGAAGAAGACTACCTTGGAAAAATAATTTCACTCGGACAGAACGCGTCTAAATAAGTTATTTATTGGTAGCGCCGAGGCTTCAAAACCCAGCATTTGTTAAAATAGACTTGTTTGCTTAGGTAAGTGAAGTTCCATGTTTGTTGTCCAACCAACACCTGACAACACTTGAGCAATTGAACACCTTGTCCATACAATAGAAAACTGACTCTGTACTACTGTATACATATGCATTACATGCCTCTCTTCTTTACAAAGATGGTCACAAACACATGTCCTGAGAGCACATGCAAAATAACAACTTATGGCTACTTTTAATGTGCATGTCTGTATGTTTAATAAAGCATTTAGGAAAAGTTTCAATCAAGACTTGAGTATTACCTATTCTGTTGAGTACTATGTTTACAATTGTTCATTCATGATATTATTACAATTGACCTTTCAAGTCTGCCTACACGTAGGTTACTTAGCTCAGAACCATTTTAATTACAATTTACTTCTAAGGGCAAATACTTTACTTTCATATCTTCATATCAATATAATATCAAGATCCTAGTAGATGTCCCAATAACCCACTGTGTCCTGGGTCTACTTATTTACCACCTAAAGGGAAGTGCAAAACAGCAAGTCATGACCTTTATCCAGAAACAAAAGTTGAACCCATTGCAGCAAAATAGCTAACATTACAGGAATCATCAGTGTAACTGCTTTAGCCACTGACCGCTACCATTAATGTTATGGAAGCTGCTGCTAGTTGTTGTGAGCCCATGAGCTTACTGGCTATCCCGCTATCATTGTGCTGGATTAGCATTGGAAGCATTGGAACTGATGTGTCCAGGTGACAAGACCCATCGTTATTTATCAGACATTACCGTCCTACCAGTCCCGCACAGAAACAAGCCAGCCAACACATAAGCCAGGCTTGACCTGGCCTGGTTTTCATATTACGAAAATTGAAGTAGAAGAAGAAGAATCGTCTCAATATAACAAACAACAGTTTTAGGATCCCTAAATAATCATATTTTGGCATCAAAGTCCATGTACTGTGAGAAGTGCCTAGTGATTTCAGGTGTACCGCCATTCACAGAAGCATATATTCTTAAAATATTCAATTCATGGCACATTTACACTTTCATAATCTGTAAAAAACTGAATAATGACCTTGGCACACATCAGGACCAAACTTTCAGTGGCGGTCACATTTGACAGTTGTGCTTCTGTCTGTGTGTGTGTGTGTGTGTGTGTGTGTGTGTACAGGGCTGTTAAGGTGCATCCTTGCACCCTGTCATGTCTTTGCTCATGCACTGTACAATATGCTTGTCTGTGGTGTTCTCTATGAGCGTTCTCTGTCACTGGGGGTTCAGTCAGTGTGTGATTAGAACACGAGCTGTGATGTCACTGGGGGTTCAGTCAGTGTGTGATTAGAACACGAGCTGTGATGTCACTTGGGGTTCATTTAAGCTGTGTTCAAAATCGTTCCCTCATTCACTCACTCCCTATTCCCTATGTAGTGTTCCCCGTATAGTGAACTACATAGGGAACGATTAAAAGGTTTTCGGACACTGCATGGAACGTCATTGCGTTGGATATTCATGGACGCGCCCAGTATCACGTAAACAAACCGCGCACTGATGGCAGCAGGTTGAAATATACTCAGGTAGTATTCAGTTTCCATGTTCAGTTTTGAATGTTAAATCCCAAATAAATTGTTAAAATTCTAATGATGTGCAAGTGTGGTTTTGTCAACTATGGTGCTGTCTGCTAATAGCAAGCTGTTAAGTTGCAAGACCGTGATAGCCAGTTAGCTCACGACAGCAGCTTCCATAACATTAACGGTACAGTAGCTGTCGGTGGCTAAAGCAGTTAGCTAACATTACAACGATTTCTGTAATGATTTTGAGGCTGTTGGTTCAAGTTCTGTTTCTCTGGAATAAACAGAGGCGAACGCAAACTCGCATAAGCAGCAAACCAGCTAGAGGAATCATCGTAATGTTAGCTAAATGCTTTAGCCACCGATAGCTGCTGTCTTCTTCTTCACGTCTTCTTCGGTAAAACACGACAGCGTTGCATTGTGGTATACAGGAGAAATTGTAGGGTACATCGTATGTTCACTAGAAATCAACGTGAATTGTGAGTATTTTGTTGTGGACTATATAGTGAATGAAATTAACTGTTGAGAACAATACAAAAAAATGGCGGACGCGCTATATAGTGCACTAGGGAATAGGGAATGGTTTCGAACACAGCTTCAGTGTGTGATTAGAACACGAGCTATGATGTCACTGGGGGTTCAGTCAGCGTGTGATTTTAACACGGGCTGTGATGTCACTGGGGGTTCAGTCAGTGTGTGATTTTAACACGAGCTGTGATGTCACTGGGGGTTCAGTCAGTGTGTGATTAGAACACGAGCTATGATGTCACTGGGGGTTCAGTCAGTGTGTGATTAGAACACGAGCTGTGATGTCACTGGGGGTTCAGTCAGTGTGAGATTTTAACACGAGCTGTGATGTCACTGGGGGTTCAGTCAGTGTGTGATTTTAACACGAGCTGTGATGTCACTGGGGGTTCAGTAAGTGTGTGATTAGAACACGAGCTGTGATGTCACTGGGGGTTCAGTCAGTGTGTGATTAGAACACGAGCTGTGATGTCACTGGGGGTTCAGTCAGTGTGTGATTAGAACACGAGCTGTGATGTCACTGAGGGTTCAGTCAGCGTGTGATTTTAACACGAGCTGTGATGTTCCCTCTTCAATTCACGCCTGTGAATCGGGATGTCATAATGCGCTCTGAGGCTTTGTCGTCACGACACCCAGAGCAGAACTGGGCCGGGCACGTTTTTTCTTCTCCTTTCCTGGTTCTGCTAGAGATGCTACACACACACACACACACACACACACACACACACACACACACACATACACATACACATACACATACACACACACACACATACATTCACACACTGCTGGGTGGGTGGGTCGATGAGTAAACAAGATAGGATCTGCTCGTGTCACATCGGAGTGACAGCCACAAAGGACACAAGATTGCTGCACATCACAATGGCCGATGTTTATTTGCACTCCAGGTCGTAAATGCCCCCACCTCCCTTGTCTAACCTCTGTGCTGCTCTCTCTGGAGAAGAATCAACTCCACCCCCCGCCCCCCCCCACCCCACACACACACACACATACTCTTCGAGCTCCCTGTGAAGTGACAGTGAAGTCCAGTCTTCTGAGTTGGAGCTTCCCTCCACCAACCTCCCATATCTCTTTGCCTTATCTCTATAAGGCTTTTGGTGTTGTGCTATGGGAGGTTTTTCCATGAAAAAATACCCCTGGAATTTATAATAATGTCAAAAGGTCATGGGGGACATCCATGTGAGACTTCAAATAATTGCATCAACTCACAAAGCAATAATCGAGCGCTTATGGGGTTATTTTCATGCATAATTACTTTGTACAACGAGAACACTTTGTGTACCTTCATTTGGTATTGTGAAATTACAGCCCAATTAAGCAATTAAGAATGGCGACCGTGGTGGTCCTAGCGCTTTAAATCTTCGGGTTTCGGTGCAGCTGCCCACCGGGAGTCAGCTCCCTGTTCTCGTCAGATCAGATCCCAGTAAGGGTTAGGGTTAGGGTCAGTAAGGCCGGACTCTCAGACCGAGAGGCACATCGGGTCGTCGCTCCCTGAAGTTAATTTCGTTTCGTCTCATCTTGAGGGTTCGTCGCTCTACAGTGACGCCGTCTGGCGGCGTAGTCACGGTAACGAGCCGAGAGAGTCAGGCAGCTCATTAGCGGCGGAAGGATAACAAACTCTGCCTCATCGCTAATCTGTCACACACTAGCATTTCAAACTACGCTTCATCACTGATCTGTCAAACACACACTAGCATTTCAATAAAGTTTATGCCTGTCGCTGCTCTCAACATCTCACAGCTCTGTTGAAGCTTTGTGTGACAGATGTGTCTGCTTTTATCAGAGGAACGGCAGCAAAGGTGAACCTTCTCATCAGAGCAAGCACATCTGACGACTGTCAATGAGTGTGTGTGTGTGTGTGTATGTGTGTGTGTGTGTGTGTGTGTGTGTGCGTGCGTGTGTGTGTGTGTGTGTGTGTGTGTGCGTGTGTGTGTGTGTGTGTGTGTGAGAGTGTGGTGGGACTGACAGGCTATTATTCAGACCTGCAGTAGAACTGCAGGCTCCAACAAGCAGGCTATGCTAGTGGACAAAGGCCTGCTGAGACAAAGTGACAGTGTTTTAATTTGCCGTTAGCCACATCCATAATGTGTGTGCGTGTGTGTGTGTGTGTGCGAGAGATGGAGCGATAGAGAGAGAGACAGAGAGAGACAGATAGAGAGAGAGACATACAGACAGAGAGGTATTGTTCTATTACCTCTCCCTTAGCATAATTTGCTCAGCTATCCCTGTCTGATCTGAAGGAATAATTTTGCTGCCTGCCGCCATGTCACCATCCTAGTGTACGTGAGTGAGTGTGTGTGTGTGTGTGTGTGTGTGTGTGTGTGTGTGTGTGTGTGTGTGTGTGTAAAATAAGCAGCTAAATAGATGCATGAAAAGTGAGAAACCAGTCAGAGCTTCGGTGAGGGCCGTCCGCTGTCGAGCGAGTGCACGGTGGAGGGGGGGGGGGGGCAGAGAGCAGCAGAGATTCTCTGTGGCAGAGGGAGGAGGGGCAGAGGGAGGGGGGTAGAGGGAGGGGGGTAGAGGGAGGAGGGGCAGAGGGAGGAGGGGTAGAGAGGATGGAGAGATGGATGGGTAGAGGGAAGGTGGGATGCCGGCCCTCTGCTATCCTGAAGTCGTGAAGTAAAAAGGACAATTAAATCACTCAATAAAAATAGTCGAGCTCATATTGTTAAGGTCCACACACACCCAATCTCTCTACCCTTGCTGAACGAGCTGGCCTATTCACTGTTGAAAACATCATGAGATCATGGCAGAACTGTTGAACTGATGAGGAAAAGAGAGGGTTTTCCCTCAATGGAGAACACAAGAAAAGACCCCCGTGACCAGGAGAGTGAGGGCGTACAGCTCAGTACATGCAGCCATAACCCAAACCCTTTTTTCCCAGTCTAATTTTCCACTCCAGTACAGTCATGAGCCACATCTCCAACAGTCATGATCCAACACACACTAGTCCTGCCTGACTCCTGGGCCAGGCAATAAGCGCACACACCACACACACACACACACACACACACACACACACACACACACACACACACACACAGTACACACATACTGCAAACACACACACGCGCACACATGCACACACACACAGACACACACACACACACACACACACACACACACACACACACATACAGTACACACATACTGCACACACAAACGCACGCACACAGACACAAACACACATACAGTGCACACATACTGCACACACACACACACACACACACGCACACACACACAGACACACACACACACATGCACACACACACATGCACACTTCCAAAAAGTCCTGAAGCGGGACAACATTCAAGCCAGAAGACCAATAAGAAGTAAAGTTAAATTACACTGGGAAAGAAAAAATACTCCTTTAAAAGAAAGCTATTATTTCAGCGCAGAGCGTGAGATTGCCTTTGACTGTGATCAATGGGACAAAGTATGACTCTGTTACACAGAGATGTGATACGCCGGGGGACATTTATTAAAGGCGCACCGCGCTCGTATCTTACAACCGCTCCCTCGTAACACTCCCACGCTGGAAGGCCTCCTTTGGTCGGTCATATTTCACAACCAACCTCAATTACTGAACTCTTTTGGGGAGCGTTTCACCGCTACAACTTTTATTAGCCCTTACATTCCCCTCTACTGATTTCTCTGGAGGACTGTCAGAGCAGAGTGCTGGCCGGGAACACAAAGTTGTGAGGTTAACGAAAACAATGGCGTAAATCCACATCGGCGCCCGAGGAGATAATGGAAATGACATTGTTACACAAAGTGATGACAGCGTCTGTTGTGCAGCATCACGCCACCCCTCGCCGTCGTTGATGATGTCAGAACATAATGGACAAGATGGATGTGATGATATCAAATAAACTGGTGTGGATCACCAATTCAACTGGAGGACACTTCCTTAATGAGAATGAAGGTTATGTGTTCAACAAACATGCAGGGCCGTTGGCAAACACACACAAACACACACGCACACAGACAGACACACACACACACACACACACAAACACATAGTGCACGCGTGTGTGTGTTCATATTTGTGTGTGTGTTTGTTCACACAGAGAGAAAGGAGACAGCAGGCTGACGGGCACGTTTGTCTGCCCTACTTCTCTGCCTGTCTAAGGAGGGATGCAGAGGAGGGGGAGGAGAGGATGGATGATGGAGGGTGTGGAGGAGGGTCTGTGACCAGCCAGGGCCTGGGCGTGGGCCTGCCACACTCCCCCGCCAGACAGCAGGCCCAGACAGAGGACGATGGATGCCCGTCCGTCTCATCCTCAATCTCTATAACTCACTTTCTATCACTCGGTCCAAACTACAGGCCTCCAACATCTTTCATCCTCTGTCCCTCACTCCCTCTCTCTCTCTCCCTCTCTCTCTCTCTCTCTTTCTCTCTCTCTCTCTCTCTCACATACACACACACGCCACATCCACACATCTCTATTTGACAGCTAATACTGACTTCCACGCTTCCTCCACGCTTCCTCCCCCCTCCCTCTCCCTCCCCCTCTCCCTCCATCCCCCTCCCCCAACCCCCTCCCTCCCCCCCTCTCCCTCTCCCTCTCCCTCCATCCCCTTCCCCCTCCCTCTCCCTCCCCCTCTCCATCTGTCTCGGCCCCCCTTCCAGCCGTGATGTCACCACGGTGAAGCATCCCGCACTGCGGACAGCGTCCTCAGGCCCGACCAATCGGGTTCTCTCCCCGTCATCACATGGAGAGGGGGTCGCCCCGGGGCAGGGAGGCGTCTGGTCAGCAGACCAGATCCCATTTCAAATAGCATCACGCTCATCTGATGTCCTCTAATCCTGTTCCAACAATATCTCTGGCCCCTCAGGCACACAAAGGGCGAGAGAGAGAGAGAGAGAGAGGAGAAAAAACATCAACTTTGCTGCTGTACGTACACGCACACACACACACACACACACACACACACGCACACACACACACACACACCCATGGTGGGGTTTAGCCCCTCCCCTTCTGCGGGGACGGTGATACTTGGCAAAGCAGCCTCTACTGGTCATTAGCTGCCACAGTTCACTTTCCCCATTGCAGTACATTTTGCGTTGTACATGAAAAAGACTGCTTGGTGCCTCGTTAAAAGTATTGCCTATTCTACTCAGGGACCTGTAGTATGACAGCCTTTCCACGCTTTCATTACCACAAAGGAACGCATCATGGTTGAGGGACAACATGTTTCGGCGTGCACTTAGAATCCTGTCCTGTCCTGGGAAGGACTTTTAAATTGGATCAGTCTATTACAGGGAGTGTACACAGTGAGAGCTGTCGTTGGAGCAGAGGAACATGTGTAACAAAGGGGGTGACGGCCCCCCCCCCCCCACCCCCGGGGAGACTGAGGGGGTGACGCCCCCCCTCCGGTGGGTGAGACTGAGGGGGTGACCCCCCCCCTCCGGTGGGGGAGACTGAGGGGGTGACGCCCCCCCTCCGGTGGGGGAGACTGAGGGGGTGACGCTGACCTCCTGTGGGGGGAGAGGAATGTCGAGGTGTTTAGACTCGGATTCAGACTCAGCAGACAGACGGGCGCTTCTGTTGTAGCTGTCCAATCAGAGGGAGGACAAATTTGCATCTGCCCTTGCTTTCAAAGGCAACCCCTTGTGATGTGCAGACACACACACCTACACACACTGACACACATTCACAAAAATGCACACACACACACAGACACACACACACACACACACACACCTACACAGTTATGTAGTAGTCACTCACAAGCACCCCCCCTCCCTCTCCTCTCTCCATTTAGCCAGAGTAACAGGCAGGAATCATGGAGACTACTCAGGCCTGGCTGACAGACTGTTTTAGAACCACCTCTCAATTACAAGCCAGACCCTTTGACTGCTGCCTGTGTGTGAGTGTGTGTAGGTATGTGTGTGTGTGTGTGTGTGTGTGTGAGAGAGAGAGAGAGAGAGAGAGAGAGAGAGAAAGGGAGAGAGAGAGAGAGAGAGAGAGAGAGAGAGAGAAAGAAGGGCATAATTATGTAATTATGAGGGGAAGTTGTTTCAATACAATGAGCCCCATGAGAGAGACCCCACCCCCTCTTCCTCCTGGATTGGCAGTGATATCATCCAGTGGCTGCTCACGCATACATGAATATGCAGATGAGGCTCAGTCAACGTTGTGGAACTGATATGACTGACAGGTTCCGTAACTGTGAATTAACATTGTTGCTCCCTCATTGGCCAGACCGTGTGAGTGTCTGGTGTCACATTCATTCTGGTCTCTAGTGTCGTGAGTGACATGAATATCCATGCTAATGTGGATCCCATCCCTCTCTCTCTCTCTCTCTCTGTCTCTCTCTCTCACTCCCCCCCCCCTCTCTCTCTCCTTCTCTCTCTCTCTCTCTCCCTCTCTCTCTCTCTCTCTCTCTCTCTCTCAGTAGATAAGAACATGGCCCATTGAAGAGGCCCCTCAGTAGTGCTGTGTTAACTGCATTAGACATCTGTCCTGCAGGCTCCCAGGTCGGTCTTTAGCAGCCTGTCTGATGAGCCGTCTCAACGCTCCACAGCAGCAGCAGCCTCTGCTAGTCCAAACAACCACCAGTGAATTGTCCATAATACTGTAGGCTACAGATACATGTCAACAACATGAGGTACTGGATAAAACACACACACACACACATGTGCTTGCATGCACACACACACACACACACACACACACACACACACACACACGCAAAGATGTTAATTACAGCTCTGCTACTTAGGCGGTAAAGACATTAAGCAGGATTAGCAGCTGCTATAATGCCTTGGATTTTTATCAACATAAGCTTCCATTTTCAGCAACCAACCTATTCATTTACAGTAAGTAGATTGTGCACTGTTAAAACGGATTTGGGTTTTTAGTCAGATGGACTTGTGTAATCATGCTGAGTGAACTCTTTGCCCATTACAACACATTAAGATGAGTTACGACAACTTCAACTTGAAAAAAGACTTGAAAACTCATAATAATCAGTTAAATTAACTCAATAAAATATGTCATCCTCTGCATTTTATGTAACACGCATGCGCCTGCAATATGACGTCATGGTCACAGGGTGCGAAGTCTCACATTCTGGAAATTGACCTTAAAAATTGGCATTTTCTTCAGCGCTGGGATGGTCGGTTATTGAGTAAGTATATTTAAATTTAAATTTAAAATTTAAATAAGTTAGTTCATCAGTATACAATGCAAATGAATCACGTAATGATTAACAGACGGTGTGTCACCACAACCCTGATGCATATTTTATGTTTTGTTCATTTTTGAAGTGTTACATGTAGCTAGCTAGCTTGCCATTGGAAATTAACTATGAGCTGCCCCAGTCAAATAGAGGATTACGAATCTGTTGTAGGCTGAAGTGTGTGGAGATTTTTTATACTATATATTGACAATAATTATCTATATATAATTTTTAGGATGGTTGGAGGATCATTTTATTAACTTATGGATCTTGATAGGCCCTATATCTATATTATGTAGGACCATATGATATATTTTAGTTATGGATATTCACATGTTTACAGTATTTACAGAATGTAGATGTGTCCATTCTGACGACTATGGAATATAAGGTGCTGTTGTGCTGAGTATAGCGACTGAGTTTAGTGCTTATTTATTAATTCACTGCCATTTGCATTGTTTGTGTAGTGCTTTTATTTATTTTAGGAAACCGCGATGCCTTCATGAATGTGAAACGTAATTAGAAATGATACAAATATCCTCGTATTTATGATTATGATTATTATTCAAGCCTAGGATGTCTGTAGACTTGATGTGAACGCAATCACCTCGGATTTCTCATAAATTCAGCCCTTGCGAACGGGCGCACTCCAATATGGCCTACCTACGACTGCATTTCTGCGTTCTTAAATCCTGTTCTTAGCTAAGAAGAAATCCGAGATAAGAAACCATTCAGGAATGCCAGAATTGTCCCGGGAACTTCGTAAGTGGAGTTAAGAAGAAATTTTTCTTAACTTCTTCTTAACTGCGTTCAGGAATGAGGTCCACTGTTAGCAAGGCTTCAGCTTTATCGGCTGACAGAAACTCTGACATAAGCTCTGAAAAAATGCTATAGTTGCATGCAAGTTCCAGTGCACAACTGCAGGTGTGGGTGTGGAGAACTCTTGACATGTCTGTGAACGTAACCTTGATGGCCTTCGACAGAAAAAGGTCTGCTCCTGTGCAGAACCCAAGGAGCAGTCCAATCTCCTTCTGGTCATTGGATAATGCAAGCCACTTGTAATTATGTGATCAATATATAGAATAACATGTTTAAAGCTTGCTGTTTCTAGCACTTATTTTTGGGCTGTCCTTCGACTGAAAAGTCAGTTCACCCTTGTGCTTCCCTTTTTATGTTGACTTCATTAGTACTTAACTCAGAATAAATAAAAAACATCCGCTAAATGAATTTATTGTAAAATAAAAGTTGAGCCCCCCCCCCCCCACTTCACTGAACATACAATCAATGTTGCTTCTATTTTTGAAATGTGATCACATATCCTTTAATTGAGTGTCATGGGGTTCGCTTTTTAACTGAACAGTGTCATGTCTAGATAGATACTGTACATTAAAGTCTGGATTGCAAAAACATTTTCCTGAGAGTTATGGACTCCTATTGTAACCCCGGCCCATGTAATTCCTGAACTTGAAATCCATGTACATCATACTTTTTAGAGTTTTTCGAGTGTGCCCATAGCAAGCAACGAGCCAGGGAATGCGCGCCGACGTTATTGACACAGAACTCTGTACTGCACAAAACAGAAGTATTTTGACCTGTACTAGTCAGATACATGCCAGCGAAGCCAGGAATATGGCTTAACAGGAAATTCAGTGTCCTTATCCTTTAAACTAATTTTGTTAATAAACTATATGCATAATATTGAACCACATCTCTGTCCTGCTGAGTATAACGAACGTGTGCTAGTGTAGAAAGGTAGTAATTCCCCGGGTGAAATTCCCAGGGTGGCGTTGTCTGGCAACTCCTCCATAGGTCCTATTAAAACTGTGTATTACTGTACTCTTTCATGCCCACCCCACCACATTGTCATTGATTTTATTTTACCAATAAATTCTGCTATATGGCTGTAAGAGACTTGTTTACAAACTAAAGGCTAAAGCACATGTCCAGGTCCATATAAATCATGGGGGACAGAGCACAGACAACACAGCTAGGATGCTGACACATACCAACGTGAGAGACCACATCTCTCCAGTCCTGCCATCTCTTCACTGGCTCCCAGTCAGGTTGAGAGTGAAATTCAAGACCCTCATGTTTGTCTTTAAAGCCCTAAATGGCCTCGCCCCACTTTATATCACAGAACTGTTGGACTATTCCTCAAGCGTAAGATCGCTCAGATCCGACAACAAGAGACTCTTTAAGGTCCCCCGGTCAAGGCTGGTAATGAGGGGAGATGTAGCCTTCGCAGTGGCAGCTCCACGGCAGTGGAACGACCTCCCACTGACCATCAAGTCAGCCCCTGACCTACAGACTTTCAAGACTGCTTAAAACCCACTACTGTCGTGAACTAGGCTACTGAGATGTTTCTGTTGTGTTTGTATGTACGTAGTATGAATGTGTCTTAAATGTGTGCAGTTAGGAATGTTGGTTTCCCCCATGTTTATTATGTTGTCCTTTCTCGTCTTGCTATGTCACCTTTATGTGTTTCTGTTCTTTAGAGTCCGCGCCCATGGCGCCCTCTACATATTCCAGAGGGAAGCAAAAAAACATTATCACCCGGGGGCCAGATAAGTGCGCTGTAAAAATTCTTCCCTGACCCTTCTCAACGAGGCGATCGAGCAAGCTCCTGGAGTATGTTTGTCTAACGACTAAGAACATTTATAAAGCAATAAATTACATTAAATTACATTTTCAGAGTAAGAGAGGTTAAAACATCATAGGAGAGATATGGCAAATACTGGTGTGTGTTTGCCATGGCCAAGGCCTAAAGTCGGAAGTGGGCTGGTGTATGTCTGTGTGTACGTGAGTGTGTGTGTTAACTAAATGCTACGACATCCACAGCAGACATAGGGGTATCTATCGGACTCAGGGTGGTCTGCTGGTGACAGTGGGGCATCCACTGGACCTGGCTAGAAGATAGTGTTGATGGCCTGAAACTGGTGAAACTGGTGTTGAAAGACAAATTGCAGTTACGCTCCTCGTTTGACCTTCAATACGAAGATTTCAAGGACTTCAACTTCTCTAACCTCACATGTATTGACGATCTACCGAAGGAGAAGGCTACATTGAAAGTCAATTTCTGCTCCACTGTCTCCTCAGACTCCAGTGTGGACACTCCAAGTTTAGGTTCAAATCACCATCATCTCCATCAACATCCTCTTCAGCGAGTAGCCATTCAGAGTCCTTTGCATGTCGTTCACAGCCATGGCCAAATGTATTTCTTATTCCCACCTACTCGATTGTTGAGCTGAGACTCCGACAAGGCAATGATGCTTTCAGAAAAGATGATACACTTCTATCCATTTCAAGGGACATGAAGTCTGGAGATTGTGGAGAAAATTGCTGAAGCAATATATTCCTTCAACACCTACCCCGATAATGCAAAATATGAGTGTGTAGTCATTGCACTCATTGAAAAACACCCTTGCCTAAAATAACCTGGTTCCGCATCTGGATGGTATGGATGGAAAATAAGTCTAAAGTTTAAGATGGTTAATTACAGACAGAAATTGAGAGATGCAGGCTGTGAAGAGTTGAAAGTAAACTCAGAGAAGAGAGGTCCTGGGGACACCAGAGGGAAGGGAAACAAAGTAAAGAAACCCAGACTGTCTGAAACGAGCTTCCTTCCAGATCTACCCCAGGAAAGAGACACAAACAATCTGGAAGAAGTGCGAGAAAAGATGGCCCAAGAGATGAGAAAAACAACCCCAAACCTGGCCTTCATTGATGATGCAATGGACACCACATATGCATTGAGAAGACAAGAGATTGTTGAAGAGGAGCCACCCTGTGTGTGAAATGAAAGTCAGATGGCCTGCGCCTTTTACTGAAAGACAGGTAAAGTTTTTGTTGGCTTTCTGTGCTTTGAATTTTACCAACACAAAATCTTAAGCTTCAAATATGTGCTGTAGCAGCAGGCATGACAACGTTACAATGTTCTTATATTTCATTGCATGTTCAATTGAAGTTTTTAAATGGTTTCACATTTATAGGCTTGTGCAGGGGCAGCTTGCTGAAATATGAACATTAGATCACTTTTCACTTGGAATAAAATGATGTATTTCCACTGCACTACAATTATGCAATGTCTCTTCTCCATATAGATCAACAAGGAATTCACTAGGCTGATGTTGATGGGCCTCAGTTCCCTCTATGAGCGTCTGGACTGCCATCTGCAGAAGCGTCTTCAGCTTTACAGAACAAAGCACTTCGAGAGGAATGAAGAAATGGCATCCATAATGGAAAGCCTCGACAAGGATGTAACTGTATTTCTTTAATTTAAAATACTCAGTTCCAGGATTTAATAAACAGTATGGAGGCTCAAAGGAATCAGCACTTCTAAGTCTGAGGCCATGGTTCTCAGCAGGAAACTGGTAGTCTGTCCACTCCGAGTAGGAAATGAGTCCTTACCCCCAAGTGAAGGAGTTCAAGTATCTGGGGGTCTTGTTCACGAGTGAGGGAACCATGGAGAGGGAGTTTGGCCGGAGAATCGGAGCAGCTGGTGCGGTTCTGCAGTCGCTTTACCGCACTGTTGTGACGAAAAGAGAGCTGAGCCAAAAGGCAAAGCTCTCGATCTACCGGTCTATCTTCATCCCCACCCTCACCTATGGTCATGAAGGATGGGCCATGACTGAAAGAACGAGATCACGGATACAAGCGGCCGAAATGAGTTTTCTCCGGAGGGTGGCTGGGGTCTCCCTGAGAGATCGGGTGAGAAGTTCAGTCATCCGGCAGAGACTCGGAGTAGAGCCGCTGCTCCTTTGTGTCGAAAGGAGCCAGGTGAGGTGGTTCGGGCATCTAGTGAGAATGCCTCCTGGGCGCCTCCCTAGGGAGGTGTTCCAGGCGTGTCCAGCTGGGAGGAGGCCGCGGGGTAGACCCAGGACTAGGTGGTGGGATTACATTTCTGCACTGGCCTGGGAATGGCTAAAGATTCCCCAGGCAGAGCTGGTTGATGCTGCCAGGGAAAGGGATGTCTGGGGGCCCCTGCTGGAACTGCTGCCTGCCGCAACCCGACCCCAGATAAGCGGATGAAGATGGATGGATGGATGGATGGATGGATGGATGGATGGATGGATGGATGGATGGCTGGATGGCTGGATGGATGGATGGATGGATGGATGGAGGCTCAAAGGCTTACTGGACGGTAAGGCAAGCAAGGGTCAAAACCAGAGAAGGTAGTCCAAACAGGCAAACAAATCTGAGAAAGAGCAGGCAAGAATCAAATCAGAATCAGAATAATTTATTGCCATTTTACCTGGATACATAGGATATTTTTCCGGCCTGTGATACTTACAGTAGTACAACAATAGTGCAAGGACAGGACAGGACAGGACAGGACAGGACAGGACAGGACAGGACAGGACAGGACAGGACAGGACAGGACAGGACAGGACAGGACAGTGCATGACAGGACTCAAAGTGCAGTGATACAAACAGTGCAAAAAAAATAAAAATAAAATAATATCAGTGCGATTTGGACTATAAAAGCGTTATTGCTGTGGTCAGTCAGTTTAGTGCAAAAGATTGCAAGGGGCGGGGGAAGAGGGGTAGCCATATTGATGAGGCTGATGGCCGTTGGGAAGAAGCTGCTCCTGTGTCGAACAGTTTTAGTCTTTAACGACCGCAGCCTCCTGCCAGAGGGGAGCTGTGTGAAGAGGCCATGGGGGGGGTCGGGTCTTCCTAGCTCGCTTCACCGCCCTGGAGTTGTGCAGGGCCTGGAGGGAGGGCAGGGCGCAGGCGATCACCCTCTCCGCCGAGCGCATCACCCGCTGTAAATTAGTCTTGTCCTTGACTGTAGCAGCTGGGAACCAGGTGGTGATGGAGAAGGTGAGGATGGAACCAGGTGGTGATGGAGGAGGTGAGGATGGACCAGGTGGTGATGGAGGAGGTGAGGATGGAACCAGGTGGTGATGGAGGAGGTGAGGATGGAACCAGGTGGTGATGGAGAAGGTGAGGATGGAACCAGGTGGTGATGGAGGAGGTGAGGATGGACTCTATGATGGAGGTGGAGAATTGTACCATCATGGTCTGTGGCAGGTTGAATTTCTTCAGCTGCGGCAGAAAGTACATCCTCTGCTGTGCCTTCTTAATCAGGGTGCTGACGTTGAGTTCCCACTTGAGGTCCCCGGAGATGACAGTACCCAGGAAGAGGAAGGAGTCCATGGTGGCAACCAGGGAGTTATGCAGGGTGATGTGGGGAAGGGGGGGCTGGGTTCTTCCTGAAGTCGACCACCATTTCCACTGTCTTTAGTGCGTTAAGCTCAAGCTTGTTCCGGCTGTATCAGGACAACAGCTGTTCAATCTCCTACCTGTAGGCGGACTCGTCACCCTTGGAGATGAGTCCTATGAGGGTAGTGTCATCCGCAAACTTCAGGACTGATGTCTGTAGGTGCAGCTGTTCATGTACAGTGAGAATAGTAGGGGGGAAAGAACACAGCCCTGTGGGGAGCCGGTACTGGTGGACTTGGGGTCGGAGATGTTCTTCCCCAGCTTCACATGCTGGGTCCTGTTGGACAAGAAGTCTGTGATCCACCTGTGGGTGGAGTCAGGCACTCGTAGCAGGGAGAGCACGTGCTCCAGTGTGGCCGGGAGGATGGTGTTGAAGGCCGAGCTGAAGTCCACAAACAGAATCCTGGCATAGGTGCCTGTGGTGTCCAGGTGGTGTAGGACGTAGTGAAGAGCCATGTTAACCGCATTGTCCACGGACCTGTTGGCTCTGTAAACAAACTGCAGGGGGTGCAATGGGTCTGGGATGGACTTGAGATGGCCAGGACGAGGCGCTCAAAGACCTTCATGACTACAGAGGTCAGGGCGAAGGGTCTGTAGTCATGGCATGTAGCTCAGGAGGTAGAGCGGCCGGCTGGGAATCGCAAGGTCCCCGGTTCGATCCCAGCCCAGTGTGCCGAAGTGTCCTTGAGCAAGACACTGAACCCCAAAATCGTTCACGTGTGGCAAGGTGGCGCAGTACCTAGTACTGTTGCCTCACAGCAAGAAGGTATCCGGCCTTTCTGTGTGCGGTTTGCATGTTCTCCCCGTGTTCGCAAGGGTTTCTTCCCCCCTAAGAACCCAAAACAAAAAACATGCAGAAGAGCAGAGGCTCTTCGGACCTGGACTGAGCACTTGGACTTGGTCCCCTGGTGCCAGAAATGTTGGCTGCTCCTCAGTGGCGTGCACAGACATTTTGGGGGGCAGGTGCTCAGTGAAAAGGCATCTTGCGCGGCGAGATGTTGACGGGGGGGGGGGGCTGACAGATAATTTAAGTATTTTGATTGTCGCGCGAGCTGTTGACGGGGTGGGGATCACAGAGATATTTGATTGTTGCGCGAGTTGTTTCCCGGAGGGGGAGGCGGGGGGGCTTTTGCCCTGTTTGATTCGTTCGATCCCCCCCTGGCTACAGTCCTGTAGTATGTAGGGGTTGCTCACTTCTCCGCGTGAGAATTGTGAAGTGTGGCGTGTGAGTGTGAGAAGAGGCTGAACGCGCGTGTCTTGGCAGCCCTAAGGTTACTACATAATATTAAATATTCAGCTTAAGTATACCAACAACAAATTCTACCGATTACCATTAATTGATTATGATTAGCTAGTTTGTTACGCAGGTGGGCAGTCGGATAATTTAGGCTCAGCTGTTTGGCGCTGTATGTGACTTACAGCAGACTTACTTCACAACAGAGACAAATAAATGCAAGTTATAGTTTGGCAACTGAGGCTTAGGGGGCAAACAATACACTTGTTTGGTTTATGTGTTACCTGGCTGGTTAGCTGTCATCACTCGGGCACTCTGGATGGGGAAAGGGCAGGGGAGGAGATGTGTGTGCTGTGTGCAGCGCGCCCCCGTTTGTGTCTGCTTTTTGCGTTTACAGTTGACAAAGGCAGAGAGGGAGGGGAGGGGCACGGGTGTGCCGCGGGCACGTGTGTGCGTGGGGGGGGCTGGCAAAATTACAACGCATTTTGGGGCATTATTATTACACGCTTTTAATCGAGAATTGATCGATGTCACCATGGGCCACATACAGTAGGCCTACACTGTAAAAAATAGAGAAAAAAAAAAAGTTTTCAAAACTTTCAAAAGGGCACTTGCCTTGTTCAGAGGGCAAAGGGCAGGTGTTCTAGCACCACCTCGTGTCTATCTGTGCACGTCCCTGCTGCTCCTGGAGGAGGACGGCTTGGCAGCGGAGGGAACAGGGTTGCTGCTGATAGGGGGGGTGAGGAGGTTCTGTCGTTTTTAAAATCGACAATAGAACTCGTTCAGGTCATTGGCAATGCGTGAGTCATCAGTCCAGCGGCGGGATTTTGTTTTATAGTTTGTTGGCACACCACAACGCCATGGCTGCCGCGGTCGGGGCCATCTTGAAACAACCCGGAACACGGAAGCCAGCCAAAAGCCAAAAGTCCAGTTAACAGGCAGATATCAGCTCTCCGGTACAACAGATGAATAGAACACTGATACAGAGGCCAGAGAGCAAGACATGAAGCAATATAACAATCTATCTGTCAGAGAACAGTGGAAGTGGGCCGTATCTGGGCTTCTGGTGGACAGCTTGAGGATGGCAGGTCTGGGGAGTTGGAGGAAAGTACATGGCCTGTGAGAAGGAAGCAGGGGCTGGAGACAGAGATGGAAAGCAATGCAGAGGGCTGGGGATGGTGAGAGGGTGTGGCTGCAGAGAGGTAGCCTTGCGAGATCAGGATGGTCACATTGTTGTAGATAGGGAGAAGTCCAGGCTGATCTGCAGAGAGAAACAGAATGTGAGCTCGAGAGATCAGGATGGTCTCACAAGGCTAGCAGAGACGGACTGAGGAGCAGAAAATAACTATGTATATGTAATAATAAAATGTATTGATGTCACTTTTTACTGAGGCTTTAAATTTGTTCAAATCAACAGAATGTCTTGTGGAGTGAGGGGGTTATTCCGATAGCAATTGTTTATTTATCAAATGTTTTGGCAGACATCGACCCAAAGGAAGAGGGCAGCAGCATCGCAGGCTCTATCATGGTACATGAGAGAGAATTCTTCATTCATGAAGATGTGTGAGGTAAGCAGCCAAATGTCATTCTATATATGTTTTTCTGTGCACACATTGTTTTTGTGTGTGCGCCAACTGTGAAAAGAGTTTCCTCACCGAGGACAATAAACAAACTAACTAAGATAAAAGAAAGCTAGTTCTCAATGAGCCAACCCAACAATGAGCAGGGTTCCACTTGTCGTTTGATGCGTACTCTGTGTGTGTGCATTATATGAATGAGCAGGGTTCCACTTGTTTCATGCATCTCTAAAACACAGGCCCCTTTGTTGTTTTTATTTTCTTTTGTATGAAGCCAACGGATCCTGAAGAGGACGTCATCAAGGGAATTATGTGAATCTTTTTAGTGGTTGAAGATGTGGCGGAACCTCTCCCGGACTCCTACGTTGATGTTGCCCTTGTGCGTGAGGAAACGATTGTCATACGTCACCTGGGTAATGTACCCAACGCTTTTGTAAAACTGATTGGGCTGCTATATGTGCTGAACCTTGACTACCCAAAAGACTTGAAATACAGCTTTGAGGTGATTCAGCGTGTCTTCATGGGAATTGGGATGGACTCGTGTACTCCCAGGGTCCACTCTCTGAAGAATAAGCTGTTCAGTTAAAGGGATGGGCTAGGAAGATGCATTTTAATACTGTATGCACAGTCTCTGCATTTGTCCCAAATGAAGCATTCTCATATATTTGTTGCCAAATGTCCATTGCACCATGTAGTAAGGATAAGAAATGTATAGCCCTTCATGTAGTAAGCATAGTAAATGTATAGCCCTTCATGTAAGGGAATCTCTATTTTGTAATGCTGCAGCAGTTTGTGAGTTTAGCAGCCATTCAAACCTTTGTGGGATCTTGGTGGAGATGAATTAATCACCCAAGTTTTCCCTGATTCTGCAAGTTTTATAGTCAATCAAAGTGTTATTTCAGTGTTTTAAGCCAAGCTTTTCTCTTTACTAGCTAAAGCATCTTTGATGCATACAATAAAAATATAAAATAAAATGTTTTGAGAGAGCGAGTGAGAGAGGGAGACAGAGAAAAGGCATAAGAGACGGAGAGAGAAAGAGAGTCAGGCAAAAGAGAAAGGAAGGTGAGAGATGGAGAGAGGAAGGGAGAAATAAGTTTATAGTTGACTCAAATTTTATTTCAGTGTTAAGTCCAGCTTTTCTCTTGCTTTTAAATTGCATACAATTTAAAAAAAAAAAAAAAAAAAAAAATTGGGAGAGAGAGAGAGAAGACGTGGGAGAAAGTGGGAGAAAGAGAGTCAGAAGGTGAGAGAGGAAGAGAGAGCAGGGGCAGAGAGAGAGAGACTGTAAATCACATTTGACTGAGGCACATTTCAAATAGCAGTTGGTTCATGATGGGATTTGTCATACTTCCATCAGTTAACTATGACATTAAGTAATATTTGGTGAAAGTTTTGCCTTTTGATTGGTAGGTGGTTTCAGATGTTTTAACCATAATCTATGCAAAATAAGAAATACTACATTTCTCTATCCTATGCACAATACTGTATCCTATGTGTCCTAAATTGTTGTGAATTTTAAAGCAACACTGAACACTTTGAGTTGAAGTATTCTTATTTTTTCTAAATTAGATGTTCTTGAGATTGTTGTAATAAAAGGCTTAATTGAAATATGTCTAGGTTGGACTCGGCTAGTAGCTGTGTATTAGCTTGAACCCGCAACAAAAATCATGACACTATGGTCTTAACCACTCGGCCACCAGGCAAAGCGTAAGCCTGGCAGAAGAAGTAAAGACTATAAAGGGTGCTCAGCGAGTTCATGAAAATCTCTTTCGTAGTTTTTGCATAATCCTGCTATGTGACAACGAACGAACAAACAAACAAACAAAATAACACACCCTCCGCCAGCGGTCGCTGGGCGGAGCCAATAAACTTGATACTATATGTTGACATAACTTGACTCAGTCAAAGCAACAAAATGACTGGACTGAGTCAAGTTGAGTCAACAAATTATTTTTTACAGTGTGTTATCACTGATAGATGCATTTATCATGTCAGGAGCATGCTGCAATTAAACACCATCATCAGAGCAGCTAGACCAGTCTTTAGTCTTGTTGACTATAGGCAGTTGTTTTAGCCACAATGTACAGTAGCTGATTTTCTAACAGCTCATTGAGCTGTATCCTGATTGTTCTCAGTGAGTCTGAATGAGCTCATGTAAGTAATCACACATGAAGAGGACTAACTCATCTGAATTAACAATCACTGTGACCTACTGTTGAGTTTCAACCAGGGTAGCACAGTCGAGTCAAATAGGGCTTAATATAATTTA
This sequence comes from Borostomias antarcticus, assembly GCF_949987555.1. Taxonomy (NCBI): domain Eukaryota; kingdom Metazoa; phylum Chordata; class Actinopteri; order Stomiiformes; family Stomiidae; genus Borostomias; species Borostomias antarcticus. Next base: position 25,748,145 of record NC_140236.1, on the reverse strand, counting down.
GTATGTTGGAGGAATAGGCCCATTTCAAGGCTTAATAACAAGAAATTAGCACACTGGACATTTGATTGAATACTGTAGGTCTGGCAGTCTGGTAGGTCTGGCAATTTCTCATGTGGTGAGATGATCAAAAGCCCTCATTACACAGTAATCTGTATTTAGCAGATGTTTTTATGTTGCAAGATGCACACACACACACACACACACACACACACACACACACACACACACATGCTCTCATCAAATTCCAGACAATTTACTGAGTGTATATACACATATATACACAGATATATCTGTACATCTATACTGTGTGTGCGTGTTTGTGAGTACCCCAAATGTACAGCTTTACCCAGCAGCAAAGATGAATCATTACTTAAGCTCCGATCAGTGTCACTGATGAGAAAATATTCCATTTTTAAAACCTGGTTAATTACTTGCTGCTTTCAACAGATTTGGTTTTTCTGTCTTATGGGGGTAAATAGAGCAGAAACCCAGACATCTGTGTAAAGTTCCCATATTTCCTACAGCATATGAGCAAATCATTTCAGGCATCTCCAGCAAATCCTCAAACATTTACCCTGTGTGATTTCGGGGCACAACCATGCCTGCTGTATCATTTACCCTGTGTGATTTCGGGGCACAACCATGCCTGCTGTATCATTTACCCTGTGTGAGTTCGGGGCACAACCATGCCTGCTGTATCATTTCTGTCACGGCTCTGCAAGAACCATTTCTTTACTCAAACATTAGTAGAGAGAAAGGCCTTATGGTTGAGACTAGGGCTTGGGCAGATTGTCTTCCAAGAGCGGGAGCTTGATCCAAAAAGCAATTTCTAACTTTTTCTGTGCCTGTTGATGGACACGCGTCTGGGAGAGCAGCGACGGAAGACTGGAAGAGAGAATGAGAGAGAACCCCACCTCTCAGTGGATCTCTCATCTCGACTCTTCCCACCCTCTCTCTCTCTCTCTCTTTTTCTCTCTCTCTCTCTCTCTCTCACCCTCTCTCTCTCTCTCTCACCCTCTCTCTCTCTCTCTCTCTCTCACTCTCTCTCTCACCCTCTCTCTCTCTCTCACAGGTACAGTATGCGTACACAAATGCGCAGAGGAGAAGAGGAGAGTACAGGAGAGGGGGTGACAGTGACATCAAACACAGGTGCCTCCCCATGGGGAACGGCATGGGGTTAGAGAGGTGCCCCCCCATGGGGAACGGCATGGGGTTAGAGAAGTGCCCCCCCCTGTACCCTCCCAGCCAGTGTGGTTGTTGGTCTCTCCTGTACCCTCCCAGCCAGTGTGGTTGCTGGTCTCTCCTGTGCCCCCCCAGCCTGTTCACACATGGAGGAACTGGAGGAGAGGCTGGGTGATTTACCTACATCAAATCAAATCAAAGCTTTATTTGTATAGCGCATTTCATACACAGAGGCAACACAATGCGCTTTACAGAGAGCAATGGGAGGGTGGGAATAGGTCCCACCCCTACATATTCCAGAGGGAAGCAAAAACCAGTATCACCCGGGGGCCAGAAAAGTGAGCTGTAAAAATTCTTCCCTGACCTCTCAACGAGACGATCGAGCAAGCTCCTGGAAAATGTTAGTCTATTGGCTAAGAACATATACAGAGCAGTAAACATGGGCTAGATACGTCATAAGAGAGACATGACTAACAGGAGAGAGCACAAATAGTTCCAGAGAGGTTCCCTACATGGAAGGCCATTATGTGTTAGCTATCACTGTAGTCTCTAATATGATATTTGGGTGAATCATATACAGTAACAAAGCACAGTAAGCACTTAGCAGAACAAGCTCATAGAGAATGCCGCAATGCAGTGGCAGAACATAGTGGTTGGGTAGGGGTGTAGGGTTTGACCATGGCCTTGAGGGAGGAGGGAGCTGTTGTGCTAAATGACTGTTCCTTCCATTGCCCTGTAGGCTGGTACCAGAGTTTTGGATGCCAGCTGCTACAGGGAGACAGTAGAGAACGGAAGCGGGAAGTTGGATGGTTGAACACCAGGCGAGCTGCAGGATAGGCCTACACCAGGATATTGAACTGAACACCAGGATATTGATACACCAGGATATTGTACTGTACACCAGGATATTAAACTGAACACCAGGATGCTTAACTGTACACCAGGATATTGAACTGAACACCAGGATATTGAACTGAACACCAGGATATTGTACTTTACACCAGGATATTGAACTGAACACCAGGATATTGAACTGAACACCAGGATATTGTACTGAACACCAGGATATTGAACTGAACACCAGGATATTGTCATCTTACTTCACAGCTCCACTGCAGCCATCGGACGCTGAGGGAACGAATCCATTGTAATTAATAACAGCTGCTCCACTGTAGCCATTGCGTCAAGTTCGATGGCGGTGTCAATGTTAGAGTTCGATGGCGGTGTCAATATTAGAGTTCGATGGCGGTGTCAATGTTAGAGTTTGATGGTGGTGTCAATGTTTCTCGGTTTAACGTTGACGCTGACAGCTACAGTGGAGCCGTGCATGGGGTGCCTTTGAGCTCCGTTTTCTTCACAGCGTTCTGCGCTGTTGACTTGATTCTTTTGATCCTGCATAGTACAGGCTCTAGTCTACAGTAGCTATCTGCGTATTTCTTCTGTTTTGAAGTTGAAAGATTTCAGCTATGGCAGATATAGTTTGAAATGATCCCCTGCACAGTCTCTTTAAAGCATAAAGGAGGCAATGTTGTCCAATTCCCTGCTCTAGGCTTGTGCTATGCTATGCCCCGGCTGTCTCTACCCCACAGACAGATAATGCATTCGTGTTTTAGCTGTCAAAAGGATAGCAGGGGGGGCTCATAGGTGAAAATGAAAGAGCATCTTTGTTGAAATATTCAATTTTGTACTGTCAGTGCTCTCTTTATCATACATTCTCTATTTTGCTCTTTGGTTCTCTCTCTCTCTCTCTCTCTCTCTCTCTCCCTCGCTCCCTCTCTCAGCCCATATGGAAATGTGTGGACTAGCCTATAGCTGTACAGTACAGGGAGGTAGTCAGCCAGTCACATACATCAACAATTAGAGCCCAACAAAGTAGAAAAAGCACATTGGGGCACGTTAATGAATTTATCAGCACCCATAGACGGTTATTAGGGTGAATTTGTATTTATTTTTATGTAAAATCCCATTTATTCCTCACTTGTATTCATTGGGGCTGAAAAATCAGGGTAGGCCTACGGTGAGCTATAGTAGAGGGGGGAAAAATTAATATGATTCATGAGTAGATTTAATGGGAGACACAGTGAAGCATTAGAGTGTAATGTAGGCCTACCTTGAGTGACTGTTCTATTGCATTATGTGTCTCACAAGCAGTCAACGGTCTGCAGATACTCTCTCAAGCTGGTGAGAAGGAGGGGAGACGATGGAACAGGAGGGAGGAGGAGGAAGGGAGGAGGATGGAGCAGTACGAAGGAGAAGGAGGAGAAAGGAGGGAGGGAGAACTATCAGATAGAATGAGGGCAACACCCCATCATCCGCCACCGCGCAGGGTCTGATGATGAAATGAGCCAGTCAGACAGAACACAGTCAGACTGTACACAAGCCTCCAATATCTATTATTGGCATTTGTCAAAATAAAAACCAGGCAAAACTTAAATTAAATAATGAATAATTAAATAACAAACATTTGATTAAATAATGAATTCACAAATTTTGCGCCGCATAAGGTTTCAAAAAACTATCAACATGCATTAAAACATTCTAAAATAACATAATTGATGTTTGGGGAAATACTTCAAGTGTTTTCAGTATGCAGTGGCAATTATCTCGATGCATTTTTCTTGGTTTGTGCGCCTTCCCTGAATAAAATTATATTAAAACCCATTTACTGTAATTCAGCTCCCTAGTGCAGACCGCCAGCTGTAATCACAGTCTATCATAATGATGTGTTTAGCAGCCCTTTTACCACCAGAGGCAACCAGGGGAAGCGTAGCTCTAGATATTACACTGTTGAGTGCTTGAATAACATTGCATGTAATTAATACGTAAAAAAAAAAGTACCTACAGTCCTCAGTATGAATGGTTGCATTCGAAAACGCTATTTCATTTGGAGAATTGGTCAACTGACTTTTTTATTTAAATGTATAGGATAAAGACTGATTCCATTCTCAGGAATATGATTATCTTAGCACAATGCATAAGATGGCACGTCTTTTAAAATATTCAATGAACAGTTTTTTTCCTTGACAGCGATGATTTTACAAGTAGGCCTATAGATCAGCAGATATTTTCTGGTGGATATGCAGTAGCGTATTGTAACAACTCTTTTCATTTATTTTTCTTTTCTTATCTGATATTCTCCACTCTTGAAAGCCAGAGTAAAGCAAGGGTGTTGCGGTGTTCAGTGTTAAGTGTTAAGTGCGGTGTGCAAGGCTGGCCAACTCAAGATCTTCACCATTCCTCTGAAAGACAGTTTAAAGCGAGCTATATGAGCCTTCCCAATACCCAGCCAACATGCCTTTAGACAATGATCCAATCAGACGCAACGGGATGAGAGGGCAGGAAAAAGAGGCAATAGAATCAAATGGCCCATTCAAGTTATTGCAACTACGGCAAGACCACTATCTCCGCCTTGAGGGTAGAGCTTTGAATTCTGTGGCAATCAGAGATGAAATAGGATCAGGAGATTTTGAGAGCATATTCTTCTCTTCTCCGCTGGGTTTGTTTTGAAAGAAAAGGCTATGATGAGAAAAGGACCATGTCTGTGCTGTATATAAGGCCGATCGTCTGCATTATTGAACAGCTCTCGTTAATCGGTGCATGACACTGCCCAGATAAATGCCCTCACGGGGAGACAGTGTTCTAGACTGACAGCTTGCTCGCGCCTCTTGCCTTACAAGATATATGGGGTCTGCACTGAGATCTAATTGCAGATGAGGACTGGACTCATTTACTGGGATAATAAACTGATTGCCTGGAGAGGGGCGATCCTGTGGCATTGATTACCTCTGCCCCAGCGACAGCGTAGGGCGAGAGGTAATTTTTTCGGTGGCGTGTGGGTGTGTGTGTTTGTTGCGTTTCTCTGTTAGCAGGATTACGCCAAAACTACTGCACCAATTTTCACGAAACTCGGTGGAAGGGTGTAGCATGGTCCAACTTAGAACCCATTACATTTTGGAGCGGATCCGAAGCATGTGGAGGGTCCGCGGGCCGCTCAAACATGGCCGGCCATTCACCTCCATTCATTTAAACCAGGATTACGCAAAAGCTACCTGACCGATTTTCATGACACTCAGTGGAAGGGTGTAGCATGGGTCATCTTACAACCATTTACATTTTGGAGCAGATTCGAATCACAGGCCAAATCAACGAATGGAAACTAAACTTAGAACGAAGACAGCTCCTTGTAATTGGTAATGGGCAAATGCTCGGTGGAGGTGTGTAGCATGGGCCAATTTCGAACCCCATTCAATTTTGGCATGCACAGAGCCATGAAATGCATCCAGGGGTGGAGGTGAATGGGTGACTATTGCAACTCTGTATGAAGGTCTAGACCAGCCCTCAGCCCACGTGAGCACTTTGGGGTAAATTGTATAATGTATGTGATGATCACCACCAGCTCAGTGGCCTAGTGGTAGAGTGTCTACCCAGAGACCGGGAGTCTCTGGGTAGACAGAGACTACCCAGCTCCTAGCTCCAATAATAGATATTGGAGTGCGGTTAAAGTTAAAGTCCCACTGATTGTCACAAACCTGAATGTGTGAAATTTGTTCTCCGCATTTGACCCACCCCCTGGGGGAGCGGTGAGCAGCAGCAGTGCCTTGCTTGGGAATCTTTTAGTGATCTAACCCCCCAATTCCAACCAAGTACCAAGCAGGGAGGCAATGGGTCCCATTTTTATAGTCTTTGGTATGATCTGGCCAGGGATTGAACCCACAAGCTCCCGGTCTCTGGGTAGACACTCTACCACTAGGCCACTGAGCTGGTGGTGATCATCACATACATTATACAATTTACCCCAAAGTGCTCACGTGGGCTGAGGGCTGGTCTAGACCTTCATACAGAGTTGCAATAGTCACCCATTCACCTCCACCCCTGGATGCATTTCATGGCTCTGTGCATGCCAAAATTGAATGGGGTTCGAAATTGGCCCATGCTACACACCTCCACCGAGTTTGAAAAGCAGTCTGATAATTTTTGCGTAACTCTAGTAAAAAAAATGACTGAAGGTGAACCCATTCACCCATTGAACAGCCACCCATTCACCTCCAGTCACCTCCAGTCATTCCACCCCAGTGAATCACAGGGCGGGTCCACGAGGCGCCCAAACACAGAGTGGACAGCCATTCACCTCCATTCATTTTTTGGATTAGGATTACTACCAGACTACTTTTCATGAAACTCGGTGGAGGGTTAGCAGGGCCAATTTAGAACCCATTCTATTTTGGTGTGCACCGAGCCACGGAATGCATTCAGGGGCGAAGGTCCGTGCTCTCTGAGCACCATTTCTATAGTCTCTGCGGTCTGGATCCAGGCTTGGTAAGTGGCACATAGAGAGAGAGAGAGAGAGAGAGAGAGAGAGAGAAAGAGAGAGAGAATCAACCAGGCCAAAGTGTCAGCTCAAATGGACCATGGGGGTGGAGCTTCTGGCGGGGAGATTTTCTCCAGGTCATCAAACATCTCGTCAGGCAGGGCGCGCCCGCTCAGAGCGCGCACAGCCCACATGGCAACGCCACGCCTGCGGAGGGTTTCGCAGCTTCGCTGGGGGTGGGTGGAGGGGCGGAAGCAAGGGGAGAGTGTCTGCCCCCCACCCCATATGTGTGCCCACCGAGCGAGCACCGTGGGGGGTTACATACGCTGGAACGCCAAAATGATGCCCGCGCCAGGCCTCGGCGCTCCCCTGACCGTGATGTGAGCTGCGTAGAGGGAGGCGTCTCACTGGATGGCTGCTTCCAACATCTGACTCCATCTGCTCTCCTCCTCCTCTTCCCCAGATACACAGATTCCCCCCCCAGTCTCTGGCACCACACCATTAGCTATGAGGGGAGCCCATCGTTTGAGTTCAGTTTGTGATCAGTCCCTTCAATATGAAATGCCTGGCTTTTGTTTTCTTCATTGGATCTCATGAGCTATGCAGATACCCCGGTAGATGTGTGGATAATGTGAGGTTAAACCAGCAGATAGCCCTGAGATACAAGTCTATTAGACTATCCGCTCTCTATATGCAGGTGGGTACGGTGGGTAAGACTGTGAAAATAGTAGAGAAAAGAAAACTCAGGTCAGGTCACCTCTCCCTTTGAAATGGATTAACATTCAGCTCAGGATTCCGTTTGAAAGTCAAACAGTCGACCCCTGTGATCCCCACACACACCCCTCCCCGTTTCTCCTCTGAGCTCCTCCGCATTCCAAAAAAAAAAAAGTAGAGCTGTCTTTCTTTCTTCCCGCCTTCTCCTTTGGTGTTCTTTTGATGCAGGGGTTGACTGAGCAGTCAGAGGGTACGGGCCTAGGACACGCTGACCTGGCCCGGACGGGTCTGTCGAGGTCCATCTCCTCACACAACAAAAGCGGAGGGGTTTTGACTCTCACTGCCGGCAGGGGACTGGGGACTAAGCCCAGGGGACTGGGGACTAAGCCCAGGGAGGTGGCGACTCTACGACTAGAATGCTGGAGCAAACGTTGCAGTCAGTGAAGGTGACTTTGGCCAGGACTCCTGACATGTAGTCTGAGGAGAGACGCTATAGACTTCCCATACACTCCTACACAACACAATTACACAACACATGCATGCAGGCAGGCCAACAGACAGGCCGACCGAAAGACAGACAGGCAAGCAGATAGACAGGCTGGCTGCAGAGCTATACAGAGAGCCGGACAATAAAGACGGTAAAGGTGAAAGAGAAAGACTTCACATTATCACCTCAGCTGAAAGAAAGCGTAATGATAAGAATTGGGCTCTGTCTGTGTCACACAGCCGAAAGTTCACACTCACACAGACAGACAGAGGGGGGCTTTCTCCCTCAGTGAAGACACAGACAATTAAATTCAGCAACAAATGATGAGACGATGTATGCTCAGCTCATCACACGCAGGGCAGGCCTTACTCAAACAGAAACATATGGGGAGGGTATCAGTCCCTTCCATTACATAGGAGCAATAACCAGCCTGTCCAGGAACTAGCCTGTGCCAAGAATAGGGTGTGATTCATCAGAAATAAATAGCAAGTCATCAAGCTCACTTTCGATTGATACGATGTGGCCAATCCATTTTTATACCCGGGCATTTTAGCAAGTATAAAGAAGTCTGCATTAATTTGTGCTTAGCTGCCACTTAGAGTTTTATCAATATTGTGTCTGACTCTCCATCCTCAATGCTGCTGTGAGAGGCATATTCTTCAGAATGGATCAGCAGTTTTCAGCCTACTGTAGGCCTACTGTAGAATAACAACTACCCGAGGTGTAATTACACACTCTAACCAGCAGGGAGCAGACTCCTCATGCCATCTCACCATTGTAATACTGTACCAATGTCACTTGACTTGCCCTTCAGTTAAAATCTCATATTTATGCAGCAGGACATTTTGCAGGCAGCAGGGACACATTGGCCTGGAACAAACTCTGAGATTCATTCAGAGGATTGAGAACACTATAATAATAGCAGCCAGTCTTTGCTGACTTCTTGTTTTATTTTATTGTATTGGTTTATTTGTCAGGGACAATGCACATTAATAGACAATACATTGTGGGTGCAATAAATCATAAATGAGCCAGAATTAGCCAAGAGGCTAGTTTCCATCTGCTCTCCCTGGCCAGATGTTAAAAAGGCAACCTGAAAATACAGTGCAATAAAAACAATAGAAATAAGTTAAATGACAGACATAAGACATAAGGGCACCTAGAACACTTATTAACATACTGTTAAAATACCAGAAAATACACATGCACTAACCAGGAGAGAACAAACGATTATGACAGGACAAAACAGTAGTTGACATGATGGCAATAGAAGTATCTACTGCATTAATGTGTACATGGTTGATTACTGTTGATGAGCCATGATTTCAGGTGTGCAGTGAAGGTACGGTGAGTATTGAGGTCCCTAATCTCTGTGGGTATTGATTTCCAGTCCTGTGATGCTTTAACTGAGAATGATGACCGGCTAAATGTACTGATTCTGTGGGGTACGATGCAGTCTCCTCGGGTGGAGACTCTGGTGGTGTGGTTAGAGTTTGATCTCTGTGTGATGTATCTATGAAGCGGAGGGGGTGCAGTGTTGTGTAGGATTTTGAGGAGGCAGAGGTTTGTGTACATGATTACATTTTCCCAGCTCAGACGTTTATACTTCTCAATGTCCTCTAGGAGTTGTGTGAAGATTGGGGATCTTGAAGATCATAGTTGATTGTTCTCACTCTGGCTGCTGTGCTGTCTCCTCTTTGTAGGAATATGGCACTCAAGTTCCATCTCTCCAATGACACATTAGACAGTGAAATCTTGAGAGGTAAACTATGAACGAATTAAATCACACATGTCATCACACAGGGCACTCACTGGGGACTGTGATCGATCAAATAGAGCAGATTAGGCATTAAATATCATACGCAAATCTGAATAAATGAGTCTTCAGGTGTTTCTTAAAGGTAGACCAGGTGTGTGAGATTCTCCAGAGCCTAAGGGCTGTGCAGCTGAATGACAGGACACAGCGCCCACGGTGCTGGAAGTGAAGGTGAGGAAACCAGCGGAGGAAGGTTGGAGGGAGCGAGAAGGAGGTGAGAGAGACATGAGGAGGCCAGGTTGTGGAGGGCTTTGTACAGCAAGTGAGAAGGAGGGTTTTGGATTCAATTCATTGTGGGACAAGAAGCTTGATGATGGGGTCATGTGTTCAGGGGATTTGGTGTGGATAAATATTCATGCAGGATGCAGCTGAAATTTTGATTAGTTGTTTTTGTGGTGTTTGGCTGGGATGCTGGTTGGCACTGTGCTGCATTAAACCGGACAGGAAGGGACAAGGGCATAGTTGAAGGCTTCTGTGATGGACCTGCCCTGATGTTTCTATCACATAGTTGAATCTTCTGTGATGGACCTGCCCTGATGTTTCTATCACATAGTTGAATCTTCTGTGATGGACCTGCCCTGATGTTTCTATCACATAGTTGAATCTTCTGTGATGGACCTGCCCTGATGTTTCTATCACATAGTTGAATCTTCTGTGATGGACCTGTCCTGATGTTTCTATCACATAGTTGAAGGCTTCTGTGATGGACATGCCCTGATGTTTCTATCACATCTGAGGCCAGTCGAACTCCTATACAAAAACGCACTGAAGGTTCTCGATAAAAAACCTTTTACGTATCATCATTGTAATATTCTGGCGAAATACAATATGCTGAGTTTTGCTATTTTGTAAGTTCTCTTCTGTATGCCTGATGTACAAAGTGCTCCAGGGGCTGGCAGCACCCCCGCTGAAAGGATTTAGTAAACTGAGGTCTAGCACCAACTCCAGCCGGCTCACTAGAGCTGTTGCAAACATGGACTGCGAGGTTCCCCTCAGGAAAACGTCTTTGGGCCAAAACGTCTTGTCCTTCAAAGGGAGCGCAGTATGGATTAGCCTTATCTATGAGGGAATGTCCCACTCTGGCCACCGTTAAGGTCCTCCTGAAGGTATGGCTCAGAGCTAACCAATCCTGCAATCATTTTAACCACATAGAAGTATGTTTTAACATGATGCTCTGTACTTTAGTTTAATTATGTTTTTCTTTCTCTCTGCTTCTTGTATTTTTGCCTTTACTTTCTGTGTATTATGTAACATCAACCTGCCTACATGGACTACAGATGGAAATTAGCCACCAGGCTACAATCTGGCATATTTGTGTACTGCTGTGCATATTCATTAATATGCACTGTCCTGAGATTCTAAATAAATGAAATAAATAAATAAAAATAGTGAGACAGCGAGGGGAAGAACGTGGAACGGGTGCAGTTTCTGGTACTGTCTTTGTCTGGGACGACACAAAGGATTTTGATCTGGGCTCACAGCTGGACCGGGAAATCATCAATTGAGATGTTGAAGTTGGGGGCTTGTGTGTGTGTGTGTGTGTGTGTGTGTGTGTGTGTGTGTGTGTGTGTGTGGAGTTGGAGTTGAGTGATCATAGGGTGACATCTCAGAGGGCTTATTCATCCCTCAAATTGGCAATCCATCATATTTTACTTGAGCCTGTATGTTAAAATAGAGGCTTTGAGGCTTATCACAATGTGAGTGATGAACTGCCAATATACTGCTACTGTCAAAGAAGATATTGAAAAAATGATTGACTATAGCAAAAACAGAAAGACAGATAAAAGCTGTGTTAAGTGGAAGTCCGTTTTACGCACAATGGAAGAAAAACATTCTGAACACCATAAAAGCAAACACTGAACTATTCAGAAGCACGTGAACATCTACGATGGGATAAAATATTACTTCCAGGTATTAAGCAAAAGTAATTGGTTCTGTTTCCCATGGCGCGTGCTCTACAAGCTGAAGCTCGAGCTCCACTCCCCAGGGCGCGCGCCCGTAATTAACCCAAAATAGTGTTTCGTCTCTACTAGGCTACGTCTACCCTACATTGGTGTAATCACACATAATCCTAAATGAAGGCGTATTAATAACACTATAAGCAATTTAAGATACTTTATTTTACGTTAACCTTATTTTACACAGTGTTTAATAAAACCTGTTGAAGGTCGCATATACGACCAACGAAGTAAACGTATGACTATCGAGATTGCAACGAGAATAATATCAAATTGAAATCTGCTATCTATTTAGCTGTGTACATGTGTAATTTACATGACCAAATTACACGAATTGGAAAATTCCTGTTGTGCACGCTTCTCTGCATTTAAATTCAATGTCAATATGTGACGTCGAGGATGTCTTGAGATTTTAGGGGATGGGAGCTCCAATAAATATGAGGTCTGAAAGGTGAGAACAAAAGTTGAAAGATGAGACCAAAGTTATAAGGTAGGCTCCGCTCCACACAGGTAGAGGCTACATATGCGGTGCGAGAGGACGTTCCTAACTATCAGTCCCGCGCTCCAGAAGCGCAAAAGTGCATGCGTCGCCTTTGCATTCTTGGAAACAACTCGGCCGGACGTCAGAGGGCTATAAGCTTTATTTCAAAGGTCTGGTGGCTCAGAGTTTACACGGAGAGAGTTTGAGTAGCAAGTGAAAGCCTCGTGAAAGGCTACACGTAACCAGCTGTAGGTGATCGAGAACTTTACAAGTGGGAAACACCGCACTGCAACAGCGTGGAAGGCATTTCTCATAGATGTCCACTCAATTGGAAAGAGGCCTACAGCTAGAAACAACCAAAGTTCATGCGCCAAAACAAGAATTCGATGAGGAGATTGACGTGGAGAGTCTTGACGGATGTCTGCCCGGCGGGTGTCGCGGCAGCGGGGAGCAGCATGGAGACAGAGTGGCCTTTCAGCAGCAACCGGCGGAGCGCAAGGTGACCCGCAGCCCCAAATGTGCCCGCTGCAGAAACCACGGTGTCGTGTCGTGTCTCAAAGGCCACAAGCGCTTCTGTCGCTGGCGTGACTGTCAGTGCGCGAACTGTCTCCTCGTAGTGGAGAGGCAGCGGGTGATGGCTGCGCAAGTAGCCCTGCGGAGGCAACAGGCTACAGAGGTGAGCGCCGCGGCCGTCGGTGTCCGAGTTGTGCTGTCATTTGATTTTAAAACATCTTGTGATGCTACTTATTTGCGGTCCCTTTTTTGAGAGTAGAATATAATGTAATAGAATGGGACAGTGAATAATAGAATAATGTGAGTTTATATAGCAATTATGGAATATAGCCTATTGATTGCACGTGTGCTTTATGTCAAGAAATATATTTGAGGAACCTACCTCCTCACATTGTAGGACGTCGAGCTATACTAAATCTACCCTTAAATATAGAGAAGATAAATATAGCCAGGCACACTGAATATCTGATATTTGACTGCATGAAAAGATCACTCAGAACAAGATTTCATAACAAGTTGTCTCTGAAAACAGTAGAGAAATGTACACAGTCCATCCGTACCCTTTATTGTGTAGTGGGTTGAGTAGTTCACTACATCACTACATGACAAAATAACAAAAAAGTATTAAATACTGAAAACACAGCATTGAATCAAACTACCACAATACAGCAAAATCGTTAAACTGGTAAATTCCACATAATGGAATATTCCTTACTGTTTGACAAAGATACGTTGTTGTTGGTTTTTAGATATAAGTTGTATTTTGAATTTAAGCAGAGTTATTTTTGAGTGCTTGCACTTCAATCAATGCAGTAGTAGCCTATAGCCTATACCCGCTGCGTTGCATTTCATTGTCGAACCTGATAGACAATCAAACATGAGGCCTGTGCTTACACGGATCTCAACAACTGTACATTAAAACAACATTTACTTAATATCTATAATAAACTAGTAAATACATAGTTATACATCATTATAAAATAGTTTTATTTTGTCTCAATTAGTTCTGTCTGTAGCCTAGGCTACTCACCTGGAATATTCATTTTTAACTGCCGCTGGAATGAGAATCCGATCACTGACATTTTAATGTGATTAAATGTTTTCAATTTCTTTTCAGGGCAAAAAGGGTGTTAGGTGCGCAGCTCCGTTCCGGAGGACAGCATATCAGCGGTACACCAAAGCACCTTGCGTCCTGGCGAAGACGATCCTGGAGGGTAAGAGCGAATTAACATGGCTCTCTTTAGCCTGTCTCCAGTCTCCCACCAGACAGTTAAACGCTGCCTGCACCGTCTATGGGGACCGCATCTGTTTGTATTTCATTTATGGTAATTCACATTATGCAAATGATGCGATGGAATAAGGCTACAATGTTTACCAGTGGTTAGTTGACAACGTTTCGAGGTCGTTTCTCTGAGTAAGGACAGCAGTACTTAGGCATAGATGCATTCTGCACAGGCTGTTTTATTAACTTAATATACCCCAAACTAGGTAAAGAAGTGTGTCGTTTGGATTTTTCCACACATGCAGATTATTACTGTAAAGAGAGAATATTACATCCCTGTTCCCTGCCAGGGTTACATCCCTGGCAAAAAACAACAACAAAAACTCCTAAATGACATACCTAATTTCAAATCTGCCCATTCAGGGTTGAAACCACCAGTGGCAGAGGACGCCCCCTGGCCCAAGCAGCCACATTACCCCTCTGTCAGCGCCCGTATGAGGAAGAGGCGCGCGTTTGCTGACAAGGAGCTGGAGAGTGTGATGCTGGAGAGAGAGCTGAGACAGAGAGAGCTGGAGGAAGTATCAGGCCTTGCCCTCCTCCACCCTGCCCTGGTTGGGATGCCCACCCCCCACTACTGCCCGCTCAAGGACCCTGGGGCGGCCGCCTACATGCCTGCGTTCAAATACAAACCCGGTTGTATGAGTGTGTATGAGTGTGACTTCCACTGCTACCCAGAAGAGATACTGAAGGCCGGGTCCACAGAGGGCAGATACGAGGGGTTCCTGGAGCAGTTTAAGTCAGGGGCCCGGGACCTCATGGAGCGGGCCAGGGAGAGCTGGGGGTATGGTGAGAAGAGAGAGACCTGCCTAGAGCCATCTCTCCTGCCTGTAGCACACCTCCAACCCAGGGAGAGCTTCTCCCTTGGCTCAGCTCATCTAGACAGAGATAAGAGCCTCCAAGTGGACTCAGCAGGCGTCACACAAAAAAGAGCCCCCACACACACTCCTTGTGGCCTGGATCTTGTGTTCTGGGGCGGGGTGGACTCCAACAGTCACAGCAGGTATGCAGAGCCTCCCCATGCCACAGCCAAGGAGTGGTCAGCAGCGGTCAGTCAGAACAGCTCCCAGACCAGCCCAGTGAAAAGACTGGCGGTGAAGCCTTTAGCTTTCTCTGTGGAGTCATTGCTGAGGGCCTGACGGACACTGGGTCAACATTGTGACGTTGAAATGTTTATTTGTGTGGAAATGGATGCCAATTGCGAGATGATAACTGAATGCAACTGTTTCTTATGGTCTCAGGTCAACTCCCCTGGCAGCCTTAGTGACGATACTGGTTGCTGTAACAACATAATCAGTGAAAAAAATGTATGTGTAAAATGCACAAATTACTTTCACATTATCCTACATTTTGTACCATCTCTATATTTAGAAAACTTGTGAAAATATGATTTTGTAATTTTCTGTATTTCCTCTAGCTTGTACAGTATGGTAATATAACATATGTTGTAAATAATATACTTTTGCTAACCCCAAATCATGACAGATGCTCTTTATTTTCTTATAAGGTCCAGAGCTGACCTTCCCATGCCGAGTGGTTTAACAGAAACCTGTACTCTCTTTTTACACCTAATACATGAAATACTGCTGGTGAAACAGGGAAAGCCTGGCGACTGAACTCAAG
Organism: Borostomias antarcticus; assembly: GCF_949987555.1. Classification (NCBI taxonomy): domain Eukaryota; kingdom Metazoa; phylum Chordata; class Actinopteri; order Stomiiformes; family Stomiidae; genus Borostomias; species Borostomias antarcticus. The sequence goes on along the minus strand of NC_140236.1, from coordinate 25,732,784 downwards.
CCCAGTTCTTTTACATCTGAAATCAAAGCGTAGAAACTGCTGGCCTGACTGTGTTCTCATTTGGATAACTCTGTCAAAACAAACTCTGTGGTGTTCAGAACTCCCTTTAGCATGAAATAAAACTGAACAGGGAGAGGAGAGTACAGAGAGACGGGTGGCCTGCGGAGAAAGAGAGAGAGAGGGAGAGAGAGAGAGAGAGAGAGAGAGAGGGAGAGAGAGAGAGAGAGGGAGAGAGAGAGAGAGAGAGAGAGAGGGAGAGAGAGAGAGAGGAGAGAGAGAGAGGGAGAGAGAGAGAGAGGGAGAGAGAGAGAGGGAGAGAGAGAGAGTGGGAGAGAGAGGAGAGAGAGGGATAGAGAGAAAAGAGAGAGAGAGGTAGAGAGAGAGAGTGGGAGAGAGAGAGGAGAGAGGGAGAGAGAGAGAAGAGAGAGGGATAGAGAGAGGAGAGAGGGAGAGAGAGAGAGAAGAGAGAGAGGGAGAGGGAGAGAGAGGGAGAGAGAGAGAGAGAGGGAGAGAGAGAGGGAGACAGAGAGAGGGAGAGAGGGAGAGAGGGAGAGAGAGGGGCGGGGGGGGGGGGGTGGGGCACCAGACTGTTGGTTTCTTTGAGCCTAAATGAGGTGAGTACCGAGCCTCCGGAGACTGGCACGTCAGTTGGTGTTTGTTCCTCTTTCATCAACTTGAAAATATTAACTCGAGTGAGAATGTTTACCTGAATATAATGAGCATTGCACCAACTAGGGAAGAGAATACCATCCATGTCAGATATCATTAGGCATGGCTATCAACATTTGCCTAGGGTAATAAATCATAATGCATTTTTCATTATCAAACCTAATATAATACAAATGACTCATTAGAATTGCACACCTGTGACACATAAATGAGCAACTCTCTGTCTGTCCGTCTGTCTGTTTGTATATTTTGATATTTGGCACGGGTATCCGTCGTGGGTCCAGGCAGACGGTGACGGGGTCATATTTGTAATAAATTAACGTTTTGGCAAATTTGAACATAAAAGACTGCTCTGGAGCCGTCCCTCCTTTCCCAGCATACATATTGACTGCACCAAGTCAAGCCAGCCAATAGAAATACAGTACTGCTCCAAATAGAACCCCGCCCTGATGCAAACGCCCTCTGAACATTCCGTCCAATGTGTTTACCTATCTAGCTAGTCTACTCTAGAATTATTTTGCCGTTGGTTAGCTTTGCCCAAAAGTAATGTTTTCTTGCCCACCTGTATAGTAGTAGCTAGCTTGCTAACTTTAGCCAAACCAAATCATTCACACAGGACTTGCCAAAACAGTGTCTGTCCGTCAGCTGTGTGTTAGGGTTTTGATGGAGGACCCAAGAGCAGACACGATTGGGGTGAAAGCCCGTAGGCACGTTTATTGCAATCCGGGGAGAGGCAGGCAGTAACGTGATCCGTAGACAGGCGTGGGTCAGGCGGGGACGTGGTAGTCGTACAGGCGATGGTCAGGCAGGAGCGTGGTAGTCGTACAGGCGATAGTCAGGCAGGAGCGGGGTTGTCGTACAGGCGTGGGTCAGGCAGGAGCAGGGTTGTCGTACAGGCGTGGGTCAGGCAGGAGCGGGGTAATCGTAGGTAACAGGGTAAGGCAAGGTTCAAAAAACAGACGAGGCAGGGAGCTAGAGACGTGTACCCACTAGGTTGGTTGGTCAACGATCTGGCACAGAGGGCTGTGTGGACCGGCTTCTTATCCTGCTGGCGATTGGCTGATCAGGACCAGGTGTGTTGATTGGCTGATCAGGACCAGGTGCGTTGAGGTGTGGAGGAGAGGCAATCAAGGTGACGCACGGCAGGTGTGGATCGGGGGCGTGTCTGGCTTGTGACCGCAGACGTGCCCGCAGTTCCCGCTGCAGGCTCTGGGAGGTGCTGGGGGAAACGGAGTCCGGCACTGGAGAGACAGGGACAGGCTGGGGACCAGCGTCAGAACCGGGGCTCGGGCCGGGGTCAGGGGGCTGAGGAGGTGGACGAGGCTGACGCGGCGGTGCCGTGACAGGACCCCCCCCTCTACGGGCGCCTCCTGGCGACCGACCGGGCTGGCCAGGATGGTCACGGTGGAAATCCCGGATGAGCGTCGGGTCCAGAATGAACCTGCGGGGAACCCAACTCCGTTCCTCAGGCCCATAACCCTCCCAGTCCACCAGATACTGGAGTCCCCGGCCCCGCCGACGGACCCTCAGCAAGCGCCGCACCGTCCAGGCAGGGTGGTCATCGATGATCCGGACCGGCGGTGGCGGGTCTCCTGGTGGACACAGGGGCTGACAGAGGCAGGCTTGATACGGGACACATGGAAGGTCGGATGTATCCTCATGGCGGGAGGCAACTTGAGCCTGACCGCTGAGGGGTTGACTATGCTGTCGATGACGTATGGGCCCAGGTACCGGGGTGTCAGCTTACGGGAGGATGCTTGCAATGGGATGTCCTTGGAGGATAACCATACACTCCGACCTGGTTGGTAAGCTGGAGCTGGGACCCGGTGGCGATCCGCGTTACGCCGGCTGCGGTGGACAGAGCGGAGCAGGGCGGTTCGGGTCTCTTTCCACACCCTGCGGCAGCGACGGATGTGGCTCTGGACTGAGGGCACGGTGAGTTCCTCCTCCTGCTCAGGGAACAATGGTGGCTGGTAGCCCAGAGAGCATTCAAAAGGGGACAGACCAGTGGAGGCATTGGACAGGGAGTTGTGAGCATACTCAACCCAGGAGAGGTAGTCGCTCCAGGCGGACGGGTTCCGAGTAGAGACACAGCGCAGCGCATTCCCAAGGAACTGGTTGGCCCGTTCAGCCTGCCCGTTAGTCTGGGGGTGGTAGCCGGAGGACAGGCTCACGGTGGCTCCAATAGCCCGGCAGAACTCCCGCCATACTTGGGACGTAAACTGGGGTCCTCGGTCCGAGACAATGTCCACGGGAATGCCGTGGAGCCGGACCACATGGGTCACCAGGAGAGCCGCGGTCTCTGAAGCTGAGGGGAGCTTGGATAGGGGCACAAAATGGGCGGCCTTAGAAAACCGGTCAATAATAGTTAGTATGGTGGTGTTACCATTGGACAGAGGGAGCCCGCACACGAAGTCCAGCCCGATGTGGCTCCAAGGGCGGCCAGGAACAGGCAGGGGGCGTAGCAGACCGGAGGAGGGTTGGTGCGACGCCTGGATGTATTCCCGGGTGTCAGCTGACATGGTGGGCCACCAAAAACGCTTCTTAAGCAGAGCCAGGGTGCGGTTGACCCCTGGGTGACAGGCAAACCGGGATGCGTGGACCCACTGGATGACCTGGGAACGGACTAGATCAGGCACAAACAGTCGGTTAGGGGGGCCATTACCTGGGTCCGGTTGGCTCCTCTGGGCATCCCTGACCACGCCCTCGATCTCCCATGTGACCGCGCCCACCACACAGGAGGGAGGTAGGATCGTGTCAGGCTCTGCGGCACTCGGTTCCGGGGGAGCAAATTGGCGTGACAACGCATCAGGCTTGACGTTGCGAGACCCCGGCCGGTAGGTGATGGTAAACCGGAAGCGCCCGAAGAACAGCGCCCACCGGGCCTGCCTGGGGTTAAGCCTCTTGGCGTTCTGGAGGTAAACCAGGTTTTTATGATCTGTCCACACGATAAACGGTTGTTCCGCCCCCACCAACCAATGTCTCCATTCCTGCAGGGCCAGCTGGACAGCGAGCAGCTCCTTGTTCCCGACGTCGTAATTGCGTTCCGCCGGTTCAAGGCGGCGAGAGAAGAAGGCGCAGGGGTGGAGCTTGTCGTCGGAGGCCGATCGCTGTGACAGGACCGCCCCCACCCCCGTGTCCGATGCGTCGACCTCCACGACGAACTGACGTGAGGGGTCTGGTTGGGTAAGCACCGGGGCAGAGGTGAAGAGTGCTTTCAAGGCCCTGAACGCAGCGTCTGCCTCGGGTGTCCAGGAGAAGGGCGTGGTCCTAGAGGTCAGGGCCATCATGGGGGAAGCAACTCGGCTGTAGTCACGGATAAACCGTCGGTAAAAGTTTGCAAACCCAAGAAACCTCTGTAGCTCCTTTCTGGTTGTGGGGGTGGGCCACTCGACCACTGCCCTGATCTTCTCTGGGGTAGCCTTCACCTGACCCTCTCCAATGATGTACCCCAGAAACTGAACTGAGCGGACATGAAATTCACACTTTTCAGCCTTGACAAACAGCCGGTTCTCCAGGAGTCTTTGGAGAACCTGCCTGACGTGCTTGACATGCTCCTCCGGGGAACGAGAAAAAACAAGGATGTCATCCAGGTAGACAAAGACAGAACGGTTCAGTAGATCCCGGAGGACGTCATTGACTAGGCCCTGAAAAACAGCAGGGGCATTGGTCAACCCAAAAGGCATCACCAGATACTCGAAATGTCCAAGGGGGGTGTTAAAAGCAGTCTTCCACTCGTCTCCTTCTGTAATCCGAACCAGATGGTAGGCGTTCCTGAGGTCCAGTTTGGAAAAGACGGTGGCGCCTTGGAGGGGCTCAAAGGCAGAAGCAAGGAGAGGCAGGGGATAATTGTTTTTAACAGTTATGCTGTTCAGAGCCCGGTAATCAATGCAGGGTCGTAAGGAACCATCCTTCTTACCGACAAAGAATCCGGCACCTACTGCAGAGGACGATGGCCTGATGATGCCAGAAGCAAGAGAGTCCCTGATGTAAGTTTCCATGGCTTCTCTCTCAGGACGTGACAGGTGGAACAGACGGCCTGAGGGCAGAGGGGCCCCGGGGAGGAGCTCTATGGAGCAGTCATAGGGGCGATGAGGCGGTAGGGAGAGAGCTCGTTGCTTACTGAAGGCCTCTCCAAGGTCGTGGTAGACGGGGGGCACCTGGGACAGGTCAGGAGGCTCAATAGGGGCAACAGCGCCCTCTGCTGGGGGACGGGCAGATGTGAGGCAGGTACTGAGGCAGAAGGAACTCCAGCTGACTACTCGGTTAGAGGACCAGTCGATATGGGGATTGTGTTGTTTTAACCACGCATGGCCAAGCACTATGGGATTCTGGGGTGACGTGATGACCAATAGGGACAAGGACTCGCGATGGTTTCCAGAGATGACCACGCTCAAGGGTTCGGTGACATGCGTAATGTTGGCTAGGAGTCTACCGCTAAGGTCGTGCACGGTAACAGGGGGCTCTCTGGGAAGGGTGGCAATACCCGCCTGGATTACTAGCTCTGCGTCGATGAAATTGTCGTCGGCACCTGAGTCAACAAGGGCGAGAACTGAGATGGGCCGTTGGTTCACAGTGATGGAGACGTCGAGGTGCATCCGCCCCTGGGCATCGACACAGGAGGAGCCATTGGAAAGAGAGCCCACGTGCGCTAGCTTGGCCATGGGGGGCGTGGGTGACAGGGCACAGCCCACCGGTGAACCCACTCTCACTGGTGGGCTTGGGTCTTTTGGCCGAGCGGGGCAGGAAGCACGGCCATGACCTGGTTGACCGCAGTAGAAACAGAGGCGCTCGCTCACACGGCGAGCGCGTTCAGCCTCGGAGAGTCGTGCGCCGCCCAACTGCATGGGCTCGTCCTCGGGGGCGGAGGCATGTGGCGTCGTGGTGCGCTGAGGGGAGAGCGCTTCATGACGTGGCGAGAGCTGAGAAGGCGGGTTAGGGGAACGCTGGCTGGGAAGCCTAGATGGAAAACCGGACGCGCGGCTTCTTTCCTGTCTACGCTCCCTCAGGCGGTGATCGATCTTGATAGCCAGGGAGATTAGGCTGTCAAGGGTAGTGGGCGTGTCCCTGACTAACTCGTCCTTCAGAGTCTCGGACAGGCCCGCACGGAAAGCGGTCTGTAAGGCGGTATCGTTCCACCCGCTATCCGCGGCTAGGATCCTGAACTCTATGGAGTACTCTGCCACGCTACGGTTAACTTGTTGGAAGTTCATTAAACGTGAGGCTGAGTCGTGACCAAGGGCGGGATGATCAAACACTTTTCTGAACTCTAAGCTGAATTCAGCGTAAGACCGGAGACAAGCCGCGTTAGCTTTCCAGGTGGCTTCAAACCAACTAAGGGGCGGACCGGTAAGTAGGCTAGACACGAAGGCTAGACACGAAGGTTTGCATGGTAGCGGCGATAGTGTGCAGGCTTTGCTCCGACTTGGTAACCTGGGCCGACAGGCCTTGCATATTGGCGTTGAGAGCCCGCATCGCTGTATCGGCGTCCCGGAGTAGAACGCTGTGTTGTCCCGCGAGAATCCCTTGGGAGGTGACGGCCTGCCGGAGGCCTGTGTTGTCCGCTGGGTCCATGTTGGCCAGATCGTTCTGTTAGGGTTTTGATGGAGGACCCAAGAGCAGACACGATTGGGGTGAAAGCCCGTAGGCACGTTTATTGTGATCCGGGGAGAGGCAGGCAGTAACGTGATCCGTAGACAGGCGTGGGTCAGGCGGGGACGTGATAGTCGTACAGGCGATGGTCAGGCAGGAGCGTGGTAGTCGTACAGGCGATGGTCAGGCAGGAGCGGGGTTGTCGTACAGGCGTGGGTCAGGCAGGAGCAGGGTTGTCGTACAGGCGTGGGTCAGGCAGGAGCGGGGTAATCGTACAGGCGTGGGTCAGGCAGGAACTGGGAAGACAGGGAGAACAGGGTAAGGCAAGGTTCAAAAAACAGACGAGGCAGGGAGCTAGAGACGTGTACCCACTAGGTTGGTTGGTCAACGATCTGGCACAGAGGGCTGTGTGGACCGGCTTCTTATCCTGCTGGCGATTGGCTGATCAGGACCAGGTGTGTTGATTGGCTGATCAGGACCAGGTGCGTTGAGGTGTGGAGGAGAGGCAATCAAGGTGACGCATGGCAGGTGTGGATCGGGGGCGTGTCTGGCTTGTGACCACAGACGTGCCCGCAGTTCCCGCTGCAGGCTCTGGGAGGTGCTGGGGGAAACGGAGTCCGGCACTGGAGAGACAGGGACAGGCTGGGGACCAGCGTCAGAACCGGGGCTCGGGCCGGGGTCAGGGGGCTGAGGAGGTGGACGAGGCTGACGCGGCGGTGCCGTGACACTGTGATGCTATGCTAAAATGTCTGGACGATCTAGCATTCAGTAAAATCGACCAAATGTCAAGAGGTGGACATCATTGGATTCCAGATTCTAGCAATGTAACTTTGAGCAGTTTGGAGTCGATTAGTGTCGTTATAAGCACAGAGAATAACCGCATATTGACCACTATGGCGCTCGTTTCCAATACCTGTACCTCAGGTTTGTGGTTTGGGGTTTGGGGTTTTGGGGGGGGGGGGTTATAATGGATTAAATAGGTATCAGAACTAGTATACTATGTAACTCCTCACTACTATCACAGAGTGCCACATCCACATATATTCCGTCATGCAGAGGTAGGTTGGGTAACATTGTACAAGCGTTGCCGGGACCCGGCGTTGCTTAGGCAACATTGTTCTTTATCGTACACCAAGACGTTACTGGGGTTTGTTTGAACCCGCAGCTGATCTGTATCCTGCCCTGTCTTTTTTTCAGCTTCTCTCATTGTTGTTCTCCGTGCTTATCTCTGCGATATGAACGCCAGATAGTTTTTACAACTCCTGGGCCTCATGGCGTCAACACGGGTGACAGCACACTGCTCCCGTCTGTCTGGGCACATCTAGGAATGCAGATATACAGTAGGCCTTTCCCCTGGCCCGACTCATACGCCTAACACTGTACTGTACCTGCACCAGTACCTTTACCATCATTTATCAGCTTTCAGGATTTAGCTATGAATATTTTGTCCAGTGCCGAAATTACCATTCTCATCTGGGTGACAAAAGACAAGCATCTCTCACAGAAGGGTAATAATGACTTGTGTGTCAGGAATAATACACAGATATAGGCTAAATCAATTTATTCCTGGCAAGACAAGCACATGCGGAGAGCCATTCATTCCTCGGTATGTTTCATTTTGGTGAACAGAGAGCCTGCTTAATGTAACCTCTAAATGTCAGTCGTGTTCCTCTCCACATTGGAATTGTGTTGGGCAGACAAATTAGCTTTATTGTTCTCTGCTCTTTGGAAAGGTTCTGAATGGGCATATTGTTCCTGCTATCGCTAGTTTATTAACATTTTCTTTGTGAGCCCGCTGGTGTGTGTGGGGGGCTTCAGGATGCTTAAACACCTCGTCTGATGTGCAGCAGCACTGCAAAACAGCGTTAACCTCATTTTCATCCTTTGTCAGCGCACCTGTGGTGGCTCTCTGCATCGGACTGCCCACCTGATTTACATTTCACTGTGAGCAGAGGGGGGAGAGAGCTTGTTTTGGCCCTGTGGCTCTGCTGCCCACACCAATCACCATGCTCAACTACACATATGCATTCTCTCTCTCTCTCTCTCTCTCTCTCTCTCTCTCTCTCTCTCTCCTAGCGCGGAGCTACCTGAGCGGGTCAGTGTAGTTTACTCCTCTGACAGGGCAGCAGCAACGCTTCAGCAGGCCTAACGTTCAGTACAGCAGTCAGTATCGCCGTAAGAGTATCAGCGTAAAGTATCAACATACACTATCAACATTGAGTATCAATGTTCAGTATCAACGTTCAGTATCAACGTTCAGTATCAACGTTCAGTATCAACGTTCAGTATCAATATTCAGTATCAACGTTCAATATCAACGTTCAGTATCAATGTTCAGTATCAACGTTCAGTATCAACGTTCAGTATCAACATTCAGTATCAATGTTCAGTATCACCGTTGGGGGGTCGGCATGGTGTGGCTTTGATCCCACTGCTCCAGCTCTGAATGCTCTGGGTCAGCCTCTGCCAAGCCCGGCCCCGACTGAGGCTTGGGCGTCGGGTTACACACACCACCCTGTCCCTCTCCCTGGACCCACCTCCAGCCAGCCTGAACCTGGGAGGTGTGGCAGAGGGGGGGGCTCCCACAGCTGCTGGACACGACACCTCCCCTTCAGAGAAAACACAAGCACTCCACAACCACGTGGAAGCTGCGTAGACAGAGCTGACCATCCCGCGGCCCTCCATAGTGTCACAAGTGTGTTTAAAGCTACATGAGATAACTCGCCACTTTGGCGGCCCCTCTGGTTGTGATCAAATCGGCACTTCCCACAATCCCCCACTCACTTGCTGTAATGATGGGAGGAAAAATATGATAACGTGCAGACTGGATGGGAAGATTGTAGCTACTTCAATGGACTTTCTGCAAGGATGGCTTCAATGCAGGTCTTCTTTCTTTATGTACATGTAGATAAATTACATTGAGCAAAGTGTTTGTTGTCTTCCTGATAGTGCGACACCCAAAATGCGTCACTTCCATTTCCACTACAAGATTTCCCGCCAGTGTACTAGCCAGTACACCGAAATTCTAAAATTCTAAATTCACAGGATCTCATACAGTCTCATGCCACAAAATGATGTTTGCGGTCTTGCTAAGGCAAATTCATAAACTAATAGCAAGTAAAGGTGAATATTGAACTATAAAAAAGTAATCTTATTGAGCTTTAAGCAAAGATGCGCTGTAGTAAACTACCAAAGTTTGTCAGAGTCAACACGGTCATCCTAACAGAGCTTATGAATATCAGGACTTTCACAGAGAACAAGCCTCTGGTCTCCACTCTCTAACTTTCCTTATTTCAACTATTTGGGTTTGGGCCCCTGCTCTTCCAGCAGCCCAGAAACACTAGCGCTGGGTAAAGGACAGGCCCTGTAACTGAGACGGCCATGGTGGAATAGAAATTTCACAGCTTTCAAAACATCTTTGAAACAGGAGGTGTAGAGTTCTCCCTCTCCTCTGCCCACATCCCCCATGTTTGAGGTTTTTCCATCCTTCAGAGTTGTGTGTGTAACTCCCTCCTGTGCCAGTGTTTGGAGGCCGAGCCAACAGGCCCTGACGATGCCCGCGGTTGCAGCTGTGCCGCGATATGGTTACCTTTGCATGGGGCGCTTGGCTGCTGCAGGACTACCTCTGCAATATCAGAAACAAAACTGCAACCTCCCCCTCTCTCTCCTTTCCTCTCTCTCTCCCTCTCTCTCCTTTCCTCTCTCTCTCCCTCTCTCTCTCCCTCACACACACGCACGCACACACACACACACACACACACACACACACACACACACACACACACACACACACACACACACACACACACACACACACACACACATTTTTCTCCCTCTCCCACTCTCTCTCAAGTCAAGTCAGGTTTATTTGTATAGCACATGTTGAATTACACTTTGTTACTCCCCTTGGGGACATTCACACTAACTTCACCTTAACTCAATATAACTCGCCTTTTGTACTGGGTCTGGCTAAGTACTGTTCATGATGATGATGAGGAGGAGGAGGAGGAGGAGAAGGAGGAGGAAGAGGAAAAAGTGACAGTATTTGACAGTTTATGGCAACATATAGAAACAGAACAGAACATCCCGACAGGGAACCCCAACTGTAGCTACCCCTGGTATCCCCTCCACATTCCTCTTTAAATCTCAATTCAGCCGTCACACCACGCCCCCCCCCCCGGCCCCATCTCAACTCCCGCACCATCTGCGCCAGCACATGCCAGGCAAGTTCAGGAAGCGAACAGGCCAAGGGTGGCAGCAACAACACCGATGGAAATAGCCTCCTCCTTCACCCTGCCAATCATTAGTGCGGTGCCGTATTTACCCTCCCTGGTTCTGGTTCTGCTACAGGGTAACCCACACCGGCCGGGCCCCGACCCATATTCCCACTCCTGGTAAGGTGATCCCGCACAATGTTATTTGGGTGTCCCTGTGTAAACGCCGTATTCTAACATATCGACACCATCTAAAGAGTGATTGATTGTGGCGGAGGGCTAGCTCGTAAAGGCCGTGTAAAAAAAAATAAAAAATCTTATTGACATATACAGGTACAGCTCTCAGGTAGGCCTACAGCTCTCATTTTGATGTCAAGGTGAGGTTTGTAAGACCTCAGAAGAAAGCAGCTGGGGTTTGGCTGTCAGCCTGGTAGAGCCCAGCGCGGCGTGATATGAGAAAGAGCGCAGCCGCCGCTGGCCTTCACCTGCCAAGATCAGCAACATGTTTCAAATCCGTTCACTATCCAATTATATACACAGGCCACGATGGCAAAACAGAGGGGGGGAGAGAGAGAGAGTGAAAGAGAGAGAATGAAAGAGAGAGAATGAAAGAGAGAGGGAAGCATGGAGGGCTGTGATACAATTGACTCTAATAGCTGCAAGAATATATAGCGCCACCAATAAAAGCCTGCTATTATGCGTCTAGAATTTCCCTGCAGCATGTGTTATGACCATTCACAGTGATCAAAGCAGGATTGTCTATTTCAGTACTCTGTTTTGACTAGAGGTACAACCGCTCCTAGATGAAGTGAGTGTGTCTGTCTCATATACTTCTACTTTTGGATTATTATGTGTCACAGCCTGTGTTTTTTCTTTGAAATGAAAGACTTCCTCTAATTCAGCCGCTGGTCATCACTTTGACAGATGACCTTGGTGGCTATTCCTATTCCTTTGAGTGGATCCGAATGCGTCCGAGCGTTGGCCATGAACTTGGCCCCCCTCCTGTTCTCCATGCTCTGATTGACTGACCACATTCAATTCGCATGACTTACAGTATAATAAATCATGGAACTTAGTATGTGGTTACCAGAAATGATATTGCATAAACAGGTTTGTACTGCGGGGCGCGGTGTTGAATAAATGAATAAACATGGGTAAAATCCACGGCGCATAATCACAACCATAAATCTGAGTGTTTCGCTGACAATTTTCTTAAATGGGAAAAGGATAGACTGTTATGCCGAAGGTGACTGTAATAATATCAATTTATGCACCCCCTCCCCCTGTACATGGTTGAGCCAATTTATGCACCCCCCCCCCCCCCCACCCCCCTACCCCCTGTACATAGTGGAGAAGGCAGGGCTTGATTCAGATAAGTGGTAGGCTTTTAACACATGGCTCCAGGATTCCTACCAGTAATGAGGATCGCCTCCAGGAAAGGCAATAGGACAATTTTCCATGAAGGAGCAGATCATTTACTTCTGGAATATTTACATTATTTACATGCAGAAATGTTTGTGAGTTTGTGTAATGCAAACAAACACACACAGACACACACACACACACACATACATTCATGCACTTGTACATGCACACGCTCGTACACACACAGACTAGTCATGGCAAGATTAAACTGAGGCGTTTCCCCGAGACAATCATGAGAGTGGAGTGCAGTAGTAACAGAAGCTCTTTATAAGCAGTCAGTCTCATGTCAATATTACTCTTTCCCCCTCAGTGAACGCACAGTGCTTCCTTTCCCATGACCATCAGGCCTGGAGCCTCTCTCACCCTCCCTACCACACCTGGGGCTGGGTAACCTGCTCTGCTACTGCCTCTGTGCACGTACACACACACACACACGCACACACATGCACACACACACACACACACACACACACACACACACACACACACACACACACACACACACACACACAAACACACACACACACACACACACACACAAACACACACACACACACACACACACACACACACACACACACACACACACACAGCCAGGTTGCTGTGTTTGTCACTACTGAACTCATACCCCACCTCACCTCCACTCCACCCACCACTGATGGCTTTTTTCCCCAAAATATTTGGTCTGTAACACAAGCCTTTCTGTCTTGTGTTTTCACTTCAAACACGCCTATGAATCACCTTAATCACCCTCAATTAACCTCCTGCACCAGATGCTCTCTCCGCACGTCAGTCTAGTAACCGCTTGCCCTGCGCTGACGTGTGGTCTGGGTACCAATTATCGGCTGTTTGGCCGAGGCGATGCGCAACTCCAAACAGCCGATAAATCATTCACAAGGCTACAAATCCGCACCGTGTGTGTAAACTCTCTTAGTACCACCCTGGGTGTAAACTCTCTTAGTACCCCCCTGGGTGTAAACTCTCTTAGTATCACACTGGGTGTAAACTCTCTTAGTATAACCCTGGGTGTAAACTATCTTAGTATCACCCTGGGTGTAAACTCTCTTAGTATCACCCTGTGTGTAAACTCTCTTAGTACCACCCTGAGTGTAAACTCTCTTAGTACCACCCTGGGTGTAAACTCTCTTAGTACCACCCTGGATGTAAACTCTCTTAGTACCACCCTGGGTGTAAACTCTTTTAGTATCACCCTGGGTGTAAACTCTCTTAGTACCACCCTGGGTGTAAACTCTCTTAGTATCAGCCTGGGTGTAAACTCTCTTAGTATCACCCTGGGTGTAACCTCTCTTAATATCACCCTGGGTGTAAACTCTCTTAGTATCACCCTGGGTATAAACTCTCTTAGTATCACCCTGGGTGTAAACTCTCTTAGTAGCACCCTGGGTGTAAACTCTCTTAGTATCACCCTGGGTGTAAACTCTCTTAGTACCACCCTGGGTGTAAACACTCTTAGTACCACCCTGGATGTAAACTCTCTTAGTACCACCCTGGGTGTAAACTCTCTTAGTATCACCCTGGGTGTAAACTCTCTTAGTACCACCCTGGGTGTAAACTCTCTTAGTACCACCCTGGGTGTAAACTCTCTTAGTATCACCCTGGGTGTAACCTCTCTTAGTATCACCCTGGGTGTAAACTCTCTAGGATCACCCTGTGTGTAAACTCTCTTAGTATCACCCTGGGTATAAACTCTCTTAGTATCACCCTGGGTGTAAACTCTCTTAGCATCACCCTGCATGTAAACTCTCTTAGTATCACCCTGGGTGTAAACTATCTTAGTATCAGCCTGGATGTAATCTATCTTAGTATCACCCTGGGTATAAATCCCCCAGGACCACCCTGGGTGTAAACTCTCTTAATATCACCCTAGGTGTAAACTCTCTTAGTATCAACCTGGGTGTAAACTCTCTTACTATCACCCTGCGTGTAAACTATCTTAGTATCACCCTGGGTGTAAACTTTCTTAGTATCACCCTGGTGTAAACTCTCTTAGCATTACCCTGCATGTAAACTCTCTTAGTATCACCCTGGGTGTAAACTATCTTAGTATCAGCCTGGGTGTAAACTCTCTTAGTATCACCCTGGGTGTAACCTCTCTTAGTATCACCCTGGGTGTAAACTCTCTTAGTATCACCCTGGGTATAAACTCTCTTAGTATCACCCTGGGTGTAAACTCTGTTAGTAGCACCCTGGGTGTAAACTCTCTTAGTATCACCCTTGGTGTAAACTCTCTTAGTACCACCCTGGGTGTAAAATCTCTTAGTACCACCCTGGGTGTAAACTCTTTTAGTATCACCCTGGGTGTAAACTCTCTTAGTATCACCCTGGGAGTAAACTCTCTTAGTATCACCCTGGGTGTAACCTCTCTTAGTATCACCCTGGGTGTAAACTCTCTAGGATCACCCTGTGTGTAAACTCTCTTAGTATCACCCTGGGTATAAACTCTCTTAGTATCACCCTGGGTGAAAACTCTCTTAGCATCACCCTGCATGTAAACTCTCTTAGTATCACCCTGGGTGTAAACTATCTTAGTATCAGCCTGGATGTAATCTATCTTAGTATCACCCTGGGTATAAATCTCCCAGGACCACCCTGGGTGTAAACTCTCTTAATATCACCCTAGGTGTAAACTCTCTTAGTATCACCCTTGGTGTAAACTCTCTTACTATCACCCTGCGTGTAAACTATCTTAGTATCACCCTGGGTGTAAACTTTCTTAGTATCACCCTGGTGTTAACTCTCTTAGCATCACCCTGCATGTAAACTCTCTTAGTATCACCCTGGGTGTAAACTCTCTTAGTATCAGCCTGGATGTAATCTATCTTAGTATCACCCTGGGTATAAATCCCCCAGGATCACCCTGGGTGTAAACTCTCTTAGTATCACCCTAGGTGTAAACTCTCTTAGTATCACCCTGGATGTAAACTCTCTTACTATCACCCTGAGTGTAAACTATCTTAGTATCACCCTGGGAGTAAACTCTCTTAGTACCACCCTAGGTGTAAACTCTCTTAGTATCACCCTGGATGTAAACTCTCTTACTATCACCCTGAGTGTAAATTATCTTAGTATCACCCTGGGAGTAAACTCTCTTAGTACCACCCTGGGTGTAAACTCTCTTAGTATCACCCTGGGTGTAAACTCTCTTAGTACCACCCTGGGTGTAACCTCTCTTATATCACCCTGGGTGTAAACTCTCTTAGTACCACCCTGGGTGTAAACTCTCTTAGTATCACCCTGGGTGTAAACTCTCTTAGTACAACCCTGGGTGTAAACTCTCTTAGTACAACCCTGGGTGTAAACTCTCTTAGTATCACACTGGGTGTAAACTCTCTTAGTATCACCCTGGGTGTAAACTCTCTTAGTATCACCCTGGGTGTAAACTCTCTTAGTATCACCCTGGGTATGAATCCCCCAGGTTCACCCTGGCTGTAAACTCTCTTAGTATAACCCTGGTTGTAAACTCTCTTAGTATCACCCTGGGTGTAAATTATCTTAGTATCACCCTGGGTGTAAACTCTCTTAGTATCACCCTGGGTGTAAACTCTCTTAGTACCACCCTTGGTGTAAACTCTCTAGGATCACCCTGGGTGTAAACTCGCTTAGTATCACCATAGGTGTAAACTCTCTTAGTATCACCCTGGGTGTAAACTCTCTTAGTATCACCCTGGGTGTAAACTCTCTTAGTATCACCCTGGGTGTAACGTCTGTTAGTATCACCCTGGGTGTAGACTATCTTAGTATCACCCTGGGTGTAAATCCCCCAGGATCACCCTGGGTGTAAACTCTCTTAGTATCACCCTGGGTGTAAACTCTCTAAGTACCACCCTGGGTGTAAACTCTCTTAGTATCACCCTGGGTGTAAACTCTCTTAGTATCATCCTGGGTGTAAACTCTCTTATTATCACCCTGGATGTAAACTCTATTAGTATCACCCTGGGTGTAAACTCTCTTAGTATCACCCTGGGTGTAACCTCTCTTAGTATCACCCTGGGTGTAAACTCTCTTATTATCACTCTGGGTGTAAACTCTCTTAGTACCACCCTGGGTGTAAACTCTCTTAGTATCACCCTGGGTGTAAAATGTCTAAGTATCACCCTGGGTGTAAACTCTCTTAGTATCACCCTAGGTGTAAACTCTCTTAGTACCACCCTGGGTGTTAACTCTCTTAGTACCACCATGGGTGTAAACTCTCTTAGTAACACCCTGGGTGTAAACTCTCTTAGTATCACCCTGGGTGTAAACTCTATTAGTATCACCCTGGGTGTAAACTCTATTAGTATCACCCTGGGTGTAAACTCTATTAGTATCACCCTGTGTGTAAACTATCTTAGTATCAGCCTGGATGTAATCTATCTTAGTATCACCCTGGGTATAAATCCCCCAGGACCACCCTGGGTGTAAACTCTCTTAATATCACCCTAGGTGTAAACTCTCTTAGAATCACCCTGGGTGTAAACTCTCTTACTATCACCCTGCGTGTAAACTATCTTAGTATCACCCTGGGTGTAAACTTTCTTAGTATCACCCTGGTGTTAACTCTCTTAGCATCACCCTGCATGTAAACTCTCTTAGTTTCACCCTGGGTGTAAACTATCTTAGTATCAGCCTGGATGTAATCTATCTTAGTATCACCCTGGGTATAAATCCCCCAGGATCACCCTGGGTGTAAACTCTCTTAGTATCACCCTAGGTGTAAACTCTCTTAGTATCACCCTGGATGTAAACTCTCTTACTATCACCCTGAGTGTAAAGTATCTTAGTATCACCCTGGGAGTAAACTCTCTTAGTACCACCCTAGGTGTAAACTCTCTTAGTATCACCCTGGATGTAAACTCTCTTACTATCACCCTGAGTGTAAATTTTCTTAGTATCACCCTGGGAGTAAACTCTCTTAGTACCACACTGGGTGTAACCTCTCTTAGTATCACCCTGGTTGTAAACTCTCTAGGATCACCCTGTGTGTAAACTCTCTTAGTATCACTCTGGGTGTAAACTCTCTTAGCATCACCCTGCATGTAAACTCTCTTAGTATCACCCTGGGTGTAAACTATCTTAGTATCAGCCTGGATGTAATCTATCTTAGTATCACCCTGGGTATAAATCCCCCAGGACCACCCTGGGTGTAAACTCTCTTAATATCACCCTAGGTGTAAACTCTCTTAGTATCACCCTTGGTGTAAACTCTCTTACTATCACCCTGCGTGTAAACTATCTTAGTATCACCCTGGGTGTAAACTTTCTTAGTATCACCCTGGTGTAAACTCTCTTAGCATCACCCTGCATGTAAACTCTCTTAGTATCACCCTGGGTGTAAACTATCTTAGTATCAGCCTGGATGTAATCTATCTTAGTATCACCCTGGGTATAAATCCCCCAGGATCACCCTGGGTGTAAACTCTCTTAGTATCACCCTAGGTGTAAACTATCTTAGTATCACCCTGGGAGTAAACTCTCTTAGTACCACCCTAGGTGTAAACTCTCTTAGTATCACCCTGGATGTAAACACTCTTACTATCACCCTGAGTGTAAATTATCTTAGTATCACCCTGGGAGTAAACTCTCTTAGTACCACCCTTGGTGTAAACTCTCTTAGTATCACCCTGGGTGTAAACTCTCTTAGTACCACCCTGGGTGTAACCTCTCTTAATATCACCCTGGGTGTAAACTCTCTTAGTACCACCCTGGGTGTAAACTCTCTTAGTATCACCCTGGGTGTAAACTCTCTTAGTACAACCCTGGGTGTAAACTCTCTTAGTATCACACTGGGTGTAAACTCTCTTACTCTTAGTATCACCCTGGGTATGAATCCCCCAGGTTCACCCTGGCTGTAAACTCTCTTAGTATAACCCTGGTTGTAAACTCTCTTAGTATCACCCTGGGTGTAAATTATCTTAGTATCACCCTGGGTGTAAAATGTCTAAGTATCACCCTGGGTGTAAACTCTCTTAGTATCACCCTGGGTGTAAACTCGCTTAGTATCACCATAGGTGTAAACTCTATTAGTATCACCCTGGGTGTAAACTCTCTTAGTATCACCCTGGGTGTAAAATCTTAGTATCACCCTGGGTGTAACCTCTGTTAGTATCACCCTGGGTGTAAACTATCTTAGTATCACCCTGGGTGTAAACTATCTTTGTATCACCCTGGGTGTAAACTCTCTTAGTATCACCCTGGGTGTAAACTCTCTAAGTACCACCCTGGGTGTAAACTCTCTTAGTATCACCCTGGGTGTAAACTCTCTTAGTATCATCCTGGGTGTAAACTCTCTTATTATCACCCTGGATGTAAACTATATTAGTATCACCCTGGGTGTAAACTCTCTTAGTATCACTCTGGGTGTAAACTCTCTTAGTACCACCCTGGGTGTAAACTCTATTAGTATCACCCTGGGTGTAAACTCTATTAGTATAACCCTGTGTGTACCCTCTCTTAGTATCACCCTGTGTGTAAACTCTCTTAGGATCACCCTGGGTGTAAACTCTCTAGGATCACCCTGTGTGTAAACTCTCTTAGTATCACCCTGGGTATAAACTCTCTTAGTATCACCCTGGGTGTAAACTATCTTAGTATCAGCCTGGATGTAATCTATCTTAGTATCACCCTGGGTATAAATCCCCCAGGACCACCCTGGGTGTAAACTCTCTTAATATCACCCTAGGTGTAAACTCTCTTAGTATCACCCTGGGTGTAAACTCTCTTACTATCACCCTGCGTGTAATCTATTTTAGTATCACCCTGGGTGTAAACTTTCTTAGTATCACCCTGGTGTTAACTCTCTTAGCATCACCCTGCATGTAAACTCTCTTAGGATCACCCTGGGTGTAAACTATCTTAGTATCAGCCTGGATGTAATCTATCTTAGTATCACCCTGGGTATAAATCCCCCAGGATCACCCTGGGTGTAAACTCTCTTAGTATCACCCTAGGTGTAAACTCTCTTAGTATCACCCTTGATGTAAACTCTCTTACTATCACCCTGGGTATGAATCCCCCAGGTTCACCCTGGCTGTAAACTCTCTTAGTATAACCCTGGTTGTAAACTCTCTTAGTATCACCCTGGGTGTAAATTATCTTAGTATCACCCTGGGTGTAAACTCTCTTAGTATCACCCTGGGTGTAAACTCTCTTAGTACCACCCTTGGTGTAAACTCTCTAGGATCACCCTGGGTGTAAACTCGCTTAGTATCACCATAGGTGTAAACTCTCTTAGTATCACCCTGGGTGTAAACTCTCTTAGTATCACCCTGGGTGTAACCTCTGTTAGTATCACCCTGGGTGTAAACTCTCTTAGTATCACCCTGGGTGTAAACTATCTTAGTATCACCCTGGGTGTAAACTATCTTAGTATCACCCTGGGTGTAAATCCCCCAGGATCACCCTGGGTGTAAACTATCTTAGTATCACCCTGGGTGTAAACTCTCTAAGTACCACCCTGGGTGTAAACTCTCTTAGTATCACCCTGGGTGTAAACTCTCTTAGTATCATCCTGGGTGTAAACTCTCTTATTATCACCCTGGATGTAAACTCTATTAGTATCACCCTGGGTGTAAACTCTCTTACTATCACCCTGCGTGTAAACTATCTTAGTACCACCCTGGGTGTAACCTCTCTTAATATCACCCTGGGTGTAAACTCTCTTAGTACCACCCTGGGTGTAAACTCTCTTAGTATCACCCTGGGTGTAAACTCTCTTAGTACAACCCTGGGTGTAAACTCTCTTAGTGTCACACTGGGTGTAAACTCTCTTAGTATCACCCTGGGTGTAAACTCTCTTAGTATCACCCTGGGTGTAAACTCTCTTAGTATCACCCTGGGTATGAATACCCCAGGTTCACCCTGGCTGTAAACTCTCTTAGTATAACCCTGGTTGTAAACTTTCTTTGTATCACCCTGGGTGTAAATTATCTTAGTAGCACCCTGGGTGTCAACTCTCTTAGTATCACCCTGGGTGTAAACTCTCTTAGTACCACCCTGGGTGTAAACTCTCTTAGTACCACCCTGGATGTAAACTCTCTTAGTACCACCCTGGGTGTAAACTATTTTAGTATCACCCTGGGTGTAAACTCTCTTAGTATCACCCTGGGAGTAAACTCTCTTAGTATCACCCTGGGTGTAACCTCTCTTAGTATCACCCTGGGTGTAAACTCTCTAGGATCACCCTGTGTGTAAACTCTCTTAGTATCACCCTGGGTATAAACTCTCTTAGTATCACCCTGGGTGTAAACTCTCTTAGCATCACCCTGCATGTAAACTCTCTTAGTATCACCCTGGGTGTAAACTATCTTAGTATCAGCCTGGATGTAATCTATCTTAGTATCACCCTGGGTATAAATCCCCCAGGACCACCCTGGGTGTAAATTATCTTAGTATCACCCTAGGTGTAAACTCTCTTAGTATCACCCTGGGTGTAAACTCTCTTAGTACCACCCTTGGTGTAAACTCTCTAGGATCACCCTGGGTGTAAACTCGCTTAGTATCACCATAGGTGTAAACTCTCTTAGTATCACCCTGGGTGTAAACTCTCTTAGTATCACCCTGGGTGTAAACTCTCTTAGTATCACCCTGGGTGTAACCTCTGTTAGTATCACCCTGGGTGTAAACTATCTTAGTATCACCCTGGGTATAAACTATCTTAGTATCACCCTGGGTGTAAATCCCCCAGGATCACCCTGGGTGTAAACTCTCTTAGTATCACCCTGTGTGTAAACTCTCTAAGTACCACCCTGGGTGTAAACTCTCTTAGTATCACCCTGGGTGTAAACTCTCTTAGTATCATCCTGGGTTTAAACTCTCTTATTATCACCCTGGATGTAAACTCTATTAGTATCACCCTGGGTGTAAACTCTCTTAGTATCACCCTGGGTGTAACCTCTCTTAGTATCACCCTGGGTGTAAACTCTCTTAGTATCATCCTGGGTGTAAACTCTCTTATTATCACTCTGGGTGTAAACTCTCTTAGTATCACCCTGGGTGTAAACTCTATTAGTATCACCCTGGGTGTAAACTCTATTAGTATCACCCTGTGTGTACCCTCTCTTAGTATCACCCTGTGTGTAAACTCTCTTAGTACCACCCTGGGTGTAAACTCTCTAGGATCACCCTGTGTGTAAACTCTCTTAGTATCACCCTGGGTATAAACTCTCTTAGTATCACCCTGGGTGTAAACTCTCTTAGCATCACCCTGCATGTAAACTCTCTTAGTATCACCCTGGGTGTAAACTATCTTAGTATAAGCCTGGATGTAATCTATCTTAGTACCACCCTGGGTGTTAACTCTCTTAGTACCACCATGGGTGTAAACTCTCTTAGTAACACCCTGGGTGTAAACTCTCTTAGTATCACCCTGGGTGTAAACTCTATTAGTATCACCCTGTGTGTAAACTCTATTAGTATCACCCTGGGTGTAAACTCTATTAGTATCACCCTGTGTGTACCCTCTCTTAGTATCACCCTGGGTGTAAAATGTCTAAGTATCACCCTGGGTGTAAACTCTCTTAGTATCACCCTAGGTGTAAACTCTCTTAGTATCACCCTGGATGTAAACTCTCTTACTATCACCCTGAGTGTAAATTATCTTAGTATCACCCTGGGAGTAAACTCTCTTAGTACCGCCCTGGGTGTAAACTCTCTTAGTATCACCCTGGGTGTAAACTCTCTTAGTACCACCCTGGGTGTAACCTCTCTTAATATCACCCTGGGTGTAAACTCTCTTAGTACCACCCTGGGTGTAAACTTTCTTAGTATCACCCTGGGTGTAAACTCTCTTAGTACAACCCTGGGTGTAAACTCTCTTAGTATCACACTGGGTGTAAACTCTCTTACTATCACCCTGGGTGTAAACTCTCTTAGTATCACCCTGGGTGTAAACTCTCTTAGTATCACCCTGGGTATGAATCCCCCAGGTTCACCCTGGCTGTAAACTCTCTTAGTATAACCCTGGTTGTAAACTCTCTTAGTATCACCCTGGGTGTAAATTATCTTAGTATCACCCTGGGTGTAAACTCTCTTAGTATCACCCTGGGTGTAAACTCTCTTAGTACCACCCTTGGTGTAAACTCTCTAGGATCACCCTGGGTGTAAACTCGCTTAGTATCACCATAGGTGTAAACTCTCTTAGTATCACCCTGGGTGTAAACTATCTTAGTATCACCCTGGGTGTAAACTCTCTTAGTATCACCCTGGGTGTAAACTATCTTAGTATCACCCTGGGTGTAAACTATCTTAGTATCACCCTGGGTGTAAATCCCCCAGGATCACCCTGGGTGTAAACTCTCTTAGTATCACCCTGGGTGTAAACTCTCTTAGTATCACCCTGGGTGTAAACTCTCTTAGTATCACCCTGGGTGTAAACTCTCTTAGTACCACCCTGGGTGTAAAATGTCTAAGTATCACCCTGGGTGTAAACTCTCTTAGTATCACTCTAGGTGTAAACTCTCTTAGTACCACCCTGGGTGTAAACTCTCTTAGGATCACCCTGGGTGTAAACTCTCTAGGATCACCCTGTGTGTAAACTCTCTTAGTATCACCCTGGGTGTAAACTATCTTAGTATAAGCCTGGATGTAATCTATTTTAGTATCACCCTGGGTATAAATCCCCCAGGACCACCCTGGGTGTAAACTCTCTTAATATCACCCTAGGTGTAAACTCTCTTAGTATCACCCTGGGTGTAAACTCTCTTACTATCACCCTGCGTGTAAACTATCTTAGTACCACCCTGGGTGTAACCTCTCGTAATATCACCCTGGGTGTAAACTCTCTTAGTACCACCCTGGGTGTTAACTCTCTTAGTATCACCCTGGGTGTAAACTCTCTTAGTACAACCCTGGGTGTAAACTCTCTTAGTATCACACTGGGTGTAAACTCTCTTAGTATCACCCTGGGTGTAAACTCTCTTAGTATCACCCTGGGTGTAAACTCTCTTAGTATCACCCTGGGTGTAACCTCTGTTAGTATCCCCCTGGGTGTAAACTCTCTTAGTATCACCCTGGGTGTAAACTATCTTAGTATCACCCTGGGTGTAAATCCCCCAGGATCACCCTGGGTGTAAACTCTCTTAGTATCACCCTGGGTGTAAACTCTCTTAGTACCACCCTGGGTGTAACCTCTCTTAATATCACCCTGGGTGTAAACTCTCTTAGTACCACCCTGGGTGTAAACTCTCTTAGTATCACCCTGGTTGTAAACTCTCTTACTACAACCCTGGGTGTAAACTCTCTTGGTATCACACTGGGTGTAAACTCTCTTAGTATCACCCTGGGTGTAAACTCTCTTAGTATCACCCTGGGTGTAAACTATCTTAGTATCACCCTGGGTGTAACCTCTGTTAGTATCACCCTGGGTGTAAACTCTCTTAGTATCACCCTGGGTGTAAACTATCTTAGTATCACCCTGGGTGTAAATCCCCCAGGATCACCCTGGGTGTAAACTCTCTTAGTATCACCCTGGGTGTAAACTCTCTTAGTATCACCCTGGGTGTAAACTATCTTAGTATCACCCTGGGTGTAAATCCCCCAGGATCACCCTTGGTGTAAACTCTCTTAGTATCACCCTGGGTGTAAACTCTCTTAGTATCACCCTGGGTGTAAACTCTCTAAGTACCACCCTGGGTGTAAACTCTCTTAGTATCACCCTGGGTGTAAACTCTCTTAGTATCATCCTGGGTGTAAACTCTCTTATTATCACCCTGGATGTAAACTCTATTAATATCACCCTGGGTGTAAACTCTCTAAGTATCATCCTGGGTGTAACCTCTCTTAGTATCACCCTGGGTGTAAACTCTCTTAGTATCATCCTGGGTGTAAACTCTCTTATTATAACTCTGGGTGTAAACTCTCTTAGTATCACCCTGGGTGTAAACTCTCTTAGTATCATCCTGGGTGTAAACTCTCTTATTATCACCCTGGATGTAAACTCTATTAATATCACCCTGGGTGTAAACTCTCTTAGTATCATCCTGGGTGTAACCTCTCTTAGTATCACCCTGGGTGTAAACTCTCTTTGTATCATCCTGGGTGTAAACTCTCTTATTATAACTCTGGGTGTAAACTCTCTTAGTACCACCCTGGGTGTAAACTCTCTTAGTATCATCCTGGGTGTAAAATGTCTAAGTATCACCCTGGGTGTAAACTCTCTTAGTATCACCCTAGGTGTAAACTCTCTTAGTACCACCCTGGGTGTTAACTATCTTAGTATCACCCTGGGTGTAAACTCTATTAGTATCACCCTGGGTGTAAACTCTATTAGTATCACCCTGTGTGTACCCTCTCTTAGTATCACCCTGTGTGTAAACTCTCTTAGGATCACCCTGGGTGTAAACTCTCTTCTCTTAGTATCACCCTGGATGTAAACTCTCTTAGTACAACCCTGGGTGTAAACTCTCTTAGTATCACACTGGGTGTAAACTCTCTTAGTACCACCCTGGGTGTAAACTCTCTTAGTACCACCCTTGGTGTAAACTCTCTTAGTATCACCCTGGGTATGAATCCCCCAGGTTCACCCTGGCTGTAAACTCTCTAGGATCACCCTGGGTGTAAACTCACTTAGTATCACCATAGGTGTAAACTCTCTTAGTATCACCCTGGGTGTAAACTCTCTTAGTACCACCCTGGGTGTTAACTCTCTTAGTACCACCATGGGTGTAAACTCTCTTAGTAACACCATGGGTGTAAACTCTCTTAGTATCACCCTGGGTGTAAACTATCTTAGTATCACCCGGGGTGTAAACTATCTTAGTATCACCCTGGGTGTAAATCCCCCAGGATCACCCTGGGTGTAAACTCTCTTAGTATCACCCTGGATGTAAACTCTCTTACTATCACCCTGAGTGTAAATTTTCTTAGTATCACCCTGGATGTAAACTCTCTTAGTACAACCCTGGGTGTAAACTCTCTTAGTATCACACTGGGTGTAAACTCTCTTAGTACCACCCTGGGTGTAAACTCTCTTAGTACCACCCTGGGTGTAAACTCTCTTAGTATCACCCTGGGTATGAATCCCCCAGGTTCACCCTGGCTGTAAACTCTCTAGGATCACCCTGGGTGTAAACTCACTTAGTATCACCATAGGTGTAAACTCTCTTAGTATCACCCTGGGTGTAAACTCTCTTAGTACCACCCTGGGTGTTAACTCTCTTAGTACCACCATGGGTGTAAACTCTCTTAGTAACACCATGGGTGTAAACTCTCTTAGTATCACCCTGGGTGTAAACTATCTTAGTATCACCCGGGGTGTAAACTATCTTAGTATCACCCTGGGTGTAAATCCCCCAGGATCACCCTGGGTGTAAACTCTCTTAGTATCACCCTGGGTGTAAACTCTCTAAGTACCACCCTGGGTGTAAACTCTCTTAGTATCACCCTGGGTGTAAACTCTCTTAGTATCATCCTGGGTGTAAACTCTCTTATTATCACCCTGGATGTAAACTCTATTAGTATCACCCTGGGTGTAAACTCTCTTAGTATCACCCTGGGTGTAACCTCTCTTAGTATCACCCTGGGTGTAAACTCTATTAGTATCACCCTGTGTGTACCCTCTCTTAGTATCACCCTGTGTGTAAACTCTCTTAGGATCACCCTGGGTGTAAACTCTCTAGGATCACCCTGTGTGTAAACTCTCTTAGTATCACCCTGGGTATAAACTCTCTTAGTATCACCCTGGGTGTAAACTCTCTTAGCATCACCCTGCATGTAAACTCTCTTAGTATCACCCTGGGTGTAAACTATCTTAGTATAAGCCTGGATGTAATCTATCTTAGTATCACCCTGGGTATAAATCCCCCAGAATCACCCTGGGTGTAAACTCTCTTAGTATCACCCTAGGTGTAAACTCTCTTAGTATCACCCTGGATGTAAACTCTCTTACTATCACCCTGAGTGTAAACTATCTTAGTACCACCCTAGGTGTAAACTCTCTTAGTATCACCCTGGATGTAAACTCTCTTACTATCACCCTGAGTGTAAATTTTCTTAGTATTACCCTGGGAGTAAACTCTCTTAGTACCACCCTGGTTGTAAACTCTCTTAGTATCACCCTGGGTGTAAACTCTCTTAGTACCACCCTGGGTGTAACCTCTCTTAATATCACCCTGGGTGTAAACTCTCTTAGTACCACCCTGGGTGTAAACTATCTTAGTATGACCCTGGGAGTAAACTCTCTTAGTATCACCCTGGGTGTAAACTATCTTAGTATCAGCCTGGATGTAATCTATCTTATTATCACCCTGGGTATAAATCCCCCAGGATCACCCTGGGTGTAAACTCTCTTAGTATCACCCTAGGTGTAAACTCTCTTAGTATCACCCTGGGTGTAAACTATCTTAGTATCACCCTGGGTGTAAACTCTCTTAGTATCACCCTGGGTGTAACCTCTGTTAGTATCACCTGGGTGTAAACTATCTTAGTATCACCCTGGGTGTAAACTATCTTAGTATCACCCTGGGTGTAAATCCCCCAGGATCACCCTGGGTGTAAACTCTCTTAGTATCACCCTGTGTGTAAACTCTCTAAGTACCACCCTGGGTGTAAACTCTCTTAGTATCACCCTGGGTGTAAACTCTCTTAGTATCATCCTGGGTTTAAACTCTCTTAGTATCACCCTGGGTGTAAACTCTATTAGTATCACCCTGGGTGTAAACTCTATTAGTATCACCCTGTGTGTACCCTCTCTTAGTATCACCCTGTGTGTAAACTCTCTTAGTACCACCCTGGGTGTAAACTCTCTAGGATCACCCTGTGTGTAAACTCTCTTAGTATCACCCTGGGTATAAACTCTCTTAGTATCACCCTAGGTGTAAACTCTCTTAGCATCACCCTGGGTGTAAACTATCTTAGTATCACCCTGGGTGTAAACTATCTTAGTATAAGCCTGGATGTAATCTATCTTAGTACCACCCTGGGTGTTAACTCTCTTAGTACCACCATGGGTGTAAACTCTCTTAGTAACACCCTGGGTGTAAACTCTCTTAGTATCACCCTGGGTGTAAACTCTATTAGTATCACCCTGTGTGTAAACTCTATTAGTATCACCCTGGGTGTAAACTCTATTAGTATCACCCTGTGTGTACCCTCTCTTAGTATCACCCTGGGTGTAAAATGTCTAAGTATCACCCTGGGTGTAAACTCTCTTAGTATCACCCTAGGTGTAAACTCTCTTAGTATCACCCTGGATGTAAACTCTCTTACTATCACCCTGAGTGTAAATTATCTTAGTATCACCCTGGGAGTAAACTCTCTTAGTACCGCCCTGGGTGTAAACTCTCTTAGTATCACCCTGGGTGTAAACTCTCTTAGTACCACCCTGGGTGTAACCTCTCTTAATATCACCCTGGGTGTAAACTCTCTTAGTACCACCCTGGGTGTAAACTCTCTTAGTATCACCCTGGGTGTAAACTCTCTTAGTACAACCCTGGGTGTAAACTCTCTTAGTATCACACTGGGTGTAAACTCTCTTACTATCACCCTGGGTGTAAACTCTCTTAGTATCACCCTGGGTGTAAACTCTCTTAGTATCACCCTGGGTATGAATCCCCCAGGTTCACCCTGGCTGTAAACTCTCTTAGTATAACCCTGGTTGTAAACTCTCTTAGTATCACCCTGGGTGTAAATTATCTTAGTATCACCCTGGGTGTAAACTCTCTTAGTATCACCCTGGGTGTAAACTCTCTTAGTACCACCCTTGGTGTAAACTCTCTAGGATCACCCTGGGTGTAAACTCGCTTAGTATCACCATAGGTGTAAACTCTCTTAGTATCACCCTGGGTGTAAACTATCTTATTATCACCCTGGGTGTAAACTCTCTTAGTATCACCCTGGGTGTAAACTATCTTAGTATCACCCTGGGTGTAAACTATCTTAGTATCACCCTGGGTGTAAATCCCCCAGGATCACCCTGGGTGTAAACTCTCTTAGTATCACCCTGGGTGTAAACTCTCTTAGTATCACCCTGGGTGTAAATTATCTTAGTATCACCCTGGGTGTAAACTCTCTTAGTATCACCCTGGGTGTAAACTCTCTTAGTACCACCCTGGGTGTAAAATGTCTAAGCATCACCCTGGGTGTAAACTCTCTTAGTATCACTCTAGGTGTAAACTGTCTTAGTACCACCCTGGGTGTTAACTCTCTTAGTACCACCATGGGTGTAAACTCTCTTAGTAACACGCTGGGTGTAAACTCTCTTAGTATCACCCTGGGTGTAAACTCTATTAGTATCACCCTGGGTGTAAACTCTATTAGTATCACCCTGTGTGTACCCTCTCTTAGGATCACCCTGGGTGTAAACTCTCTTAGGATCACCCTGGGTGTAAACTCTCTAGGATCACCCTGTGTGTAAACTCTCTTAGTATCACCCTGGGTATAAACTCTCTTAGTATCACCCTGGGTGTAAACTCTCTTAGCATCACCCTGCATGTAAACTCTCTTAGTATCACCCTGGGTGTAAACTATCTTAGTATAAGCCTGGATGTAATCTATTTTAGTATCACCCTGGGTATAAATCCCCCAGGACCACCCTGGGTGTAAACTCTCTTAATATCACCCTAGGTGTAAACTCTCTTAGTATCACCCTGGGTGTAAACTCTCTTACTATCACCCTGCGTGTAAACTATCTTAGTACCACCCTGGGTGTAACCTCTCGTAATATCACCCTGGGTGTAAACTCTCTTAGTACCACCCTGGGTGTTAACTCTCTTAGTATCACCCTGGGTGTAAACTCTCTTAGTACAACCCTGGGTGTAAACTCTCTTAGTATCACACTGGGTGTAAACTCTCTTAGTATCACCCTGGGTGTAAACTCTCTTAGTATCACCCTGGGTATGAATCCCCCAGGTTCACCCTGGCTGTAAACTCTCTTAGTATAACCCTGGTTGTAAACTCTCTTAGTATCACCCTGGGTGTAAATTATCTTAGTATCACCCTGGGTGTAAACTCTCTTAGTATCACCCTGGGTGTAAACTCTCTTAGTACCACCCTTGGTGTAAACTCTCTAGGATCACCCTGGGTGTAAACTCGCTTAGTATCACCATAGGTGTAAACTCTCTTAGTATCACACTGGGTGTAAACTCTCTTAGTATCACCCTGGGTGTAAACTCTCTTAGTATCACCCTGGGTGTAACCTCTGTTAGTATCACCCTGGGTGTAAACTATCTTAGTATCACCCTGGGTGTAAACTATCTTAGTATCACCCTGGGTGTAAATCCCCCAGGATCACCCTGGGTGTAAACTCTCTTAGTATCACCCTGTGTGTAAACTCTCTAAGTACCACCCTGGGTGTAAACTATCTTAGTATCACCCTGGGTGTAAACTCTCTTAGTATCATCCTGGGTTTAAACTCTCTTATTATCACCCTGGATGTAAACTCTATTAGTATCACCCTGGGTGTAAACCCTCTTAGTATCACCCTGGGTGTAACCTCTCTTAGTATCACCCTGGGTGTAAACTCTCTTAGTATCATCCTGGGTGTAAACTCTCTTATTATCACTCTGGGTGTAAACTCTCTTAGTATCACCCTGGGTGTAAACTCTATTAGTATCACCCTGGGTGTAAACTCTATTAGTATCACCCTGTGTGTACCCTCTTTTAGTATCACCCTGTGTGTAAACTCTCTTAGTACCACCCTGGGTGTAAACTCTCTAGGATCACCCTGTGTGTAAACTCTCTTAGTATCACCCTGGGTATAAACTGTCTTAGTATCACCCTGGGTGTAAACTCTCTTAGCATCACCCTGCATGTAAACTCTCTTAGTATCACCCTGGGTGTAAACTATCTTAGTATAAGCCTGGATGTAATCTATCTTAGTACCACCCTGGGTGTTAACTCTCTTAGTACCACCATGGGTGTAAACTCTCTTAGTAACACCCTGGGTGTAAACTCTCTTAGTATCACCCTGGGTGTAAACTCTATTAGTATCACCCAGTGTGTAAACTCTATTAGTATCACCCTGGGTGTAAACTCTATTAGTATCACCCTGTGTGTACCCTCTCTTAGTATCACCCTGGGTGTAAAATGTCTAAGTATCACCCTGGGTGTAAACTCTCTTAGTATCACCCTAGGTGTAAACTCTCTTAGTATCACCCTGGATGTAAACTCTCTTACTATCACCCTGAGTGTAAATTATCTTAGTATCACCCTGGGAGTAAACTCTCTTAGTACCGCCCTGGGTGTAAACTCTCTTAGTATCACCCTGGGTTAAACTCTCTTAGTACCACCCTGGGTGTAACCTCTCTTAATATCACCCTGGGTGTAAACTCTCTTAGTACCACCCTGGGTGTAAACTCTCTTAGTATCACCCTGGGTGTAAACTCTCTTAGTACAACCCTGGGTGTAAACTCTCTTAGTATCACACTGGGTGTAAACTCTCTTACTTTCACCCTGGGTGTAAACTCTCTTAGTATCACCCTGGGTGTAAACTCTCTTAGTATCACCCTGGGTATGAATCCCCCAGGTTCACCCTGGCTGTAAACTCTCTTAGTATAACCCTGGTTGTAAACTCTCTTAGTATCACCCTGGGTGTAAATTATCTTAGTATCACCCTGGGTGTAAACTCTCTTAGTATCACCCTGTGTGTAAACTCTCTTAGTACCACCCTGGGTGTAAACTCTCTAGGATCACCCTGTGTGTAAACTCTCTTAGTATCACCCTGGGTATAAACTGTCTTAGTATCACCCTGGGTGTAAACTCTCTTAGCATCACCCTGCATGTAAATTCTCTTAGTATCACCCTGGGTGTAAACTATCTTAGTATAAGCCTGGATGTAATCTATCTTAGTACCACCCTGGGTGTTAACTCTCTTAGTACCACCATGGGTGTAAACTCTCTTAGTAACACCCTGGGTGTAAACTCTCTTAGTATCACCCTGGGTGTAAACTCTATTAGTATCACCCTGTGTGTAAACTCTATTAGTATCACCCTGGGTGTAAACTCTATTAGTATCACCCTGTGTGTACCCTCTCTTAGTATCACCCTGGGTGTAAAATGTCTAAGTATCACCCTGGGTGTAAACTCTCTTAGTATCACCCTAGGTGTAAACTCTCTTAGTATCACCCTGGATGTAAACTCTCTTACTATCACCCTGAGTGTAAATTATCTTAGTATCACCCTGGGAGTAAACTCTCTTAGTACCGCCCTGGGTGTAAACTCTCTTAGTATCACCCTGGGTTAAACTCTCTTAGTACCACCCTGGGTGTAACCTCTCTTAATATCACCCTGGGTGTAAACTCACTTAGTACCACCCTGGGTGTAAACTCTCTTAGTATCACCCTGGGTGTAAACTCTCTTAGTACAACCCTGGGTGTAAACTCTCTTAGTATCACCCTGGGTGTAAATCCCCCAGGATCACCCTGGGTGTAAACTCTCTTAGTATCACCCTGTGTGTAAACTCTCTAAGTACCACCCTGGGTGTAAACTATCTTAGTATCACCCTGGGTGTAAACTCTCTTAGTATCATCCTGGGTTTAAACTCTCTTATTATCACCCTGGATGTAAACTCTATTAGTATCACCCTGGGTGTAAACTCTCTTAGTATCACCCTGGGTGTAACCTCTCTTAGTATCACCCTGGGTGTAAACTCTCTTAGTATCATCCTGGGTGTAAACTCTCTTATTATCACTCTGGGTGTAAACTCTCTTAGTATCACCCTGGGTGTAAACTCTATTAGTATCAACCTGGGTGTAAACTCTATTAGTATCACCCTGTGTGTACCCTCTCTTAGTATCACCCTGTGTGTAAACTCTCTTAGTACCACCCTGGGTGTAAACTCTCTAGGATCACCCTGTGTGTAAACTCTCTTAGTATCACCCTGGGTATAAACTGTCTTAGTATCACCCTGGGTGTAAACTCTCTTAGCATCACCCTGCATGTAAACTCTCTTAGTATCACCCTGGGTGTAAACTATCTTAGTATAAGCCTGGATGTAATCTATCTTAGTACCACCCTGGGTGTTAACTCTCTTAGTACCACCATGGGTGTAAACTCTCTTAGTAACACCCTGGGTGTAAACTCTCTTAGTATCACCCTGGGTGTAAACTCTATTAGTATCACCCTGTCACCCTGGGTGTAAACTCTATTAGTATCACCCTGTGTGTACCCTCTCTTAGTATCACCCTGGGTGTAAAATGTCTAAGTATCACCCTGGGTGTAAACTCTCTTAGTATCACCCTAGGTGTAAACTCTCTTAGTATCACCCTGGATGTAAACTCTCTTACTATCACCCTGAGTGTAAATTATCTTAGTATCACCCTGGGAGTAAACTCTCTTAGTACCGCCCTGGGTGTAAACTCTCTTAGTATCACCCTGGGTTAAACTCTCTTAGTACCACCCTGGGTGTAACCTCTCTTAATATCACCCTGGGTGTAAACTCTCTTAGTACCACCCTGGGTGTAAACTCTCTTAGTATCACCCTGGGTGTAAACTCTCTTAGTACAACCCTGGGTGTAAACTCTCTTAGTATCACACTGGGTGTAAACTCTCTTACTATCACCCTGGGTGTAAACTCTCTTAGTATCACCCTGGGTGTAAACTCTCTTAGTATCACCCTGGGTATGAATCCCCCAGGTTCACCCTGGCTGTAAACTCTCTTAGTATAACCCTGGTTGTAAACTCTCTTAGTATCACCCTGGGTGTAAATTATCTTAGTATCACCCTGGGTGTAAACTCTCTTAGTATCACCCTGTGTGTAAACTCTCTTAGTACCACCCTGGGTGTAAACTCTCTAGGATCACCCTGTGTGTAAACTCTCTTAGTATCACCCTGGGTATAAACGGTCTTAGTATCACCCTGGGTGTAAACTCTCTTAGTATCACCCTGGGTATAAACGGTCTTAGTATCACCCTGTGTGTACCCTCTCTTAGTATCACCCTGGGTGTAAAATGTCTAAGTATCACCCTGGGTGTAAACTCTCTTAGTATCACCCTAGGTGTAAACTCTCTTAGTATCACCCTGGATGTAAACTCTCTTACTATCACCCTGAGTGTAAATTATCTTAGTATCACCCTGGGAGTAAACTCTCTTAGTACCGCCCTGGGTGTAAACTCTCTTAGTATCACCCTGGGTGTAAACTCTCTTAGTACCGCCCTGGGTGTAAACTCTCTTAGTATCACCCTGGGTTAAACTCTCTTAGTACCACCCTGGGTGTAACCTCTCTTAATATCACCCTGGGTGTAAACTCTCTTAGTACCACCCTGGGTGTAAACTCTCTTAGAATCACCCTGGGAGTAAACTCTCTTAGTACTGCCCTGGGTGTAAACTCTCTTAGTATCACCCTGGGTTAAACTCTCTTAGTACCACCCTGGGTGTAACCTCTCTTAATATCACCCTGGGTGTAAACTCTCTTAGTACCACCCTGGGTGTAAACTCTCTTAGTATCACCCTGGGTGTAAACTCTCTTAGTACAACCCTGGGTGTAAACTCTCTTAGTATCACACTGGGTGTAAACTCTCTTACTATCACCCTGGGTGTAAACTATCTTAGTATCACCCTGGGTGTAAACTCTCTTAGTATCACCCTGGGTATGAATCCCCCAGGTTCACCCTGGCTGTAAACTCTCTTAGTATAACCCTGGTTGTAAACTCTCTTCGTATCACCCTGGGTGTAAATTATCTTAGTATCACCCTGGGTGTAAACTCTCTTAGTATCACCCTGGGTGTAAACTCTCTTAGTACCACCCTTGGTGTAAACTCTCTAGGATCACCCTGGGTGTAAACTCGCTTAGTATCACCATAGGTGTAAACTCTCTTAGTATCACCCTGGGTGTAAACTATCTTAGTATCACCCTGGGTGTAAACTCTCTTAGTATCACCCTGGGTGTAAACTATCTTAGTATCACCCTGGGTGTAAATCCCCCAGGATCACCCTGGGTGTAAACTCTCTTAGTATCACCCTGGGTGTAAACTCTCTTAGTATCACCCTGGGTGTAAATTATCTTAGTATCACCCTGGGTGTAAACTCTCTTAGTATCACCCTGGGTGTAAACTCTCTTAGTACCACCCTGGGTGTAAAATGTCTAAGTATCACCCTGGGTGTAAACTCTCTTAGTATCACTCTAGGTGTAAACTCTCTTAGTACCACCCTGGGTGTTAACTCTCTTAGTACCACCATGGGTGTAAACTCTCTTAGTAACACGCTGGGTGTAAACTCTCTTAGTATCACCCTGGGTGTAAACTCTATTAGTATCACCCTGGGTGTAAACTCTATTAGTATCACCCTGTGTGTACCCTCTCTTAGGATCACCCTGGGTGTAAACTCTCTTAGTAACACCCTGGGTGTAAACTCTCTTAGTATCACCCTGGGTGTAAACTCTATTAGTATCACCCTGTGTGTAAACTCTATTAGTATCACCCTGGGTGTAAACTCTATTAGTATCACCCTGTGTGTACCCTCTCTTAGTATCACCCTGGGTGTAAAATGTCTAAGTATCACCCTGGGTGTAAACTCTCTTAGTATCACCCTAGGTGTAAACTCTCTTAGTATCACCCTGGATGTAAACTCTCTTACTATCACCCTGAGTGTAAATTATCTTAGTATCACCCTGGGAGTAAACTCTCTTAGTACCGCCCTGGGTGTAAACTCTCTTAGTATCACCCTGGGTTAAACTCTCTTAGTACCACCCTGGGTGTAACCTCTCTTAATATCACCCTGGGTGTAAACTCTCTTAGTACCACCCTGGGTGTAAACTCTCTTAGTATCACCCTGGGTGTAAACTCTCTTAGTACAACCCTGGGTGTAAACTCTCTTAGTATCACCCTGGGTGTAAATCCCCCAGGATCACCCTGGGTGTAAACTCTCTTAGTATCACCCTGTGTGTAAACTCTCTAAGTACCACCCTGGGTGTAAACTATCTTAGTATCACCCTGGGTGTAAACTCTCTTAGTATCATCCTGGGTTTAAACTCTCTTATTATCACCCTGGATGTAAACTCTATTAGTATCACCCTGGGTGTAAACTCTCTTAGTATCACCCTGGGTGTAACCTCTCTTAGTATCACCCTGGGTGTAAACTATCTTAGTATCATCCTGGGTGTAAACTCTCTTATTATCACTCTGGGTGTAAACTCTCTTAGTATCACCCTGGGTGTAAACTCTATTAGTATCACCCTGGGTGTAAACTCTATTAGTATCACCCTGTGTGTACCCTCTCTTAGTATCACCCTGTGTGTAAACTCTCTTAGTACCACCCTGGGTGTAAACTCTCTAGGATCACCCTGTGTGTAAACTCTCTTAGTATCACCCTGGGTATAAACTGTCTTAGTATCACCCTGGGTGTAAACTCTCTTAGCATCACCCTGCATGTAAACTCTCTTAGTACCGCCCTGGGTGTAAACTCTCTTAGTATCACCCTGGGTTAAACTCTCTTAGTACCA
Organism: Borostomias antarcticus; assembly: GCF_949987555.1. Lineage (NCBI taxonomy): Eukaryota > Metazoa > Chordata > Actinopteri > Stomiiformes > Stomiidae > Borostomias > Borostomias antarcticus. The sequence continues at coordinate 25,697,516 of NC_140236.1, read as the reverse complement.
CCCTGGGTGTAACCTCTATTAGTATCACCCTGTCACCCTGGGTGTAAACTCTATTAGTATCACCCTGTGTGTACCCTCTCTTAGTATCACCCTGGGTGTAAAATGTCTAAGTATCACCCTGGGTGTAAACTCTCTTAGTATCACCCTAGGTGTAAACTCTCTTAGTATCACCCTGGATGTAAACTCTCTTACTATCACCCTGAGTGTAAATTATCTTAGTATCACCCTGGGAGTAAACTCTCTTAGTACCGCCCTGGGTGTAAACTCTCTTAGTATCACCCTGGGTTAAACTCTCTTAGTACCACCCTGGGTGTAACCTCTCTTAATATCACCCTGGGTGTAAACTCTCTTAGTACCACCCTGGGTGTAAACTCTCTTAGTATCACCCTGGGTGTAAACTCTCTTAGTACAACCCTGGGTGTAAACTCTCTTAGTATCACACTGGGTGTAAACTCTCTTACTATCACCCTGGGTGTAAACTCTCTTAGTATCACCCTGGGTGTAAACTCTCTTAGTATCACCCTGGGTATGAATCCCCCAGGTTCACCCTGGCTGTAAACTCTCTTAGTATAACCCTGGTTGTAAACTCTCTTAGTATCACCCTGGGTGTAAATTATCTTAGTATCACCCTGGGTGTAAACTCTCTTAGTATCACCCTGTGTGTAAACTCTCTTAGTACCACCCTGGGTGTAAACTCTCTAGGATCACCCTGTGTGTAAACTCTCTTAGTATCACCCTGGGTATAAACTGTCTTAGTATCACCCTGGGTGTAAACTCTCTTAGCATCACCCTGCATGTAAACTCTCTTAGTATCACCCTGGGTGTAAACTATCTTAGTATAAGCCTGGATGTAATCTATCTTAGTACCACCCTGGGTGTTAACTCTCTTAGTACCACCATGGGTGTAAACTCTCTTAGTAACACCCTGGGTGTAAACTCTCTTAGTATCACCCTGGGTGTAAACTCTATTAGTATCACCCTGTGTGTAAACTCTATTAGTATCACCCTGGGTGTAAACTCTATTAGTATCACCCTGTGTGTACCCTCTCTTAGTATCACCCTGGGTGTAAAATGTCTAAGTATCACCCTGGGTGTAAACTCTCTTAGTATCACCCTAGGTGTAAACTCTCTTAGTATCACCCTGGATGTAAACTCTCTTACTATCACCCTGAGTGTAAATTATCTTAGTATCACCCTGGGAGTAAACTCTCTTAGTACTGCCCTGGGTGTAAACTCTCTTAGTATCACCCTGGGTTAAACTCTCTTAGTACCACCCTGGGTGTAACCTCTCTTAATATCACCCTGGGTGTAAACTCTCTTAGTACCACCCTGGGTGTAAACTCTCTTAGTATCACCCTGGGTGTAAACTCTCTTAGTACAACCCTGGGTGTAAACTCTCTTAGTATCACACTGGGTGTAAACTCTCTTACTATCACCCTGGGTGTAAACTATCTTAGTATCACCCTGGGTGTAAACTCTCTTAGTATCACCCTGGGTATGAATCCCCCAGGTTCACCCTGGCTGTAAACTCTCTTAGTATAACCCTGGTTGTAAACTCTCTTCGTATCACCCTGGGTGTAAATTATCTTAGTATCACCCTGGGTGTAAACTCTCTTAGTATCACCCTGGGTGTAAACTCTTAGTACCACCCTTGGTGTAAACTCTCTAGGATCACCCTGGGTGTAAACTCGCTTAGTATCACCATAGGTGTAAACTCTCTTAGTATCACCCTGGGTGTAAACTATCTTAGTATCAACCTGGGTGTAAACTCTCTTAGTATCACCCTGGGTGTAAACTATCTTAGTATCACCCTGGGTGTAAACTATCTTAGTATCACCCTGGGTGTAAATCCCCCAGGATCACCCTGGGTGTAAACTCTCTTAGTATCACCCTGGGTGTAAACTCTCTTAGTATCACCCTGGGTGTAAATTATCTTAGTATCACCCTGGGTGTAAACTCTCTTAGTATCACCCTGGGTGTAAACTCTCTTAGTACCACCCTGGGTGTAAAATGTCTAAGTATCACCCTGGGTGTAAACTCTCTTAGTATCACTCTAGGTGTAAACTCTCTTAGTACCACCCTGGGTGTTAACTCTCTTAGTACCACCATGGGTGTAAACTCTCTTAGTAACACGCTGGGTGTAAACTCTCTTAGTATCACCCTGGGTGTAAACTCTATTAGTATCACCCTGGGTGTAAACTCTATTAGTATCACCCTGTGTGTACCCTCTCTTAGGATCACCCTGGGTGTAAACTCTCTTAGGATCACCCTGGGTGTAAACTCTCTAGGATCACCCTGTGTGTAAACTCTCTTAGTATCACCCTGGGTATAAACTCTCTTAGTATCACCCTGGGTGTAAACTCTCTTAGCATCACCCTGCATGTAAACTCTCTTAGTATCACCCTGGGTGTAAACTATCTTAGTATCAGCCTGGATGTAATCTATCTTAGTATCACCCTGGGTATAAATCCCCCAGGACCACCCTGGGTGTAAACTCTCTTAGTATCACCCTAGGTGTAAACTCTCTTAGTATCACCCTGGATGTAAACTCTCTTACTATCACCCTGAGTGTAAATTTTCTTAGTATCACCCTGGGAGTAAACTCTCTTAGTACCACCCTGGGTGTAAACTCTCTTAGTATCACCCTGGGTGTAAACTCTCTTAGTACCACCCTGGGTGTAACCTCTCTTAATATCACCCTGGGTGTAAACTCTCTTAGTACCACCCTGGGTGTAAACTCTCTTAGTATCACCCTGGTTGTAAACTCTCTTAGTACAACCCTGGGTGTAAACTCTTTTAGTATCACACTGGGTGTAAACTCTCTTAGTATCACCCTGGGTGTAAACTCTCTTAGTATCACCCTGGGTGTAAACTCTCTTAGTATCACCCTGGGTATGAATCCCCCAGGTTCACCCTGGCTGTAAACTCTCTTAGTATAACCCTGGTTGTAAACTCTCTTAGTATCACCCTGGGTGTAAATTATCTTAGTATCACCCTGGGTGTAAAATGTCTAAGTATCACCCTGGGTGTAAAATCTCTTAGTATCACCCTAGGTGTAAACTATCTTAGTACCACCCTGGGTGTTAACTCTCTTAGTACCACCATGGGTGTAAACTCTCTTAGTAACACCCTGGGTGTAAACTCTCTTAGTATCACCCTGGGTGTAAACTATCTTAGTATCACCCTGGGTGTAAATCCCCCAGGATCACCCTGGGTGTAAACTCTCTTAGTATCACCCTGGGTGTAAACTCTCTAAGTACCACCCTGGGTGTAAACTCTCTTAGTATCACCCTGGGTGTAAACTCTCTTAGTACCACCCTGGGTGTAAGCTCTCTTAATATCACCCTGGGTGTAAACTCTCTTAGTACCACCCTGGGTGTAAACTCTCTTAGTATCACCCTGGTTGTAAACTCTCTTAGTACAACCCTGGGTGTAAACTCTCTTAGTATCACACTGGGTGTAAACTCTCTTAGTATCACCCTGGGTGTAAACTCTCTTAGTATCACCCTGGGTGTAAACTCTCTTAGTATCACCCTGGGTATGAATCCCCCAGGTTCACCCTGGCTGTAAACTCTCTTAGTATAACCCTGGTTGTAAACTCTCTTAGTATCACCCTGGGTGTAAATTATCTTAGTATCACCCTGGGTGTAAAATGTCTAAGTATCACCCTGGGTGTAAAATCTCTTAGTATCACCCTAGGTGTAAACTATCTTAGTACCACCCTGGGTGTTAACTCTCTTAGTACCACCATGGGTGTAAACTCTCTTAGTAACACCCTGGGTGTAAACTCTCTTAGTATCACCCTGGGTGTAAACTATCTTAGTATCACCCTGGGTGTAAATCCCCCAGGATCACCCTGGGTGTAAACTCTCTTAGTATCACCCTGGGTGTAAACTCTCTAAGTACCACCCTGGGTGTAAACTCTCTTAGTATCACCCTGGGTGTAAACTCTCTTAGTATCATCCTGGGTGTAAACTCTCTTAGTATCATCCTGGGTGTAAACTCTCTTATTATCACCCTGGATGTAAACTCTATTAGTATCACCCTGGGTGTAAACTCTCTTAGTATCACCCTGGGTGTAACCCTGGGTGTAACCTCTCTTAGTATCACCCTGGGTGTAAACTCTCTTAGTATCATCCTGGGTGTAAACTCTCTTATTATCACTCTGGGTGTAAACTCTCTTAGTACCACCCTGGGTGTAACCTCTCTTAGTATCACCCTGGGTGTAAAATGTCTAAGTATCACCCTGGGTGTAAACTCTCTTAGTATCACCCTAGGTGTAAAATCTCTTAGTACCACCCTGGGTGTTAACTCTCTTAGTACCACCATGGGTGTAAACTCTCTTAGTATCACCCTGGGTGTAAACTCTATTAGTATCACCCTGGGTGTAAACTCTATTAGTATCACCCTGTGTGTACCCTCTCTTAGTATCACCCTGTGTGTAAACTCTCTTAGGATCACCCTGGGTGTAAACTCTCTAGGATCACCCTGTGTGTAAACTCTCTTAGTATCACCCTGGGTATAAACTCTCTTAGTATCACCCTGGGTGTAAACTCTCTTAGCATCACCCTGCATGTAAACTCTCTTAGTATCACCCTGGGTGTAAACTATCTTAGTATCAGCCTGGATGTAATCTATCTTAGTATCACCCTGGGTATAAATCCCCCAGGACCACCCTGGGTGTAAACTCTCTTAATATCACCCTAGGTGTAAACTCTCTTAGTATCACCCTGGGTGTAAACTCTCTTACTATCACCCTGCGTGTAAACTATCGTAGTATCACCCTGGGTGTAAACTTTCTTAGTATCACCCTGGTGTTAACTCTCTTAGCATCACCCTGCATGTAAACTCTCTTAGGATCACCCTGGGTGTAAACTATCTTAGTATCAGCCTGGATGTAATCTATCTTAGTATCACCCTGGGTATAAATCCCCCAGAATCACCCTGGGTGTAAACTCTCTTAGTATCACCCTGGATGTAAACTCTCTTACTATCACCCTGAGTGTAAATTTTCTTAGTATCACCCTGGGAGTAAACTCTCTTAGTGCCACCCTAGGTGTAAACTCTCTTAGTATCACCCTGGATGTAAACTCTCTTACTATCACCCTGAGTGTAAATTTTCTTAGTATCACCCTGGGAGTAAACTCTCTTAGTACCACCCTGGGTGTAAACTCTCTTAGTATCACCCTGGGTGTAAACTCTCTTAGTACCACCCTGGGTGTAACCTCTCTTAATATCACCCTGGGTGTAAACTCTCTTAGTACCACCCTGGGTGTAAACTCTCTTAGTATCACCCTGGTTGTAAACTCTCTTACTACATCCCTGGGTGTAAACTCTCTTAGTATCACACTGGGTGTAAACTCTCTTAGTATCACCCTGGGTGTAAACTCTCTTAGTATCACCCTGGGTGTAAACTCTCTTAGTATCACCCTGGGTGTAACCTCTGTTAGTATCACCCTGGGTGTAAACTCTCTTAGTATCACCCTGGGTGTAAACTATCTTAGTATCACCCTGGGTGTAAATCCCCCAGGATCACCCTGGGTGTAAACTCTCTTAGTATCACCCTGGGTGTAAACTCTCTTAGTACCACCCTGGGTGTAACCTCTCTTAATATCACCCTGGGTGTAAACTCTCTTAGTACCACCCTGGGTGTAAACTCTCTTAGTATCACCCTGGTTGTAAACTCTCTTACTACAACCCTGGGTGTAAACTCTCTTAGTATCACACTGGGTGTAAACTCTCTTAGTATCACCCTGGGTGTAAACTCTCTTAGTATCACCCTGGGTGTAAACTCTCTTAGTATCACCCTGGGTGTAACCTCTGTTAGTATCACCCTGGGTGTAAACTCTCTTAGTATCACCCTGGGTGTAAACTATCTTAGTATCACCCTGGGTGTAAATCCCCCAGGATCACCCTGGGTGTAAACTCTCTTAGTATCACCCTGGGTGTAAACTCTCTTAGTATCACCCTGGGTGTAAACTATCTTAGTATCACCCTGGGTGTAAATCCCCCAGGATCACCCTTGGTGTAAACTCTCTTAGTATCACCCTGGGTGTAAACTCTCTTAGTATCACCCTGGGTGTAAACTCTCTAAGTACCACCCTGGGTGTAAACTCTCTTAGTATCACCCTGGGTGTAAACTCTCTTAGTATCACCCTGGGTGTAAACTCTCTTAGTATCACCCTGGGTGTAAACTATCTTAGTATCACCCTGGGTGTAAATCCCCCAGGATCACCCTTGGTGTAAACTCTCTTAGTATCACCCTGGGTGTAAACTCTCTTAGTATCACCCTGGGTGTAAACTCTCTAAGTACCACCCTGGGTGTAAACTCTCTTAGTATCACCCTGGGTGTAAACTCTCTTAGTATCATCCTGGGTGTAAACTCTCTTATTATCACCCTGGATGTAAACTCTATTAATATCACCCTGGGTGTAAACTCTCTTAGTATCATCCTGGGTGTAACCTCTCTTAGTATCACCCTGGGTGTAAACTCTCTTAGTATCATCCTGGGTGTAAACTCTCTTATTATAACTCTGGGTGTAAACTCTCTTAGTATCACCCTGGGTGTAAACTCTCTTAGTATCATCCTGGGTGTAAACTCTCTTATTATCACCCTGGATGTAAACTCTATTAATATCACCCTGGGTGTAAACTCGCTTAGTATCATCCTGGGTGTAACCTCTCTTAGTATCACCCTGGGTGTAAACTCTCTTAGTATCATCCTGGGTGTAAACTCTCTTATTATAACTCTGGGTGTAAACTCTCTTAGTACCACCCTGGGTGTAAACTCTCTTAGTATCATCCTGGGTGTAAAATGTCTAAGTATCACCCTGGGTGTAAACTCTCTTAGTATCACCCTAGGTGTAAACTCTCTTAGTACCACCCTGGGTGTTAACTATCTTAGTATCACCCTGGGTGTAAACTCTATTAGTATCACCCTGGGTGTAAACTCTATTAGTATCACCCTGTGTGTACCCTCTCTTAGTATCACCCTGTGTGTAAACTCTCTTAGTATCACCCTGGGTATAAACTCTCTTAGTATCACCCTGGGTGTAAACTCTCTTAGTATCACCCTGGGTGTAAACTATCTTAGTATCACCCTGGGTATAAATCCCCCAGGACCACCCTGGGTGTAAACTATCTTAATATCACCCTAGGTGTAAACTCTCTTAGTATCACCCTGGGTGTAAACTCTCTTAGTATCACCCTGGGTGTAAACTCTCTTCTCTTAGTATCACCCTGGATGTAAACTCTCTTAGTACAACCCTGGGTGTAAACTCTCTTAGTATCACACTGGGTGTAAACTCTATTAGTATCACCCTGGGTGTAAACTCTCTTAGTATCACCCTGGGTATGAATCCCCCAGGTTCACCCTGGCTGTAAACTCTCTAGGATCACCCTGGGTGTAAACTCACTTAGTATCACCATAGGTGTAAACTCTCTTAGTATCACCCTGGGTGTAAACTCTCTTAGTACCACCCTGGGTGTTAACTCTCTTAGTATCACCCTGGGTGTAAACTATCTTAGTATCACCCAGGGTGTAAACTATCTTAGTATCACCCTGGGTGTAAATCCCCCAGGATCACCCTGGGTGTAAACTCTCTTAGTATCACCCTGGGTGTAAACTCTCTAAGTACCACCCTGGGTGTAAACTCTCTTAGTATCACCCTGGGTGTAAACTCTCTTAGTATCATCCTGGGTGTAAACTCTCTTATTATCACCCTGGATGTAAACTATATTAGTATCACCCTGGGTGTAAACTCTCTTAGTATCACCCTGGGTGTAACCTCTCTTAGTATCACCCTGGGTGTAAACTCTCTTAGTATCATCCTGGGTGTAAACTCTCTTATTATCACTCTGGGTGTAAACTCTCTTAGTATCACCATGGGTGTAAAATGTCTAAGTATCACCCTGGGTGTAAACTCTCTTAGTATCACCCTAGGTGTAAACTCTCTTAGTACCACCCTGGGTGTTAACTCTCTTAGTACCACCATGGGTGTAAACTCTCTTAGTAACACCCTGGGTGTAAACTCTCTTAGTATCACCCTGGGTGTAAACTCTATTAGTATCACCCTGGGTGTAAACTCTATTAGTATCACCCTGTGTGTACCCTCTCTTAGTATCACCCTGTGTGTAAACTCTCTTAGGATCACCCTGGGTGTAAACTCTCTAGGATCACCCTGTGTGTAAACTCTCTTAGTATCACCCTGGGTATAAACTCTCTTAGTATCACCCTGGGTGTAAACTCTCTTAGCATCACCCTGCATGTAAACTCTCTTAGTATCACCCTGGGTGTAAACTATCTTAGTATAAGCCTGGATGTAATCTATCTTAGTATCACCCTGGGTATAAATCCCCCAGAATCACCCTGGGTGTAAACTCTCTTACTATCACCCTAGGTGTAAACTCTCTTAGTATCACCCTGGATGTAAACTCTCTTACTATCACCCTGAGTGTAAACTATCTTAGTACCACCCTAGGTGTAAACTCTCTTAGTATCACCCTGGATGTAAACTCTCTTACTATCACCCTGAGTGTAAATTTTCTTAGTATTACCCTGGGAGTAAACTCTCTTAGTACCACCCTGGTTGTAAACTCTCTTAGTATCACCCTGGGTGTAAACTCTCTTAGTACCACCCTGGGTGTAACCTCTCTTAATATCACCCTGGGTGTAAACTCTCTTAGTACCACCCTGGGTGTAAACTATCTTAGTATGACCCTGGGAGTAAACTCTCTTAGTATCACCCTGGGTGTAAACTATCTTAGTATCAGCCTGGATGTAATCTATCTTATTATCACCCTGGGTATAAATCCCCCAGGATCACCCTGGGTGTAAACTCTCTTAGTATCACCCTAGGTGTAAACTCTCTTAGTATCACCCTGGGTGTAAACTATCTTAGTATCACCCTAGGTGTAAACTCTCTTAGTATCACCCTGGGTGTAAACTCTCTTAGTATCACCCTAGGTGTAAACTCTCTTAGTATCACCCTTGGTGTAAACTATCTTAGTATCACCCTAGGTGTAAACTCTCTTAGTATCACCCTGGGTGTAAACTCTCTTAGTACCACCCTGTGTGTAAACTCTCTTAGTATCACCCTACCAGATGACAGAGCCTGCCAGTACCCAGACCACACCGGGACAGTACAGACTGAATGAGGACAGACCAGGACAAAGCAGACTGAACCAGGACAGACCAGGACAGAGCAGACTGAATGAGGACAGACCAGGACAGAGCAGACTGAGCGAGGACAGACCAGGA
>NC_140236.1:25665757-25683257 GCF_949987555.1 Borostomias antarcticus | reverse complement strand
CTCCATCTCTCTTCATCTCCTCATCTCTCCTCCATCTCTCCTCATCTCTCCTCCATCTCTGCCCCATCTCTCCTCATCTCCTCATCTCTCCTCCATCTCTCCTCATCTCTCTCCATCACTCAACCATCTCCCCATCTGTCCTCCATCTCTCCTCCATCTCTCCCCCATCTCTCCTCATCTCCTCATCTATCCTCCATCTCTCCTCATCTCCTCATCTCTCCTCCATCTCTCCTCATCTCTCCTCATCTCTCCTCCATCTCTCCCCCATCTCTCCTCATCTCCTCATCTCTCCTCATCTCCTCATCTCTCCTCCATCTCTCCTCCATCTCTTCTCATCTCTCCTCAATCTCTCCCCCATCTCCTCCATCTCTCCCACATCTCTCCCCATCTCTCCTCATCTCTCCCCCATCTCTCCTCCATCTCACCCCAATCTCTCAACCATCTCCCCTATCTCTCCTCCATCTCTCCCCCATCTCTCCTCCATCTCTCCTCATCTCCTCATCTCTCCCACATCTCTCCTCCATCTCTCCCCCATCTCTCCCCTATCTCTCCTCATATCCTCATCTCTCCTCCATCTCTCCTCCATCTCTCCCCCATCTCTCCTCCATCTCTCCCCCATCTCTCCTCATCTCCTCCATCTCTCCTCCATCTCTCCTTATCTCTCCTCCATTTCTCCCCATCTCTCCCCCATCTCTCCTCCATCTCTCCTCCATCTCCTCATCTCTCCCCCATCTCTCCTCCATCTCTCCTCCATCTCTCCCCCATCTCTCCTCCATCTCTCTCCAATCTCTCAACCATCTCTCCCCAATCTCTCAACCATCTCCCCCATCTCTCCTCCATCTCTCCTCATCTCTCATCCATCACTCCCCCATCTCTACTTCATCTATCCCCTTCTCTCCTCCATCTCTCCTCATCTCTCCTCCATCTCTACTCTACTCCTCATCTCCTCCATCTCTCCTCCATCTCTCATCATCTCTCCTCATCTTCTCATCTCCTCCATCTCTCCTCCATCTCTCCCCCATCTCTCCTCCATCTCTCCCCATCTCATCCCCATCTCTCCTCCATCTCTCCCCAATCTCTTAACCATCTCCCCCATCTCTCCCCCATCTCTCCTCCATCTCTCCTCATCTCCTCCATCTCTTCTCCATCTCTCCTCCATCTCTCCCCCATCACTCAACCATCTCTCCTCCCATCTCTCCCCCATCTCCACATCTCTCCTCATCTCCTCCATCTCTCCCCCATCTCTCCCCCATCACTCCTCCATCTCTCCCCCATCTCTCCTCCATCCCTCCTCCCATCTCTCCTCCATCTCTCCTCATCTCCTCATCTCTCCTCCATCTCTCCCCCAGCTCACCCTCAACTCTCCTCCATCTCTCCTCATCTCTCCTCCATCTCTCCTCATCTCTTCATATCCTCCATCTCTCCTCCATCTCTCCTCATCTCTCCTCCATCTCTCCTCATCTCTCCTCCATCTCTCCTCCATCTCTCCTCATCTCTCCTCCATCTCTCATCCATCTCTCCTCATCTCTCCTCCATCTCTCCCCCATCTCTCCTATTCTCCTCTATCTCTCCTCCATCTCTCCCCCATCTCTCCTCATCTCTCCTCCATCTCTCCTCATCTCCTCCATCTCTCCTCCATCTCTCCCCATCTCTCCTTATCTCCTCCATCTCTTCTCCATCTCTCCTCCATCTCTCCCCATCGCTCCTCCATCTCTCCATCTCTCCTCTCATCTCTCCTCCATCTCTCCTCATCTCTGCATCTCTCCTCCATCTCTCCCCCATCTCTCCCCATCTCTCCTCCATCTCTCCCCCATCTCTCTATCATCTCTCCCCAATCTCTAAACCATCTTCCCCATCTCTCCTCCATCTATCCCCATCTCTCCTCCATCTCTCCATCTCTCCTCTCATCTCTCCTCCATCTCTCCCCATCTCCTCATCTCTCCTCCATCTCTCCCCCAGCTCTCCCCCATCTCTCCTCCATCTCTCCCCCATCTCTCCTGCATCTCTCCCCAATCTCTAAACCATCTCCCCCATCTCTCCTCCATCTCTCCCACATCTCTCCTCCATCTCTCCTCCATCTCCTCATCTCTCTTTCATCTCTCCCCCATCTCTCCTCCATCCCTCCCCCATCTCTCCCCCATCTCTCCTCCATCTCTCCTCCATCTCCTCATCACTCCTTCATCTCTCCCCCATCTTTCCTTCATCCCTCCCCCATCTCTCCTCATCTCTCCTCCATCTCTCCCCCATCTCTCCTCCATTTCTCCCCAATCTCTCAACCATCTCTCCCATCTCTCCTCCAATCTCTCAACCATCTCTCCCCAATCTCTCAACCATCTCTCCCCCATCTCTCCTCCATCTCTCTCCAATCTCTCAACCATTTCTCCCCAATCTCTCAACCATCTCCCCCATCTCTCCTCCATCTCTCCTCATATCTCATCCATCACTCCCCCATCTCTACTTCATCTATCCCCTTCTCTCCTCCATCTCTCCTCATCTCTCCTCCATCTCTACTCTACTCCTCATCTCCTCCATCTCTCCTCCATCTCTCCTCATCTCTCCTCATCTTCTCATCTCCTCCATCTCTCCTCCATCTCTCCCCCATCTCTCCTCCATCTCTCCCCATCTCATCCTCATCTCTCCTCCATCTCTCCCCAATCTCTTAACCATCTGCCCCATCTCTCCTCCATCTCTCCCCCATCTCTCCTCCATCTCTCCTCATCTCCTCCATCTCTTCTCCATCTCTCCTCCATCTCTCCCCCATCACTCAACCATCTCTCCTCCCATCTCTCCCCCATCTCCACATCTCTCCTCATCTCCTCCATCTCTCCCCCATCTCTCCCCCATCACTCCTCCATCTCTCCCCCATCTCTCCTCCATCTCTCCATCTCTCCTCCCATCTCTCCTCCATCTCTCCTCCATCTCTCCATCTCTCCTCCCATCTCTCCTCCATCTCTCCTCATCTCCTCCATCTCTCCTCCATCTCTCCTCCATCTCTCCTCATCTCTCCTCCATCTCTCCTCATCTCTCCTCCATCTCTCCCCCATCTCTCCTATTCTCCTCTATCTCTCCTCCATCTCTCCTCCATCTCTCCTCATCTCTCCTCCATCTCTCCTCCATCTCTCCTCATCTCTCCTCCATCTCTCCCCCATCTCTCCTATTCTCCGCTATCTCTCCTCCATCTCTCCCCATCTCTCCTCATCTCTCCTCCATCTCTCCTCATCTCCTCCATCTCTCCTCCATCTCTCCCCATCTCTCCTTATCTCCTCCATCTCTTCTCCATCGCTCCTCCATCTCTCCATCTCTCCTCTCATCTCTCCTCCATCTCTCCTCATCTCCGCATCTCTCCTCCATCTCTCCCCCATCTCTCCCAATCTCTCCTCCATCTCTCCCCCATCTCTCTATCATCTCTCCCCAATCTCTAAACCATCTTCCCCATCTCTCCTCCATCTATCCCCATCTCTCCTCCATCTCTCCATCTCTCCTCTCATCTCTCCTCCATCTCTCCCCATCTCCTAATCTCTCCTCCATCTCTCCCCCAGCTCTCCCCCATCTCTCCTCCATCTCCCCCCCATCTCTCCTCCATCTCTCCCCAATCTCTAAACCATCTCCCCCATCTCTCCTCCATCTCTCCCACATCTCTCCTCCATCTCTCCTCCATCTCCTCATCTCTCTTTCATCTCTCCCCCATCTCTCCTCCATCCCTCCCCCATCTCTCCCCCATCTCTCCTCCATCTCTCCTCCATCTCCTCATCACTCCTTCATCTCTCCCCCATCTTTCCTTCATCCCTCCCCCATCTCTCCTCATCTCTCCTCCATCTCTCCCCCATCTCTCCTCCATTTCTCCCCAATCTCTCAACCATCTCTCCCATCTCTCCTCCAATCTATCAACCATCTCTCCCCAATCTCCCAACCATCTCTCCCCCATCTCTCCTCATCTCCTCCATCTCTCCTCCATCTCTCCTTATCTCTCCTCCATTTCTCCCCATCTCTCCCCCATCTCTCCTCCATCTCTCCTCCATCTCCTCATCTCTACTCCATCTCTCCCCCATCTCTCCTCCATCTCTCTCCAATCTCTCAACCATCTCTCCCCAATCTCTCAACAATCTCCCCCATCTCTCCTCCATCTCTCCTCATCTCTCATCCATCACTCCCCCATCTCTACTTCATCTCTCCCCTTCTCTCCTCCATCTCTCCTCATCTCTCCTCCATCTCTACTCTACTCCTCATCTCCTCCATCTCTCCTCCATCTCTCATCATCTCTCCTCATCTTCTCATCTCCTCCATCACTCCTCCATCTCTCCCCCATCTCTCCTCCATCTCTCCCCATCTCATCCCCATCTGTCCTCCATCTCTCCCCAATCTCTTAACCATCTCCCCCATCTCTCCTCCATCTCTCCCCCATCTCTCCTCCATCTCTCCTCATCTCCTCCATCTCTTCTCCATCTCTCCTCCATCTCTCCCCCATCACTCAACCATCTCTCCTCCCATCTCTCCCCCATCTCCACATCTCTCCTCATCTCCTCCATCTCTCCCCCATCTCTCCCCCATCACTCCTCCATCTCTCCCCATCTCTCCTCCATCTCTCCATCTCTCCTCCCATCTCTCCTCCATCTCTCCTCATCTCCTCATCTCTCCTCCATCTCTCCCCCAGCTCACCCTCATCTCTCCTCCATCTCTCCTCATCTCTCCTCCATCTCTCCTCATCTCTTCATCTCCTCCATCTCTCCTCCATCTCTCCTCCATCTCTCCTCATCTCTCCTCCATCTCTCCTCATCTCTCCTCCATCTCTCCCCCATCTCTCCTATTCTCCTCTATCTCTCCTCCATCTCTCCTCCATCTCTCCTCATCTCTCCTCCATCTCTCCTCCATCTCTCCTCTATCTCTCCTCCATCTCTCCCCCATCTCTCCTTATCTCTCCTCCATATCTCCTCATCTCCTCCATCTCTCCTCCATCTCACCCCATCTCTCCTTATCTCCTCCATCTCTTCTCCATCTCTCCTCCATCTCTCCCCATCTCTCCTCCATCTCTCCATCTCTCTTCTCATCTCTCCTCCATCTCTCCTCATCTCCGCATCTCTCCTCCATCTCTCCCCCATCTCTCCCTATCTCTCCTACATCTCTCCCCCATCTCTCCATCATCTCTCCCCAATCTCTAAACCATCTTCCCCATCTCTCCTCCATCTTTCCCCATCTCTCCTCCATCTCTCCATCTCTCCTCTCATCTCTCCTCCATCTCTCCTCATCTCCTCATCTCTCCTCCATCTCTCCTCATCTCCGCATCTCTCCTCCATCTCTCCCCCATCTCTCCCAATCTCTCCTCCATCTCTCCCCCATCTCTCTATCATCTCTCCCCAATCTCTAAACCATCTTCCCCATCTCTCCTCCATCTATCCCCATCTCTCCTCCATCTCTCCATCTCTCCTCTCATCTCTCCTCCATCTCTCCCCATCTCCTCATCTCTCCTCCATCTCTCCCCCAGCTCTCCCCCATCTCTCCTCCATCTCTCCCCCATCTCTCCTCCATCTCTCCCCAATCTCTAAACCATCTCCCCCATCTCTCCTCCATCTCTCCCACATCTCTCCTCCATCTCTCCTCCATCTCCTCATCTCTCTTTCATCTCTCCCCCATCTCTCCTCCATCCCTCCCCCATCTCTCCCCCATCTCTCCTCCATCTCTCCTCCATCTCCTCATCACTCCTTCATCTCTCCCCCATCTTTCCTTCATCCCTCCCCCATCTCTCCTCATCTCTCCTCCATCTCTCCCCCATCTCTCCTCCATTTCTCCCCAATCTCTCAACCATCTCTCCCATCTCTCCTCCAATCTCTCAACCATCTCTCCCCAATCTCCCAACCATCTCTCCCCCATCTCATCCATCTCTCCTCCATCTCTCATCATCTCTCCTCATCTTCTCATCTCCTCCATCACTCCTCCATCTCTCCCCCATCTCTCCTCCATCTCTCCCCATCTCATCCCCATCTGTCCTCCATCTCTCCCCAATCTCTTAACCATCTCCCCCATCTCTCCTCCATCTCTCCCCCATCTCTCCTCCATCTCTCCTCATCTCCTCCATCTCTTCTCCATCTCCTCCATCTCTCCCCCATCACTGAACCATCTCTCCTCCTATCTCTCCCCCATCTCCACATCTCTCCTCATCTCCTCCATCTCTCCCCCATCTCTCCCCCATCACTCCTCCATCTCTCCCCATCTCTCCTCCATCTCTCCATCTCTCCTCCCATCTCTCCTCCATCTCTCCTCATCTCCTCATCTCTCCTCCATCTCTCCCCCAGCTCACCCTCATCTCTCCTCCATCTCTCCTCATATCTCCTCCATCTCTCCTCATCTCTTCATCTCCTCCATCTCTCCTCCATCTCTCCTCCATCTCTCCTCATCTCTCCTCCATCTCTCCTCATCTCTCCTCCATCTCTCCCCCATCTCTCCTATTCTCCTCTATCTCTCCTCCATCTCTCCTCCATCTCTCCTCATCTCTCCTCCATCTCTCCTCCATCTCTCCTCTATCTCTCCTCCATCTCTCCCCCATCTCTCCTCATCTCTCCTCCATCTCTCCTCATCTCCTCCATCTCTCCTCCATCTCTCCCCATCTCTCCTTATCTCCTCCATCTCTTCTCCATCTCTCCTCCATCTCTCCCCATCTCTCCTCCATCTCTCCATCTCTCTTCTCATCTCTCCTCCATCTCTCCTCATCTCCGCATCTCTCCTCCATCTCTCCCCCATCTCTCCCTATCTCTCCTCCATCTCTCCCCCATCTCTCCATCATCTCTCCCCAATCTCTAAACCATCTTCCCCATCTCTCCTCCATCTTTCCCCATTTCTCCTCCATCTCTCCATCTCTCCATCTCTCCTCTCATCTCTCCTCCATCTCTCCTCATCTCCTCATCTCTCCTCCATCTCTCCTCATCTCCGCATCTCTCCTCCATCTCTCCCCCATCTCTCCCAATCTCTCCTCCATCTCTCCCCCATCTCTCTATCATCTCTCCCCAATCTCTAAACCATCTTCCCCATCTCTCCTCCATCTATCCCCATCTCTCCTCCATCTCTCCATCTCTCCTCTCATCTCTCCTCCATCTCTCCCCATCTCCTCATCTCTCCTCCATCTCTCCCCCAGCTCTCCCCCATCTCTCCTCCATCTCTCCCCCATCTCTCCTCCATCTCTCCCCAATCTCTAAACCATCTCCCCCATCTCTCCTCCATCTCTCCCACATCTCTCCTCCATCTCTCCTCCATCTCCTCATCTCTCTTTCATCTCTCCCCCATCTCTCCTCCATCCCTCCCCCATCTCTCCCCCATCTCTCCTCCATCTCTCCCCCATCTCTCCCTATCTCTCCTCCATCTCTCCCCCATCTCTCCATCATCTCTCCCCAATCTCTAAACCATCTTCCCCATCTCTCCTCCATCTTTCCCCATTTCTCCTCCATCTCTCCATCTCTCCATCTCTCCTCTCATCTCTCCTCCATCTCTCCTCATCTCCTCATCTCTCCTCCATCTCTCCTCATCTCCGCATCTCTCCTCCATCTCTCCCCCATCTCTCCCAATCTCTCCTCCATCTCTCCCCCATCTCTCTATCATCTCTCCCCAATCTCTAAACCATCTTCCCCATCTCTCCTCCATCTATCCCCATCTCTCCTCCATCTCTCCATCTCTCCTCTCATCTCTCCTCCATCTCTCCCCATCTCCTCATCTCTCCTCCATCTCTCCCCCAGCTCTCCCCCATCTCTCCTCCATCTCTCCCCCATCTCTCCTCCATCTCTCCCCAATCTCTAAACCATCTCCCCCATCTCTCCTCCATCTCTCCCACATCTCTCCTCCATCTCTCCTCCATCTCCTCATCTCTCTTTCATCTCTCCCCCATCTCTCCTCCATCCCTCCCCCATCTCTCCCCCATATCTCCTCCATCTCTCCTCCATCTCCTCATCACTCCTTCATCTCTCCCCCATCTTTCCTTCATCCCTCCCCCATCTCTCCTCATCTCTCCTCCATCTCTCCCCCATCTCTCCTCCATTTCTCCCCAATCTCTCAACCATCTCTCCCATCTCTCCTCCAATCTCTCAACCATCTCTCCCCAATCTCCCAACCATCTCTCCCCCATCTCTCCTCATCTCCTCCATCTCTCCTCCATCTCTCCTTATCTCTCCTCCATTTCTCCCCATCTCTCCCCCATCTCTCCTCCATCTCTCCTCCATCTCCTCATCTCTCCTCCATCTCTCCCCCATCTCTCCTCCATCTCTCTCCAATCTCTCAACCATCTCTCCCCAATCTCTCAACAATCTCCCCCATCTCTCCTCCATCTCTCCTCATCTCTCATCCATCACTCCCCCATCTCTACTTCATCTCTCCCCTTCTCTCCTCCATCTCTCCTCATCTCTCCTCCATCTCTACTCTACTCCTCATCTCCTCCATCTCTCCTCCATCTCTCATCATCTCTCCTCATCTTCTCATCTCCTCCATCACTCCTCCATCTCATCCCCATCTGTCCTCCATCTCTCCCCAATCTCTTAACCATCTCCCCCATCTCTCCTCCATCTCTCCCCCATCTCTCCTCCATCTCTCATCATCTCCTCCATCTCTTCTCCATCTCTCCTCCATCTCTCCCCCATCACTCAACCATCTCTCCTCCCATCTCTCCCCCATCTCCACATCTCTCCTCATCTCCTCCATCTCTCCCCCATCTCTCCCCCATCACTCCTCCATCTCTCCCCATCTCTCCTCCATCTCTCCATCTCTCCTCCCATCTCTCCTCCATCTCTCCTCATCTCCTCATCTCTCCTCCATCTCTCCCCCAGCTCACCCTCATCTCTCCTCCATCTCTCCTCATCTCTCCTCCATCTCTCCTCATCTCTTCATCTCCTCCATCTCTCCTCCATCTCTCCTCCATCTCTCCTCATCTCTCCTCCATCTCTCCTCATCTCTCCTCCATCTCTCCCCCATCTCTCCTATTCTCCTCTATCTCTCCTCCATCTCTCCTCCATCTCTCCTCATCTCTCCTCCATCTCTCCTCCATCTCTCCTCTATCTCTCCTCCATCTCTCCCCCATCTCTCCTCATCTCTCCTCCATCTCTCCTCATCTCCTCCATCTCTCCTCCATCTCTCCCCATCTCTCCTTATCTCCTCCATCTCTTCTCCATCTCTCCTCCATCTCTCCCCATCTCTCCTCCATCTCTCCATCTCTCTTCTCATCTCTCCTCCATCTCTCCTCATCTCCGCATCTCTCCTCCATCTCTCCCCCATCTCTCCCTATCTCTCCTCCATCTCTCCCCCATCTCTCCATCATCTCTCCCCAATCTCTAAACCATCTTCCCCATCTCTCCTCCATCTTTCCCCATCTCTCCTCTATCTCTCCATCTCTCCTCTCATCTCTCCTCCATCTCTCCTCATCTCCTCATCTCTCCTCCATCTCTCCCCCAGCTCTCCCCCATCTCTCCTCCATCCCTCCCCCATCTCTCCTCCATCTCTCCCCAATCTCTTAACCATCTCCCCCATCTCTCTTCCATCTCTCCCCCATCTCTCCTCCATCTCTCCTCCATCTCCTCATCTCTCTTTCATCTCTCCCCCATCTCTCCTCCATCCCTCCCCCATCTCTCCCCCATCTCTCCTCCATCTCCTCATCACTCCTTCATCTCTCCCCCATCTCTCCTTCATCCCTCCCACATCTCTCCTCATCTCTCCTCCATCTCTCCCCCATCTCTCCTCCATTTCTCCCCAATCTCTCAACCATCTCTCCCATCTCTCCTCCAATCTCTCAACCATCTCTCCCCAATCTCTCAACCATCTCCCCCTTCTCTCCTCCATCTCTCCTCATCTCTGCTCCATCTCTCGCCCATCTCTACTTCATTTCTCCCCTTCTCTCCTCCATCTCTCCTCATCTCTCCTCCATCTCTACTCATCTCCTCATCTCCTCCATCTCTCATCCATCTCTCCTCCATCTCTCCCCATCCCTCCTCCATCTCTCCTCATCTCTCCTCCATCTATCCTCATCTCCTCATCTCCGCCATCTCTGCTCCATCTTTCCCCATCTCTCCTCATCTCATCCCCATCTCTCCTCCATCTCTCCCCAATCTCTCAACCATCTCCCCCATCTCTCCTCCGTCTTTTCTCATCTCCTCCATCTCTCCCCCATCTCTCCTCCATCTCTCCCCCATCTCTCCTCATCTCCTCCATCTCTCCTCCATCTCTCCTAATCTCTCCTATTCTCCTCTCTATCTCTCCCCCATCTCTCCTCATCTCCTCATCTCTCCTCCATCTCTCCCCCAGCTCTCCCCCATCTCTCCTCCATCCCTCCCCCATCTCTCCTCCATCTCTCCCCAATCTCTTAACCATCTCCCCCATCTCTCCTCCATCTCTCCCCCATCTCTCCTCCATCTCTCCTCATCTCTCCTCCATCTCTCCTCATCTCCTCATCTCCGCCATCTCTGCTCCATCTTTCCCCATCACTCCTCATCTCATCCCCATCTCTCCTCCATCTCTCCCCAATCTCTCAACCATCTCCCCCATCTCTCCTCCGTCTCTCCTCATCTCCTCCATCTCTCCCCCATCTCTCCTCCATCTCTCCTCCATCTCTCCCCCATCTCTCCTCCATCTCTCCTCCATCTCCTCATCTCTCTTTCATCTCTCCCCCATCTCTCCTCCATCCCTCCCCCATCTCTCCCCCATCTCTCCTCCATCTCCTCATCACTCCCTCATCTCTCCTCCATCTCTACTCATCTCCTCATCTCCTCCATCTCTCATCCATCTCTCCTCCATCTCTCCCCATCCCTCCTCCATCTCTCCTCATCTCTCCTCCATCTCTCCTCATCTCCTCATCTCCGCCATCTCTGCTCCATCTTTCCCCATCTCTCCTCATCTCATCCCCATCTCTCCTCCATCTCTCCCCAATCTCTCAAACATCTCCCCCATCTCTCCTCCGTCTCTCCTCATCTCCTCCATCTCTCCCCCATCTCTCCTCCATCTCTCCTCCATCTCTCCCCCATCTCTCCTCCATCTCTCCTACATCTCCTCATCTCTCTTTCATCTCTCCCCCATCTCTCCTCCATCCCTCCCCCATCTCTCCCCCATCTCTCCTCCATCTCCTCATCACTCCTTCATCTCTCCCCCATCTCTCCTTCATCCCTCCCACATCTCTCCTCATCTCTCCTCCATCTCTCCCCCATCTCTCCTCCATTTCTCCCCAATCTCTCAACCATCTCTCCCATCTCTCCTCCAATCTCTCAACCATCTCTCCCCAATCTCTCAACCATCTCCCCCATCTCTCCCCCATCTCTCCTCATCTCTGCTCCATCTCTCGCCCATCTCTACTTCATTTCTCCCCTTCTCTCCTCCATCTCTCCTCATCTCTCCTCCATCTCTACTCATCTCCTCATCTCCTCCATCTCTCATCCATCTTTCCTCCATCTCTCCCCATCCCTCCTCCATCTCTCCTCATCTCTCCTCCATCTCTCCTCATCTCCTCATCTCCGCCATCTCTGCTCCATCTTTCCCCATCTCTCCTCATCTCATCCCCATCTCTCCTCCATCTCTCCCCAATCTCTCAACCATCTCCCCCATCTCTCCTCCGTCTCTCCTCATCTCCTCCATCTCTCCCACATCTCTCCTCCATCTCTCCTCCATCTCTCCCCCATCTCTCCTCCATCTCTCCCCCATCTCTCCTCATCTCCTCCATCTCTCCTCCATCTCTCCTAATCTCTCCTATTCTCCTCTCTATCTCTCCCCCATCTCTCCTCATCTCCTCCATCTCTTCTCCATCTCTCCTCCATCTTTCCTCATCTCTCCTCATCTCTCCTCCATCTCTCCTCCATCTCTACCCCATCTCTCCTCATCTCCTCATATCTCCCCCATCTCTCCTCATCTCCTCATCTCTCCTCCATCTCTCCTCCATCTCTCCTCATCTCTCCTCCATCTCTCCTCATCTCTCCTCCATCTTTCCCCCATCTCTCCTATTCTCCTCTATCTCTCCTCCATCTCTCCTCCATCTCTCCTCATCTCTCCTCCATCTCTCCTCCATCTCTCCTCTATCTCTCCTCCATCTCTACCCGATCTCTCCTCATCTCTCCTCCATCTCTCCTCATCTCCTCCATCTCTCCTCCATCTCTCCCCATCTCTCCTTATCTCCTCCATCTCTTCTCCATCTCTCCTCCATCTCTCCCCATCTCTCCTCCATCTCTCCATCTCTCTTCTCATCTCTCCTCCATCTCTCCTCATCTCCGCATCTCTCCTCCATCTCTCCCCCATCTCTCCCTATCTCTCCTCCATCTCTCCCCCATCTCTCCATCATCTCTCCCCAATCTCTAAACCATCTGCCCCATCTCTCCTCCATCTTTCCCCATCTCTCCTCCATCTCTCCATCTCTCCTCTCATCTCTCCTCCATCTCTCCTCATCTCCTCATCTCTCCTCCATCTCTCCTCATCTCCGCATCTCTCCTCCATCTCTCCCCCATCTCTCCCAATTTCTCCTCCATCTCTCCCCCATCTCTCTATCATCTCTCCCCAATCTCTAAACCATCTTCCCCATCTCTCCTCCATCTATCCCCATCTCTCCTCCATCTCTCCATCTCTCCTCTCATCTCTCCTCCATCTCTCCCCATCTCCTCATCTCTCCTCCATCTCTCCCCCAGCTCTCCCCCATCTCTCCTCCATCTCTCCCCCATCTCTCCTCCATCTCTCCCCAATCTCTAAACCATCTCCCCCATCTCTCCTCCATCTCTCCCACATCTCTCCTCCATCTCTCCTCCATCTCCTCATCTCTCTTTCATCTCTCCCCCATCTCTCCTCCATCCCTCCCCCATCTCTCCCCCATCTCTCCTCCATCTCTCCTCCATCTCCTCATCACTCCTTCATCTCTCCCCCATCTTTCCTTCATCCCTCCGCCATCTCTCCTCATCTCTCCTCCATCTCTCCCCCATCTCTCCTCCATTTCTCCCCAATCTCTCAACCATCTCTCCCATCTCTCCTCCAATCTCTCAACCATCTCTCCCCAATCTCCCAACCATCTCTCCCCCATCTCTCCTCATCTCCTCCATCTCTCCTCCATATCTCCTTATCTCTCCTCCATTTCTCCCCATCTCTCCCCCATCTCTCCTTCATCTCTCCTCCATCTCCTCATCTCTCCTCCATCTCTCCCCCATCTCTCCTCCATCTCTCTCCAATCTCTCAACCATCTCTCCCCAATCTCTCAACAATCTCCCCCATCTCTCCTCCATCTCTCCTCATCTCTCATCCATCACTCCCCATCTCTACTTCATCTCTCCCCTTCTCTCCTCCATCTCTCCTCATCTCTCCTCCATCTCTACTCTACTCCTCATCTCCTCCATCTCTCCTCCATCTCTCATCATCTCTCCTCATCTCTCATCTCCTCCATCACTCCTCCATCTCTCCCCCATCTCTCCTCCATCTCTCCCCATCTCATCCCCATCTGTCCTCCATCTCTCCCCAATCTCTTAACCATCTCCCCCATCTCTCCTCCATCTCTCCCCCATCTCTCCTCCATCTCTCCTCATCTCCTCCATCTCTTCTCCATCTCTCCTCCATCTCTCCCCATCACTCAACCATCTCTCCTCCCATCTCTCCCCCATCTCCACATCTCTCCTCATCTCCTCCATCTCTCCCCCATCTCTCCCCCATCACTCCTCCATCTCTCCCATCTCTCCTCCATCTCTCCATCTCTCCTCCCATCTCTCCTCCATCTCTCCTCATCTCCTCATCTCTCCTCCATCTCTCCCCCAGCTCACCCTCATCTCTCCTCCATCTCTCCTCATCTCTCCTCCATCTCTCCTCATCTCTTCATCTCCTCCATCTCTCCTCCATCTCTCCTCCATCTCTCCTCATCTCTCCTCCATCTCTCCTCATCTCTCCTCCATCTCTCCCCCATCTCTCCTATTCTCCTCTATCTCTCCTCCATCTCTCCTCCATCTCTCCTCATCTCTCCTCCATCTCTCCTCCATCTCTCCTCTATCTCTCCTCCATCTCTCCCCCATCTCTCCTCATCTCTCCTCCATCTCTCCTCATCTCCTCCATCTCTCCTCCATCTCTCCCATCTCTCCTTATCTCCTCCATCTCTTCTCCATCTCTCCTCCATCTCTCCCCATCTCTCCTCCATCTCTCCATCTCTCTTCTCATCTCTCCTCCATCTCTCCTCATCTCCGCATCTCTCCTCCATCTCTCCCCCATCTCTCCCTATCTCTCCTCCATCTCTCCCCCATCTCTCCATCATCTCTCCCCAATCTCTAAACCATCTTCCCCATCTCTCCTCCATCTTTCCCCATCTCTCCTCCATCTCTCCATCTCTCCTCTCATCTCTCCTCCATCTCTCCTCATCTCCTCATCTCTCCTTCATCTCTCCCCCAGCTCTCCCCCATCTCTCCTCCATCCCTCCCCATCTCTCCTCCATCTCTCCCCAATCTCTTAACCATCTCCCCCATCTCTCCTCCATCTCTCCCCCATCTCTCCTCCATCTCTCCTCCATCTCCTCATCTCTCTTTCATCTCTCCCCCATCTCTCCTCCATCCCTCCCCCATCTCTCCCCCATCTCTCCTCCATCTCCTCATCACTCCTTCATCTCTCCCCATCTCTCCTTCATCCCTCCCACATCTCTCCTCATCTCTCCTCCATCTCTCCCCCATCTCTCCTCCATTTCTCCCCAATCTCTCAACCATCTCTCCCATCTCTCCTCCAATCTCTCAACCATCTCTCCCCAATCTCTCAACCATCTCCCCATCTCTCCTCCATCTCTCCTCATCTCTGCTCCATCTCTCGCCCATCTCTACTTCATTTCTCCCCTTCTCTCCTCCATCTCTCCTCATCTCTCCTCCATCTCTACTCATCTCCTCATCTCCTCCATCTCTCATCCATCTCTCCTCCATCTCTCCCATCCCTCCTCCATCTCTCCTCATCTCTCCTCCATCTCTCCTCATCTCCTCATCTCCGCCATCTCTGCTCCATCTTTCCCATCTCTCCTCATCTCATCCCCATCTCTCCTCCATCTCTCCCCAATCTCTCAACCATCTCCCCCATCTCTCCTCCGTCTCTCCTCATCTCCTCCATCTCTCCCCCATCTCTCCTCCATCTCTCCTCCATCTCTCCCCATCTCTCCTCCATCTCTCCCCCATCTCTCCTCATCTCCTCCATCTCTCCTCCATCTCTCCTAATCTCTCCTATTCTCCTCTCTATCTCTCCCCCATCTCTCCTCATCTCCTCCATCTCTTCTCCATCTCTCCTCCATCTTTCCTCATCTCTCCTCATCTATCCTCCATCTCTACCCCATCTCTCCTCATCTCCTCATATCTCCCCCATCTCTCCTCACCTCCTCATCTCTCCTCCATCTCTCCTCAATCTCTCCTCATCTCTCCTTCATCTCTGCGCCATCTCTCCTCATCTCATCTCTCCTCCATCTCTCCTCCATCTCTCCTCATCTCTCCCCATAACTCAACCATCTCCTCATCTCTCCTCCATCTCTCCCCCATCTCTACTTCATCTCTCCCTTCTCTCCTCCATCTCTCCTCATCTCTCCTCCATCTCTACTCATCTCCTAATCTCCTCCATCTCTCCTCCATCTCTCCCCTTCTCTCCTCCATCTCTCCCCCATCTCTCCCCTATCTCTCCTCATCTCCTCATCTCTCCTCCATCTCTCCGCCATCTCTCCTCATCTCTCCTCCATCTGTCCCCATCTCTCCTCATCTCCTGATCTCTCCTCCATCTCTCCCCATCTGTCCTCCATCTCTCCTCCATCTCTCCCCATCCCTCCTCCATCTCTCCTCATCTCTCCTCCATCTCTCCTCATCTCCTCATCTCCGCCATCTCTGCTCCATCTTTCCCCATCTCTCCCCCATCTCATCCCCATCTCTCCTCCATCTCCCCCCAATCTCTCAACCATCTCCCCCATCTCTCCTCCATCTCTCTTCCATCTCTCCCCCATCTCTCCCCCATCTCTCCCCTATCTCTCCTCATCTCCTCATCTCTCCTCCATCTCTCCGCCATCTCTCCTCATCTCTCCTCCATCTGTCCCCCATCTCTCCTCATCTCCTGATCTCTCCTCCATCTCTCCCCATCTGTCCTCCATCTCTCCTCCATCTCTCCCCATCCCTCCTCCATCTCTCCTCATCTCTCCTCCATCTCTCCTCATCTCCTCATCTCCGCCATCTCTGCTCCATCTTTCCCCATCTCTCCTCATCTCATCCCCATCTCTCCTCCATCTCTCCCCAATCTCTCAACCATCTCCCCCATCTCTCCTCCGTCTCTCCTCATCTCCTCCATCTCTCCCCATCTCTCCTCCATCTCTCCTCCATCTCTCCCCCATCTCTCCTCCATCTCTCCCCATCTCTCCTCATCTCCTCCATCTCTCCTCCATCTCTCCTAATCTCTCCTATTCTCCTCTCTATCTCTCCCCCATCTCTCCTCATCTCCTCCATCTCTTCTCCATCTCTCCTCCATCTTTCCTCATCTCTCCTCATCTATCCTCCATCTCTACCCCATCTCTCCTCATCTCCTCATATCTCCCCCATCTCTCCTCACCTCCTCATCTCTCCTCCATCTCTCCTCAATCTCTCCTCATCTCTCCTTCATCTCTGCGCCATCTCTCCTCATCTCATCTCTCCTCCATCTCTCCTCCATCTCTCCTCATCTCTCCCCATAACTCAACCATCTCCTCATCTCTCCTCCATCTCTCCCCCATCTCTACTTCATCTCTCCCCTTCTCTCCTCCATCTCTCCTCATCTCTCCTCCATCTCTACTCATCTCCTAATCTCCTCCATCTCTCCTCCATCTCTCCCCTTCTCTCCTCCATCTCTCCTCATCTCTCCTCCATCTCTACTCATCTCCTCATCTCCTCCATCTCTCCTCCATCTCTCCCCCATCTCTCCCCATCTCTCCTCATCTCTCCTCCATCTCTCCCCAATCTCTCAACCATCTGCCCCATCTCTCCTCATCTCCTGATCTCTCCTCCATCTCTCCCCATCTCTCCTCCATCTCTCCCCCATCTCTTCTCATCTCTCCTCAATCTCTACCCCATCTCTTCTCATTTCTCCTCCATCTCTCCCCCATCTCTCCCCATCTCTCCTCATTGCACCCCCATCTCTCCTCCATCTCTCCCCATCTCATCCCCATCTCTCCTCCATCTCTCCCCATCTCTCAACCATCTCCCCCATCTCTCCTCCATCTCTCCCCCATCTCTCCTCCATCTCTCCTCCATCTCTCCCACATCTCTCCTCCATCTCTCTTCATCTCCTCATCTCTCCTCCATCTCTCCTCATCTCTCCCCATCACTCAACCATCTCCACATCTCTCCATCTCTCCTCCATCTCTCCCCCATCTCTCCCCATCTCTCCTCATCTCCTCATCTCTCCTCCATCTCTCCTCATCTCCTCATCTCTCCTCCATCTCTCCTCATCTCTCCTCCATCTCTCCTCCATCTCTCCCCCATCTCTCCTCATCTCCTCATCTCTCCTCCATCTCTCCCCCATCTCTTCTCATCTCTCTCAATCTCTCCCCCATCTCCTC
>NC_140236.1:25613742-25663742 GCF_949987555.1 Borostomias antarcticus | reverse complement strand
ATTATTATTATTATTATTATTATTACAGGATTTTATGTACCTTGAATTGTGCTTATCAGACAGACAGCTGTTAATGTATGGCTCATTGACCATCTGAGTGTGTGTGTGTGTGTGTGTATGTGTATGTGTGTGTGTGTGTGTGTGTGTGTGTGTGTGTGTGTGTGTGTGTGTGTGTGTGTGTGTGTGTGTGTGTGCGCATGTGCGTGCCTGCGTGCGTACCTGCATGTGTGCGTGCGTGTGTGTGTGTGAGTTCATTGTCAGCTACACATTTTCTGACACTTTTACAGGGGTAATAGCAAAAGGATGAACTGCCAAGCCACTGCCAAGTGAGAAGTGTGATGATTGGTTGCTGGCAATCACCACAGCCTCCAATAAGAGCTGGCTAAGGACCAGTACTCCATGTAAAGCCTCAAGCCTCCCCGGTGTGTGTGCGTGTGTGCGTGCGTGTGTGTGTGTTCGCGTACGCTGTACGTTGTGTTGTGCGAGCGTTTCCTCTGTTCTAGAAATGGCCAGTCAGCAGTTCTCTCTCTCTCTGTGGGAGCCGGTGGGAAAGCTGAACCAACACTACGGCCTCCTCTCTCTCTCTCTCTCTCACACACACACACACACACACACACACACACACACACACACAGAGCAAGTTATACAACACAAACTTTTGTCGAACACACCAACTTACGAGCCGAAGCCGTGCATCGGGCTAGATTGGAGATGAGAGGGCGTTTGTTTTCTCCCTGCTTGGTTTTTGACATCTGAGGAGTAATAATAGCGTTGGGAGAATAAAGCCAGGTGTCTCTGGGCTGACCTGGAGGGGCGTGTGAAGATAACAGAGGGCAGAGAAATGGGTGACCTAAATGTTCAGCTCTCAGGTTAACAGGCCTCTCCATCAATCAATCTGGCAGCGTGAAAGCATGAAACGCCCGGCAAACCCACTCTCAACCCTTCTCTCTCTCTACAGTGCAGAGCTTAAAATCACTGTTTGGATTATTTTATTGATAGTACATGATGGACAGGCTCAATTTTGAAAAGGGCTGCAAGATACACAGAGAGAACTGTTTTGCTCTAATGAGTAGTCTGAGAGTGTGTTTTGGACTTAAATAAGAACATCAATCTCCATCTGATCTGCTCAGAAGCAACTGAATCAAACAACAAAGGTGGAGCTCATCTTTCATCTGAGCCAGACACTTCTATCAAAAAGCTATTCAGATTGAAGCCGAAATGTTGTTTTTTTTCCATTCCTTGTTTTCTAGTTTCGTCAGGCTTTTCCAAAAGCTCACAAAAGTTTTCTTTGTGTCTGTCTCTGAGTGAGAGATATCGTTTGACCTGTCCTAAGAGCCAAGGAGAGCCAGTAGCACTCCAGAGACACGATGATGGAGGGATAGAGAGAGTGAGAAGGATGGAGAGATGAGGAGACAGGGAGAGAGCGTAACTTGAGAGGACTTTCCATCAGGGTCGAAGCGACTTTTGTCGGATAGTGATGTGATTCTTTAAAGTCTCCAAGACTAAGGTTTTTAATGTCTCACTGTGAGTTTCTAGTTGGTCATAATCTGGTTAAAAACAGAGGCAGTGATTGGCGGAGCTGCACCACCTGTCACTCTCACACACACACACACACACACACACACACACACACACACACACACACACACACACACACACACACACACAACCAGATTCTTTCATTCCATTATATTTTCATACTATACAGTCCTTAATCCCTTACCTGGTGTTTGGTCTCTCCTGCAATTCCCCTCATGCCAAGACAAGCCCTCACCCACCCCCTCACCCTTACCCTCACACCCTCACCCTCACCCTCACCCTCACCCACCCCCTCACCCTCACACCCTCACACCCTCACACCCTCACCCTGCCCCTCCCCCACCTGGCTCAGAACACACCTGGCTCAGAACACACCTGGCTCAGAACACACCTGGCTCAGAACAAAGAACCAATGAAGTACACTTCTATTGAGGATGACTGGGTCCGTCATACTATATTCAGTATTCATAGGATGTCAACTGCTATATAGTTGATAACTGTCCATCCTTTTCAGACTGGAAGAAGCTGCATCTCGTCTGCCTGTCAGTCAATCTTAAAGGTGATGAAGAATCCTCTTCATTCTCAGTGACCGGCGTCGCTCTCCTCTCGTTCCGCTGTCCTGATGTTCTCTCACCTGTGGAGAATGCCGGGGCAGAGCCAGGCGAGATTCTTTCCCCAAACAAAGGCCACTCTGACCAGGAATGTGAGTCGGGGGACAACCCCCATCTGTCTCTCAACAGCCCACCCATTCAGGAGAGGCGAGGCGTGGGTCTGGCGCTGGCGTCGTTAGCCCGGAGCAGATGTAGCAGAGCTCGTTAGGGACAACTCTTGTGCGATGGGTAGGTCTGCCTGTGATGGAAAAGCTCATATTGCTCCCTATATTTTGAAGGATTCTTCTTTGGCCGAGCAATTAGGTGTTTAGGCTATTATGCAGAAAGGCTGGTGGTTTCACTTCCTGCCTGTGGCGCATGGAGCCCATCCACAGAACTGTAGCTTTAAAGAGACTTGAGCAAATATCAGACTCAGAGGAGCTTCTGTTTGAGAAACTAACATTGTTCTGACCGGCTCTGCCCATTAAATTGGAAGATTTAATTTATTGTTAGGATGATCGTTTAATGCACAAATGGAGTGAACTCATGGGCTGTCTCACTTTGTCAGGCTACATATAGCAGTATTCTTTGAATTTGTTTCTTAGTTCCACCAGAGGCTGTTTTGAAATTGGAAAACTAAGCTGCTTTTTATGTCTGGGACGATCCGTTCTCTTCACTTCACAGTCTGATGAAAATGGACACATAAAAAGTAATGTGAAATCATTAAAAAAAAAGGATTGCTTCATGTGCGTCCAATTCTCTATCGGTCCACAGACATATACTCTTAAAAGGAACATTAGAAAACTAGAAGGGCATTTTATGCTGTTTGCCTCAGGTAGGCTTTCCTGGATATGAATTAACTTAATAATGTTCTGTCAAACAAATTGGAGGTAGGAAATGCTTCCAGGTCCTTTTTATCAACTGAAATAAGACCTCAAGGGCACATATAAGATTATACCTGTGACCTGAATTCTTTACTCCCTCTCTCCCTCCCTCCCTTCCTCTCTCCATCCTCTCTCTCTCTTTAGTTAATTTTCTCACTCACTCGTCTCCTGTTCTATTCTCCCTCTCCCTCCATAGCATCAGCCTAATGGCCTCATCATGCTCAGGGTTGATTGTCACACACCAGAGATGGGCAAAAATACAGCAAAATGTATTTTGATACAAAATACAAAATACCCCTCAAATAAATGTATCAAAATAAAATACAAAATACTGGGGGGGCTTTGGTAGAGCTGATCGTTCAATGATCGAAGGGTCAGCGGTTCGAATCCCACCTCCGACTGTCCACATGTTGAAGTGTCCTTGAGCAAGACACCTAACCCCAAATTGCTCCCAATGAGCAGGTTAGCACCTTGCATGGAAGCTGCCGCCATTGGTGTGTGAATGTGTGTGTGGATGGATGAATGAGAGGCCATTGTAAAGAGCTTTGAGTGCCGCTAAGGTGGAAAAGTGCTATATAAATGCAGTCCATTTACCATTTACCATTTGGTGCCAGAAAATGTATCAAAATACAATACATGTATTTAGTATTTAAAATATAGAAGATGCATTTTTTTCCTTTTTCTTTTTTCTCTCAATTTGGTATAGCAGAGTATTCAGGTTTGGGCTATATGATACACAAAGCTCTGGTGAACCCCACACAAAGGGAGAACAGTCACAGAATGTCAGTGTAACTAAGCAAAGCTATTAAAAGACAACAGCTTGATTGATTATGTATACATATTTTTATTAATGGGGGGAGCTGATGTTTTTCCATCATTTCAGGTCGTTTGTCTCTTAAAGTGGCCAGCTGATTCAAACTGTCATACATAGAATTTCAACGTGTTGGACATGGTGTTTTCAACTGTTCTTTTGTCACTTCTGACAGGAGCTCTGTCGTCCTAGACAGCATGCTAGTGTTATTAGCATGTTAGCATTGATCGCTAGCTTTGTTAAACACTGGCTATGCTGCGCACTAGCCTAGACAGCATGCTAGCGTCATCAGCATGTTAGCATCGATCACTAGTTTGAGATTATAATTTACTTTGACAGACAATCCGTTGAATTTGAAGATCTGAAGTCGTGAGCAGCGTGGCACTGGTAGTGTGGGTCAATTTGCATCTACGTGAGCATGCCTGTCAAGTCTGAGAGCTACACGGTTCACTGTCCACCAACGGTCTAGGTAGTTAAACAGCAGTAAGATAGCTAGCTACTTAACTTGTTCACTGTCTACAGTCTTTGGAGCCCTGCGCTCAACTTTTTTCAACTGAAAAAAAGGGGGGAAAAGCCTAGGGACATGTGCCTTAAAATATGTATTGTTACATCCAATATTATAAGAATATGTTTTATTTTTGTTTTTTTATTCATGGAGAAAGTATTTTGAGTACAAAATTACTCCACTCTAAAATATTTTGTTACAAATTACATTTGATTTTTTATCGGCCTTATCAAATACAAATTACAAAATACTCCAAAGTAATTGAAATACATATTTCAAATACAAGTAATAGAAATACTGCCCATCCCTGTCAAACACAAAGCCTCCTAATGTGTGCTGCAGCTCCATGGAGACACCCGATGGGCGTACTGAGCGGCTCCTCGGCCACACACACACACACACACACACACACACACACACACACACACACATACACACACACACACACACACACACACACACACATCACACACACACACACACACACACACATCACATACACACACACACACACACACACACACACACACTCCACACACATCAGGGGAGACACAACTTCAGCTGGGGGCCATCATGATGACAGATGAAGCCTCACGCAAGGATGGTCTCACCAGTCAACAGAACATTACCGAGGAGGGTTGGAGTGGAGAGCGGCAACACGAAACGGCACAGGTGGGCTATGTTTCACCCGGGTTTAACTGAATCGATGGGGTGTTCAGCAGGTACGTGTTCAGCAGGTACGTGTTCAGCAGCTACGTGCGTGACTGAACACCTCGCCGGCCCGTCCGTTAATGCCGAGCTTGTCGTTTGTGTTCGCTGCGCGGTGGATGAATCAGCGCTGCTCTCACTCCAGGCCAGATGTGTGAATGAGGATGAGATGGAGGACAAATATGACAAATTAGATTAGAACACACACTGTAAAGGGCCTGGGGCCTGGTACACCTGAGCTCTCATCACCCACTCCTGCCCTCTAGTGGAGAGGCCCTCTCACTCTTTAAAAGGAGACATCCACTGAACACTTGAGCTGAAAACTTGAACCGGTGAAACCATTGCCATATGAGGCCAAAGGGGTCCTGCCGTCTGCCAGGGGAGACTGAATCAACTGGTTTGGTTAGATAACAGAGGGCAGGTCTGTTTGTCTGTCTGTCTGTTCTCTCTGCAGGTGTAATCTGTCTGTCTGTCTGTCCTCTGCAAGTGTAATCTGTCTGTCTGTCTGTCTGTCCTCTGCAGGTGTAATCTGTCTGTCTGTCTGTCCTCTGCAGGTGTAATCTGTCTGTCTGTCTGTCCTCTGCAGGTGTAATCTGTCTGTCTGTCTGTCTGTCTGTCTGTCTGTCTGTCTGTCTGTCCTCTGCAGGTGTAATCTATGTGAGAGAGTTGTCTCTACTTCGCTGAGACCAAACAGGGAGATTAGAGGAAGGAGCAGAAGTGACAGAAGCACCATCTGATCCCAGAGCAGCGTTCCCACGACTGGGGTGTCACCAATCCACAGGGATATCAAAACTATGTGCAATGTGCAATCAGCAGTGTGTGTGTGTGTGTGTGTGTGTATGTTTAGATAAAAACCCAGCCATCAACCTGCTGGCTCCAGCCTTTATATACTGTAGATGGCTAGACCAGAGGAGGTGCTCTGCTTCCCCAAACATAGCAGGAAAGAGGAGACTGAAAAATCCTAATCTGATGGGTACACACACGCACACACACACACACACACACAAACACCCTTCACTAGGATCACACGACTTGCACCACCAAAGTGATGTGGAGATAGGGTTCTATCATGGTGGGCGGGAAGACAATGGGCTGAGATGAGTTCATATGGGTCCTCAGCTTGGTGTTCTGGCAGACAGAGCTGCAGGTTCAGGGGAGGAATCAGATGATGTTCTCATGGTGCCACCTGGAGATGACACACATTCATTCTCTATGCATTGCTGGTGATATGCTTTATTTTGTTACCTTAACTGTCATTTAGAACTTATTTATTTATTTTTATAATTTTTTGCCATGTAGGCTTCTTGAACAACACATAACATTTTCACCCCAAAAAACAACAAGGGCTATCTGTCTCGCCGCATATTGCCACAGACCCTGAATGCCTCCTTCCAAGCTAAAAGTTTTGACAGGCTGCACCTGCCCAACACAATTAGAGGCTTCACCCACCCAACGCCACTTGATTGGCTAAAAACTTTAACAAATACACGCCCATGGTGCGGACGATTGGCTAAAAACTAACAAAGACAAGCCCATGCTGCGGACGATTGGCTAAAGACTAACAAAGACACACCCATGGTGCGGACAGACCAGACAGACAGTGATTCCTACACTGTCTGACTGTATGTCTCACCAGGCCCTCCCAGGCCTTCTGGGGCCTCTTGGGGACGAGACAATTTTTATTTATTTCACCAGCCTTTATTGTGAGGTTTTAATCAAAACAGCTTATTGTATCCTCACTAAAACATTTCATATTCAATGCAAACAAACGTTTATGAAAAAATAAAATCATTTTGCATTTTCAGAGCGGTGCGTGGTTGGAATTTGACAGCTTCTTTTGTATCTTGGGCACAAACATCCTGAACTAAGTCAGGTCAGGTCAGGTCAGGACTAAAATGAAATGCTATTGGAAAAAAGGCCCTATTATTTCTCCTCAGTTAACAGAGCTGTGCATCTTGTGTTCATAAGTATCTTAGTGAATTAGATGAGTGAATGACTAAACACCTCTTATTTCTACTACTGTAGGTTGGGTTAATAGAAGAGGAAGTGGCTTAATTATACATTACATGATGTCTAATTAGCAGGCTTGGAGGGTACTTTGTAATTAAAATGAACCCTAGTTAGAAAAGGTCAAAAGCTGTTGCTATGGCATGAAGTTGGCCTGTCTGCTACATTAAGGGCAAACACACGCAGCAGGAATACTGAGCTGTGCTTCTGGACGGGAGCCTGAGAATCATTTGAGGGAAAGATCCTCCATCTTTCTCTGCTGTCCTCAAACTGGCTTTAGAAAAATGTCATGTAATGTGAAACAAAATCAGATTTTTTAATTTTCTAAGCATGTCTGAAACATACAGTAAGCACATTCAAACAAAGGCTTGGTTTCTATGGAACCTACTATGGGATGGATGGATGGATGGATGGATGGATGGATGGATGGATGGATGGATGAATGGAGGGAGGGAGGGAGGGAGGGAGGGAGGGAGGGAGGGAGGGAGGGAGGGAGGGAGGGATGGATGGATGGATGGATGCATGCATGGATGGATGGATGGATGGATGGATGGATGGATGGATGGATGGATGGAAGGATGGATGGATGGATGGATGGATGGATGGATGGATGGATGGATGGATGGATGGATGGATGCATGGACGGACGGACGGACGGACGGACGGACGGACGGACGGACGGACGGACGGACGGACGGACGGACGGACGGACGGACGGACGGACAGACAGACAGACAGACGCTTTAATGATTTCATGAAATGTTGCATTTCAGGGTGGTTACAAAGATTGGAAATGCAAAAATATGCATGTTATAAGCATAAAAAGAAGAACAGGTTCTACTGTATAGTATAAATAGATATGTCTAGGAATACACACACACACACACACACACACACACACCTTAGAAAGAGACCCAGAAGTGCTCATGCATGAGGTCCAAACTAGAATTCATACCAAACTGACAAATTGCCCTCCCACTGTTATCCGACCCAGAATGCCAAGCAGGAGGAAGTGTCTGCCTTGATGTAAACATGGGGGAACATTGTGACAGGTGCCAGAGAGAATAGATTGGCGAGACAAGCCCTGAGTCCCCACCTCACCCGGAAACCTCCAGCAATTTTTTTTCTATTATTCTGTTTTTGGTCAGAGTCAATAAACCTGACCTTATAGGAGTGGGATGAAAAGCAGAGGATGAGAAACTGTATTAACCTGCCTCTCTCCATGAAGGAATCAGTGACAGGAAACCAAAGCGAGGCAGACAGTGCTCACTGATCCTCAGATGAGGAGGGCTGGCAGAATGATTACCTCCAAGCAGACATGATGATGAGAGAATGGATGAAGTGGGGAGGGTGGGGGGTCTTATGCAAGGACACAAGTGCTGACTCCACAGCCCGAGATTGTCATCGCCGGTCTGAAAATATACCAGTGTTCCCAAAGGAGTAACCCAAGCAAATGTTCAATTTACAAGGATGTGTGTGACTTTGCTGTCTGTGTGTGTGCGTGTGTGTGTGTGTGTGTGTGTGTGTGTGTGTGTGTGTGTGTGTGTGTGTGTGTGTGTCTGTGTGTGAAAGAAAGGGAAAAAGCATAATTGTGAACTACAAATATATTCATACAACAATTAACCCAGTAGAGTACATCAACATTCAGGCTAAATTTGAACAGATGGAGAGAGTGGAGCTATAAAGTGCTTCAAGTATTATCTGCGTGCCTGCATGGCACTGGCATTAGAAAAGAGCTCATTCTGATGAGCCTTCTTATGGCACATATCCCCACAACATACAGGTGCCAATTAACCGCCCTCTAGAAACTGTATCTTTATGAATAACAATCAAGATTTTTTTTTTTTTTTTAAATAGTGTGATAAAGCCTCCTTAGACTTGAATCAAAGATCCGCAAAGCAATACTAACTATTCATAATGTATGCCACTACAGACCTATGACTACAGACCTAGACAGGTGGCAGACTAGGGCAGGAAACAGGACACAGCTTCTAGTGCAACATCAAGAGAATTGTTGATGTTCATCATGGTGATGTAGACTATACTGTGTGACCTGGTCATCACATTCTACTCACTCATGTACCTCCAACCAGTGATGCCACATCATCAAAGCAGAAGCTAAAAAGGTTCCATAGGTCAAATGGTTGTACAGCTCAGTCAGTAGGCTACATTGGGCAATGTGTGCTGTCAGCCAATCAAGGATCATTGGAAGTGTGTGAAGATTTAAAGCATGACAATGACCACGCATTTAAAAAATAAAATAAAAGGCTACCCGAGCCATTCCTAAAAAATCACATTCTTTCTTTTCAGTCTTGAAGTGAATACATTTTATAAGGCTAAAAGACAAGAATCTACTCTGTTGCCACTACTTAGGCTACATTATGTTAAGAGTTCCAGATGCTGGTATGCTTCTTTGGAAACAGCACTGACCAAAAGTTGATCCAGGGCGCCCTCGTGTGGTTCACTCTTGTCTCCGGATTAGAGTTCATGTTTACGATTGCTAGGCAACGAAAGAACGGAAAAATACGATTGATACCAAGCCTCGTTATCTTTTTTGCTATAAAGTTGCAGCATTTCTTTTCGTGTTTGTCTGGAGTCTGAACTAGAATGGCGGCCGCTAAACCTAAAGAGAAAGATCCAGTGGATATTGTTCATCAAAACGCAATTCATGTTGAAACCATCAAGAAGGAGCAAAGAAGTCAGAAGTTGTACACACAATTTAGCATCAACCCGTACAAAAAACGTAAGCATGCTATTTCGTAATGACTCGAGATGTGTTGCATGCCAATGTAGGGCCTACAGTTACCATTCTTTGAATGTATAAATTATCAGATAGCTGAAAACTGATCATTTCTGTAAAATGTGTGTTTTAGTTCACATTTTGACAGACAAGCCTATGTCCAAGAACACGCACGAGGAGGTGGAAGAGGACCGTGAGTAGCCCAGCCCTACATTGATAATGTAGACCTACTGCATAACTATTGATCCTCCAGCTCTATTACTAAGATTTAATTTGGATTCAGAAATGATTAAAAAATTTTTTTTATCTACTGATGCTAGGGTTAAGCTTGTAAACATGGATGTTAACTTCTTATATATATGTAAGATATACACACACACATTTTATGGTACAGCCTTATTCCAAAATGGATTCAATTCTTTTTTTTTTTCGCTCAAAATTCTAAACACAGTACATCATCATAACAAAGTCAAACGTTTTGGTGTTTTTTTTATTTTTAAATCACACTCAAAATTGTGTATGTTTCTACTTGATCCACCTGTGATAAATTCAATTGATTGGACATGATTTGGAAAGGCACACACCTGACTGTTTAAGGTCCCACAGTTCACAGTGCATGTCAGAGCCCAAACCAAGCCATGAAGCCAAAGGAATTGTTTGTAGACCTCCGAGACAGGATTTTATTGAGGCACAGATCTGGGGAAGTGTACAAAAAAATGTCTGCAGCATATAAGGTCCCAACGAGCACAGTGGTCTCCATCATTCGTAAATGCAAGTTTACAACCACCAGGACTCTTCCTAGAGCTGGCCACCCGGCCAAACTGAACATTCGGGGGAAGCTTCGAAGCTCCGCCACCACCACAGAAGAAGACTACCTCTGAAAAATAAATTCACTCGGACAGAACGCGTCTAAATAAGTTATTTAATGGTAGCGCCGAGGCTTCAAAACCCAGCATTTGTTTAAATAGACCCTTTTGCTTAGGTAAGTGAAGTTTCATGTTTATCTGAGACTAGGCCGACACCTATTTATTTCAAGTGTGTATCTCTGCAGGCCCGGAGACTTCTCCCAAGTGAATGGAACGGGAAAGGACTGTTGTCTGGCATGAGCGAGCATGCGACAACAGGACTGAGAAGGGCTAGGCCTTGGTCAGGGAGGTGACCAAGAACCCGATGGTCACTCTGACAGAGCTCCAGCATTCCTCTGTGGAGATGGGAGAACCTTCCAGAAGGACAACCATCTCTGCAGCACTCCACCAATCAGGCCTTTATGGTAGAGTGGCCAGACGGAAACCACTCCTCAGTAAAAGACACATGACAGCCCGCTTGGAGTTTGCCAAAAGGCACCTAAAGGACTCTCAGACCATGAGAAACAAGATTCTCTGGTCTGAGGAATTCAAGATTTTAACTCATTGTCCTGAATGCCAGGCGTCATGTCTGCGTCAGGCACTGCTAATCACCTGGCCAATACCATCCGTACAGTGAAGCATGGTGGTGGCAGCATCATGCTGTGGGGATGTTTTTCAGAGGCAGGAACTGGAAGACTAGTCAGGATCGAGGGGAAGATGAATGCAGCAATGAACAGAGATCTTTGATGAAAACCTGCTCCAGAGCGCTCTGGACCTCAGACTGGAGAACGACCCGAAGCACACAGCCAAGAGAACAAAGAAGTGGCTTCAGGACAAGTCTGTGAATGTCCTTGAGTGGCCCAGCCAGAGCCCAGACTTGAACCCAATTGAACATCTCTGGAGATCTGAAAATGGCTGTTTACCGACACTCCCCATCCAACCTGATGGAACTTGACAGGATCTCCAAAGAAGAATGGGAGAAACTGCCCAAAATAGGTGTCAAGCTTGTAGCATCATACTCAAGAAGACACAAGGCTGTAATTGCTGCCAAATGTGCTTCAGCATATGCACATGCAAGTTTATTTTTAAATAAATTTGCAAAAATTTAAAAACCTTTTCTTGTCATTGTGGGGTATTGTCTGTAGAATTTTGAGGGGGGAAAAAAAATCATCCATTCTGAAATAAGGCTGTAATGTAACAAAATGCACTGTGTGTGTGTATATATATATATATATATATATATATATATATATATATATATATACAATTTTTTTTGTGTATAACCCCGTGTTCTTAATTATGGTTAACTGTTTT
This sequence comes from Borostomias antarcticus, assembly GCF_949987555.1. Lineage (NCBI taxonomy): Eukaryota > Metazoa > Chordata > Actinopteri > Stomiiformes > Stomiidae > Borostomias > Borostomias antarcticus. The sequence goes on along the minus strand of NC_140236.1, from coordinate 25,651,799 downwards.
GCAAAAAAAACATTAATCCGTCAGCTGCTTTCCTGAAAACCGTCCACGGGGCTCGCCTGGAACCAACTAAGAAATACAGCCACCCACGGACTGAAAGCCAAGAGCTGGGCTGGATATCCACCCCGCTGGTAAGAGAACATGCTGATAGTAGTGGAGGAACCAACCCTCAAAAAGAGCCTTAGTTTTTGAGATACCCCTCCCCGGGGTAGAACAAAACGGGACATTGTTTTTTTATATCTTTAATATGTCCCCTTCATGAAATGGATTGTCCCAAGTTTTACTTTTACTGCAAAAGTCATGAAATTCATCCATGAAGTGACTTACCCCATAGGCCAAAAATGTGCATGAAACACCTAACCTGAAAGAGGGAATTCCAAGATAAACCTTTGTCATTTTCTACCAGATGGTTGTTTTTACATCATACTTGCACCGATGGTCTACAAGTAGTGTCCCTACATCCCAAAGCAACCAGGATGCCAATATTTGGTTCTATTTTGAATCAGCAGCCTCTTATATAATAAGACTAGTAAAAAAAAAATAAAAAAAATAAGGCTTATTATAGGCGGAAAGAGCAAAATGTTATTTTGTATGAGGAATATTCACTTTTAATCCTGGTCCTACTAGGTCCTACTGGATAGAACAAAACCTGACCTTATTTTTTCATAACTTTTACTTATCCCCTTCATAAAATGAATGATCAGACTTTTTACTTGTTTTGAAAAATCCATGAAGTTCTTCAATAAAGTGATTCACCACATTTGCAAAAAAGAGCCAAATACTCCAGGCCTGCCCTGAAAAAGGAGTTCCAAGATAATCCTGCATCATTTCCCATCTACTGGTTGGATTTACTTTATATTTCCACAGATTGTCTACAGGTAAAACCCTAACACACCAAACCAACCAAAGTGTCACAATATTATTGTATTGTGAATCAGCAGGCTTTTATAGACTACTAGGCCGTGTTATAGACAGATACGTCAAAGTTTTTTTTTCTAAATTACTTCTAATCCTGGTGTAATAATACTGTAAAATGCCTTCATACAACACGACTGCTTAATAACAGGGAATACAATTTGCTACCATGTTTTCACCCACTTCATATTCATATGGAATCTATAGATGACGATCAGGTTATATATCATACACCTTAATGCAGCAGGAATGACAAATATTGCTATATTGGCAGCCTTCTACAGTATATGGTAGTCAGACTTAAAGTGCAGTATGGGTTAAGTACACACAGTGGAATACACTACTTTTTCTGTGCCATTCTTGAAAAATCATGAATCAAGTGCTTATTCTCAGTTTCATTTTTTTAGTTACTTTTTGTGATATTTAGAAATCAACAAACTATTTGAGCAGTGGGGGAGGAACTGAATAATTACTGGTCAAATTGTTTTCCAGGGGGGTGAATCAGTCACTAGCATTAGGAGAGTCTATGGAAGTGCAGGAGCAATATTCTGTGCAGTGCAATCCCAGACACTGGCACTTTCTTGTTTTATTGTAATCTGTATCATTGCAATAGAGATGGGTGAGATCTCTCACAGCTTTCGGTGCAGGCTGCTTTTTGAAAAGGACTGGCTGTAGTGATACATCATATTTTAGTATCCAACCTTTTCCAACTGGATTCCAAAGGAGGGGTTTAGCGACATGACTGTGGCACCATATGCCAGTTTGGTACATCGCCCGTAGGACGTGCTGTTCAAAAGCATCTTCAGTGGGAGGCAGATGTGAGACTGGCATGTCTGTGGTTGATGCGAGATAGACCTACATAAAAATAGGCAAATCCACAGCTTTCAATAAACTTGACAAGCACATAAATGAGTTTCAGGATCTGAGAACGTTTGGCTTGACTGATTGCCTTCCAGAGGCTCTACCGGTGGTAAGAAAATATGCTATTCATCTCTACGGTCCAAAAAAGAAGACATGCCAGTTCTATGAAGGCATTTTACAGTTTGAATGGTGTGCATTACTGTGCAGGGTTGTGGGATGCGTAGTGCAGTAGATCTGTGGTAGTAGTGCTTGTAGTTAGTGCATGCTGCATGCCGCTTATGCTTGCTACTCTGCTTTCAGCTACCGCCACTGGCTACCCCTCCTCACTGAGGGTGAAAAGAGGAGCCGAGTGTGTAAGTCTCCTTCTGCCGGTACAAAGCCGCTCCACCGCCAAGACTCCTACAGTGCCTCCCAGCGGCCACACATGGTAACTGGGTACCTCTCGGTCCCAGGCTAAACTGTAGGGGATCTTGGAGCAACAGTGGGCCCCAGGGGCAAGGCGCGCAGGTCCACCCATGTGTGGACACGCCCTGGCTCCTGCCAACCACTGCCCCAGCTATGGGCAAATAGCATGGGCAGATGGGGCTCATAGACATGGTAGGCAACCCATCTAGGAGAAGGTCACTCCGAACAAAAACCACAGGTGCTGCACGTGCCTGGCTCCGCACCATATACCATCTGGAGGTGTGGAGCAAGGGCGGATGAGGGCTTTAAGCCCAAAACGGCCAGAGTAGGGCTGTGAGGAGTTGCGCCCCACAGTCCTTAACTAGCATTGTAAAGCCTGACAATGGAGACACCGATCATCGAGAATCCTACGCTACACTTCCAGCGGCGGGAGTCCGCAGGAACCAAGCAGCGGACGATGGTGCTGGTCCTCCCTCGGGGGGACACTATGATGACTGGACCCCAAACCCTCTCCATTGGAGAGGAAGGGTTCAGTCTGACCACAGCCCACTGTCCAATGTACTCTTGCACTGTAGGAGACCATTTATTATGGGAACCTTCAACGCAAACAGAGTAAGGGAGGAGACACGGCTAGAGGAACTAGCGCACTGTTTTGGTGCGAGGGGAGTGGAGATCCTGGGAGTCCAGGAGCACAGGAGAGTGCACACTGACCAGCCAATTGTATAGAGTGGGGGAATGTTCGTTCATCACCTCATCTGCATGGCGGAATGATGCCCAGGCCGCCACAGGTGGCGTGGGGCTAATGGTGAGCCCTCGAGAACGAAAAGCTTTTTGTAGGGTGCAGCAACACACTGACAGGATCCTTATCGCTGACTTCGAGGGGAACCCGGTAACAACTGTCATGAGTGTGTACTCTTCCACCAACGCAGCACCAGTTGAGGAAGTGGAGAAGTTCTACGAGGACCTAAGCACAGCGATCCACCATGTGCCGGCACACAATTTACTGATAATCCTGGGGGACTTCAATGCGAGGCTTGGACCAGAATATGCACCCTTCACATACCACAACACCACCAATCGCAACGGAGAACATCTAACTACTCTGCTCACAGAACACAAGCTCCTGGCCGCCAACGCCTTGTTCCCTAAGAGAATGGGCAAGACATGGACATTCCAGGACCGAGCTACCGGTATGCTACGTCAGCTGGACTACATACTGGTAAGAAGGAAATGGAGGCCTGAGGGTCCCCATGAACATCCCGAGGCCTCGGCCTGACTGGGAGGCCTTTGCAAGAAGCCCCGACCTCCAGGCCAGCTACACGGCGGAGGTGAGAAGCTGCTTACAACTGCAGGCCGAAGAGGAAAAGCCTCGGACAACATATAGGCAGTTTCTTGCTGCTAACGAGGAGGCAGCAAGGAGGTGGGTGCCGACAAAGGGGAGACTCAGAGCCTCCCCCAGATCCAAGCACCCAGTGGTCATGAGGGCGCGGGCACGGATGAAAGAGGCGCATAGGAAGAGGGGACCACAGAGTCGGGAGGTGTTGAACGAGGCCAAAGAGCAGCTGTTCAACACCTACGACAGATCAAAGAGGAGGAGCTGATGGAGAAGGTGAGGAAGGTGGAGGCGGTGCATTGTGAACGACAGTACAAGGAGTCATGGAGGGTCATAAACGAGATGAGTGGGCGCAAGAGGTCGAGGGAGGGACAACTAGCAGGCTGCAGCCCAGAGGAGAAAGTGGCCGAGATCTCCTAGGCACACACCCGACAATGGAAGGAGCTGAGGAAGAAATACCTGCAGTCCTCACAAATCTTGTGATTGACAATGGCCCCTTTACAGCTAAGGAGTTTGCCACAGCGAAGTCTGCTCTGAAGGAAGGGAAAAGCGTTGGGCTGGATGGCATCCCCCCAGAGGTCCCTAAGAACTGTGATCTCGACAACGTCATATTGGAGATCTGCAACCAAGCTCTGATAGAAAACATCAATCCTGATATATGGTCCCTCTCCAACATCATCCTGGTGCCGACATCTGGAGATCTGTCTAAGCCAGACTATTGTGGCATTAGCCTGACGTGTCATAGCGAAATTGTACAACTGCATGATACTAAACCGGATTCGAGATGCCATTGACCCTCACCTGAGGGACAACCAAAATGGCTTCAGAAAAGGAAGGACCACAGTAGCCCACATCCTGGCCTTAAGGATGATCATTGAGGAGGTGAAAAAAACCAACCTAACAGCAGTCTTGTGTTTTACTGATTTCAAAAAAGCATTTGACTCAATACAGAGGCGTGATGGTGAAAATCCTTAAAGGACAATGCTCGTTTTTGACAACCTGGACCTTATTTACGACATATTATAAGACGTTTGACTCACCGAGATCACTTTGGTGTAGTTCGGAGGCCGGTAGAAGAAATTTAAAATCCAGCGCGAGCCAGTATATCCATGTAATGGCGGTGGTCGGGGCAACGAGAATGCAGCTTCTAAAAATCTATTTTCTGCCGCGAAACGGTTGTTTTCATCAATCTGTCTTGATGAATCGCTAGTTGTGCTTACATAGAGAGCATAGGCCTGTTGTGGTATTTCACATGCCTCTGTAATATGATCTTTAGAAACGTCGTTAGACACGAAATAGCTTCCTCACTTGCTCCAGCACGCATGCCCACAGCGTGCTGGAGCAACGATTGCGCGCTGTGCGCATTAGTGCTGGAGCAAGTGAGGAAGTTATTTCGTTTCGAAAGACGTTTCGAAAGATCATGGCATGTGAAAACCACAACAGTTATGCTCTATGTAAGCACAACTAGCGATTCATCAAGACAGATTGATGAAAACAACCGTTTCGCGGCAGAAAATAGATTTTTAGAAGCTGCATTCTCGTTGCCCCCACCACCGCCATTACATGGATATACTGGCTCGCGCTGGATTTTAAATTTCTTCTACCGGCCTCCGAACTACACCAAAGTGATCTCGGTGAGTCAAACGTCTTATAATATGTCGTAAATAAGGTCCAGGTTGTCAAAAACGAGCATTGTCCTTTAAGGCCTACGGGGTCCCTCCTAACCTACTCTGGGCCATAGAGGCCATGTACAGGGGCACAAGAGCCAGAGTGGTAACCCCGGATGGCAACAGTGAGGACTTCGACATCCTAGCAGGGGTGCTACAGGGAGACACTCTTGCCCCCTGCCTCTTCAATTGTAGCCCTGGACTACGCGCTTAGGAAAGCCATCAGTGGGCAGGAGCAGGAGCTTGGCTTCATAATAACACCTAGGAAGTCTAGAAGAAACCCTGCTGTAGTCCTGGCAGACCTGGACTATGCAGATGACATCTGTCTGATGTCTAACCGTGTGGAGCAGGCACAGGAGCTCTTGAACAAAGTAGAGGCAGAATGTGCCAGGGTTGGCCTCAGGTTGAATGCAAAGAAGACTGAGGCAATCACTTACAACACCCCCCTGCACCACCCACCTCTCAAGACAGCAGGGGGCAATGCTCTAGCAGTAGTTAGCGACTTCAAATAAGTGGGTTCCTGGGTCAACTCATCAGAACAGGTCCTTAAGGTAAGAAAAGCGCTGGCATGGAGGGCCCTGAATGGCATGAATAGTGTGTGGAACTCCAATCTCTGGATGGGTGCTACACCAGACTGCTGCGTGTGGTGCTAAATGTCAACCAGAACGAGCATGTTGCCAACAAGCATCTGTATGGGGGGCTACCAAAGCTGAGTGAGAAAGTGGCATCCAGGAGGATGAAACTTGCTGGCCACTGCCACAGACATCATGAACTCCCAGCCAGCAAGCTGGTGCTCTGGGAGCCAACACACAGGCACCGATTAAGAGGACGTCCCACACCAACATATGTGGATGTACTGAGGAGGGACGCAGGAGTGGAGAGTTCTGCTGAACTGGCTGGATGTATGGAAGACCAACATGATTGGAGACTTCACTGTCAAGCTCGTCTGAGGACGACCTAATGAATTACACCAGGATTATAAGTAACTCAGAAAAGAGATATAATCTGATCATCATCTATAGATTCCATATGAATATGAAGTGGGTGAAAACATGGTAGCAAATTGTATTCCCTGTTATTAAGCAGTTGTGTTGTATGAAGGCATTTTACAGTATTATTACACCAAGATTAGAAGTAACTCAGAACAAATAGCCCAGTAGTCTATAAAAGCCTGCTGATTCACAATACAATAATATTGTGACACTTTGGTTGGTTTGGGGTGTTGTGGTTCTACCTGTAGACAATCTGTGGAAATATAAAGTAAATCCAACCAGTAGATGGGAAATGATGCAGGATTACCTTGGAACTCCTTTTTCAGGGCAGGCTTGGAGTATTTGGCTCTTTTTTGCAAATGTGGTGAATCACTTTATTGAAGAATTTCATGGATCTTTCAAAACAAGTAAAAAGTCTGATCATTCATTTTATGAAGGGGATAAGTCAAAGTTATGAATATAACTGATAGAACAGTAGGACCAGGATTAAAAGTGAATATTGAGTATTTTGTATGTCGCTCTTTCTTCCTTTTTATGTGTTTGTATTGTGAAGCGCTTTGTGCATTCGTGCTGTGAAAGGCGCTATATAAATAAAGTTTACTTACTTAATATTCCTCATACAAAATAACTTTGCTCTTTCCACCTATAATAAGGCCTTTTATAGGAGGCTGCTGATTCCAAATAGAACCAAATATTGGCATCCTGGTTGCTTTGGGATGTAGGAACACTACCTGTAGACCATCTGTGCAAGTATGATGTAAAAACAACCATCTGGTAGAAAATGATAAAGGATTATCTTGGAATTCCCTCTTTCAGGTAAGGCGTTTTTTGCACTTTTTTGGCCTATGGGGTAAGTCACTTCATGACGTCATGATGAATTTCATGACTTTTTCAGTAAAAATAAAACTTGGGACAATCCATTTCACTAAAGGGACATATTAAAGATATGAAAAAACAATGTCCCGTTTTGTTCTACCCCGGGGAGGGGTATCTCCAAATTTTGAGGGTTTGGTTCCTCCACTATAGCTGTCATGATAGAAGTTTGCAAAATAGGAAATTTGTAATGTGACTGACCGGTGTTCCTGAAGGCATCTACAATGTCAAGTATTTGAATGACATTTGTAGCCATCAATTTTTTATTTTTTCTGTGATCAGATTGTTTCAGATCGCAGTGACCGAAGACTGAATTTCCCCCGACAGAATTCAGAGATCACCAAGTACATGGATGCAGCATGGCGCCTGAAAGAACAGACCCAGAACCTCTAGATGTCCGGCCCACAATAAACAATTCAACTTTTACCACCTGAATCTCAGTATTTGGTCGACACAAACTGAGAAATGTCAGAGGAAATATGGCTATGACGCATGTTGCTCTGATGATCAAAGGCCAACTACAGCAAGTGTGAGAAAATACATTTGCAGAGGACACATTTCCCCAGATCGATCCATAAAACACTCGCCCATCACACATTAATCAGATTGATAAATGGAAAGGGACGAAACAGCTATTCAATATTGCAAAATGTCATAATATATGGTTATGAAACCAGCTGACTTTGTATATGGTTCATATATGGTTATGAGACCAGCTGACTTTGTATATGGTTCATATATGGTTATGAAACCAGCTGACTTTGTATATGGTTCATATATGGTTATGAAACCAGCTGATTTTGTATATGGTTCATATATGGTTATGAAACCAGCTGACTTGCGTGTACAAAATTCAGAGAAATCTACAAATCCAATGAGAAACTAGATGACATTAAAATCAACCTAGATGTGATTTATAGTTGTAGTCACTGAAACTGAAGTCAGTGAAGATATAGAATAGATATCCTCTTTTTTCAACCAAATTAAACAAAAACAATGTCAATGTCTCTTGATGTTCAAATCCATGACCCGGTGCAAACCCAGCCTAAAGTAATAGGCTGAGTGGACCATCTGCATGTTGGGACCTTCTGGAGGCAGACCACTATGACCGCCCCTTCATCTTCTTGCGTACTGCCTTGCCCGGCCGTTTCTGAGGGTCATAAGAAAGCAGTTCAACATGAGGGGTGTTCCTCCTCCCTTTTCATTTGTAGGTAACATTTTTACAATGAGATACAAAACTAATTTGGGACTTACATTTGGCTTCTGTTTGCCTCCTTTAGCCCCGCCCCTCCCTCCTCTGCTTCCCTGTCCTCCCTTCCCATGAGCCACCTTGGGACGGAACCCTGAGACGTCGTCGTGGCTCTCCTTGGTGTTCCACTTCTTCCCACTCTTCTTTCCGCCGAAGCCAAACTTCTGCTCCTTAAATTTCCTCTTGGCACTGGGGCTGTGGAGAAGATTCAAATTGAAATTACAAGCATCCTCAGGGCTTGTCGACTTCGATCAAATGGCGAGGCGACTTCCCTGACACGCTACACAAATCGCACGGAACACGCATGCGCACAACCTTTACATATCATCCACAAGAAGAGAGACGCAAGAGTAGAGAACTGCCTTCCCATTTCTTGTGTTTAGAGCCAGAGTATTTACATCCAGTCGCCGAGATTCAGTTTGAGATAAACAGCTGGTGGAAGAACACTGAATAAATGATATTACACTGCTCGCATGTACAGGGACTTACCCTTTCTTGTTCACTGCGTTTTTAGGTGTCTGCACAGAAACTTTAACTCCCTTAGTGTTCTGATCCCCTTCCAGGAAATCCAGTTTGTCAGTCATTCCTACAAGGGTTGAGGAGGAGCATGAATGGAAATGACTAATTCAACAGATACAAGACATGAGTTGCAATAGGATAGGAAGCCACCTTTTTGATACTTCTTTACAGCAGTCATCATTGCCTTCTTCTCCTTCTGTCTCTTCTGTATGACCTCCACTTGCACCTGGAACAAGGGGAGACCAAGATGAGGAAAACCACTGAGATCATCATTTTAGACGGTGATATCCACAAGTGGACCAACACTGCCGTCTTGTCAGGAAATACATTAAGGCAGAACCAACCTTCTTTCCAAACTTCCTCTGTTCTCTCAGCTTCTTGGCCTTTTCTGATTTCTCCAACATGGTCTGTTTTGTGATCAACTTTTTCCTGATCTAAAAGGAGTTAATAAAAAGAACCTATTTAATAAAATGCAAAGCATCGGTTTAATAAATGTCAACTTACACTTTACATATGAAGGGCAGTGTTTCCCCTAGCAGGGGGGGTGGTAGGCACCCCAAAACTACTAGTGTTGTCGCGGGGCGGGCCTGTCATGGATACATGATGTCGACAGTGTTGACATAGACGCACGCAGTAAGGTGTTTGTTAGTATAGGTGCATTCCTCTACACTGAGCTGAAATGAAAAGAGTGCACATAATTGTTTATAAATATAAATAATATTTACAACACATAAAAACATTACAGTACTAGAAAAAATAACATTTCCTGCAGAAAATGCATGTGAATGCTGAACAGCTGAAAGGAAATCGCAAAAGCATTACTGAACATGGATAAATGGGAAAAATGTGTGCTTGAATGCAATGTTTAGTCTTTCAGGAGGGGAGGGAGGTCCCGTTGGGGGGCAGGCTGCCAAGACAATGGTAGGGGAAACACTGAAGAACGCTAAAATTAAGTTTTAAGACCGAGATTGGAATATCTCTCCCAGTAAGTGCATTACCTTCTGCATTTGCTGATCTGACTTGGACATCTCTGCAAAGTAGTCTTCCGGTCTCTTGGTGGTGATCTTGAGTTTCTTTAAGCGGGGTAGTGCTTCAAGAACAGCTGCTTGAGCTTGGCGATAGCTGAAAGACATCAAACAAGATAGCATTAGTGTCATGAGTGAAATGCTTAGAGACAGCAGGACACCAAAGGATCAGTCCACTTCAAACTATTCTGAACCTATTCGTGTGGTAGGTTGGTATTCGAAGCTCAATGCAGTATTCAGAGCTTCTTCTTTTTTTGTCCAAATACTCCAAACTGATACCAAAGTTGTTGCGTTATACTGAGTGACTAGCGAAAGGTAACTGAACAGAAGCGGATTTCATGCTTGTGTTTCCTCCCTCACAGCAACACTGATTCGCTCTCTGTCTCAGAGCACAGGCAAAGGATGTGTGTGTGTGTGTGTGTGTGTGTGTGTGTGTGTGTGTGTGTGTGGCAGCTGTTGTACAACACCTGAGCGGAGGAGACAGAAGTGAAAATGTTTCTTAGACGAATATCTTAACCTTATTGCAAGCTAGAACCAGCCTATAAACAGGCTTTGTTAACACGACACAAGTGCATTGGTGGGACTGGGGCGGGGGTAGGGCTGGCTGGATAGGGACAGCTGATGACACAGAGTGGGAAGGAGCTAGTCACGAGGAGGCATGGTGCCTTTCCAAGAGCCATAAGATGAATTTTGGCCAAGGACGGGGGGGGGCCTGCAGGAGGCGGGGAGTCCACAGGACCTGTTTAGAGTACAAGAGGGAGAGACACTAGGGAGGAGGACAGAGTGGTTAGTGGTGGGTTAGTTGCTGTACTGGACATCCACAGCAGACACAGGGGTATCTATTGAACTCAGGGTGGTCTGCGGGTGACAGTGGGGCTTCCACTGGACCTAGAGAGAGAGGCACTAGGGACAGGGAAGGCAGAAAAGGGTTAGTAGCACGCAAAGCCATAAAAGCAACACAGATATTAAAACAGAATGTGCCAGTTGCAGGGAAACTGTATCTGTGTCTGTATACACATCATCACACCAAAGAGTATTCGAACCCTGTAAAATGTAGGGATGTCCTGAATACCATTTTACAGTCTTTGAATACTCTTTGGTGTAATGACCGAATGCCGAATACTATTCGTTCTCAATCCCTAGGTGGCAGCATTGCATAGTCTATATATGAAGCCTACTGGTGACTGGTATAAGGTCTATATATGAAGCCTACTGGTGACTGGTAACTCTCGCCCCACCAACGTGCTTGTGTACTGTTGTGTACGGTATACATTTGTGTGTATACCCTGTGTTATTTATTAGTGATGTTACGTATGAGAGCGAAGTTCCGAGGTGTTTGTCGAGCAACATATATTCATCCCTTAGATGCTTTCCTGAAAACCGTCCACGGGGCTCGTCTGGAAACAACTAAGAAATACAGCCACCCACAGACTGAAAGCCTGGATATCCACCCCGCTGGTAAGAGAACATGCTGATAGCCTGGATATCCACCCCGCTGGTAAGAGAACATGCTGATAGCTGTCATGATAGAAGTTTTCAAAATAGGATATTTGTAATGTGACCGACAGATGTTCCTATAGCAGGGTGTACATTGCAACATATATGTCGCACGTGCTATGAAAAAAAATGTCTGTGCGATTAATTTATTTGCCCTGTAGCACGCGTGCGACAGACGGCGAGCCGCTTGTATGTAACGTTTGCGTTTTTTTACGTATTTAAGCCGGGAGGACGAGTGAGGTGAAATGAAGTGAGAGCAGTCAGGTAGGCTAGCCTATAGCTTCCCCCGGACCAGTAAACTCTGTCCGGGCAAGTGCCTCATGCAGTTGTCTGATCGGACAAGTAAAAAAATAGCCTATAGTTGAAGTGTGATAAATATGTAACATTATCTAAAAAATACAGTCTAGAAACACGACGTGGAGCTACACATGCACCCAGTAGCCTAGCCTATGTTTGAGCCGAAGCGAAGCCTCCAGCTTACACACTGCTGTCTGTCAGTCAGCAAGCATAATTTTTCAAGAAGACGACCCACACCACAAGCGCGAGTAGCCTACAACATGTGAATCAGAGGCGCTGCCCTGACTAACTGATTGAGCGACCGTCTTTTTGGCTGGCTGAACCGAAATGACACTAGCTTCGCGTTAATGTTCCTCCAGTCACCTAAAGGTGCCAGTCAAAGCAACAGCAAATGCAACGAAATATCAGTTAAGCGTAGCCTAATCCAGCCTATTATTTATGTAAGCTGTGTAAAAAAGCAGTGATTGTGGTAGAAGAAGACAGGACCAGCACAGATTTGAGGGACAGGTGAGAGAGGAGAGGATAGAGGTTGTTGAGAGGAGAGCAGGAGAAGAGAGAGGAGAAGGAAGGGGACAGGGCAGGATGAGAGATTAGAAAGAGTGATGATTTGTTGAGAGGGGTCAGGGAAGAATTTTTACAGCTCACTTATCTGGCCCCCGGGTGATTACTGTTTTTTTGCTTCCCTCTGGAATATGTAGAGAGTGGGTCGTATGCCCACCTCCCTTGTTCTCTGTAAAGCGCATTGTGTTGCCTCTGGGTATGAAATGCGCTATACAAATAAAGCTTTGATTGATTGATTGATTGATGATTTAGAAGGAATGAGTATGCAGTTAAGCATCAATGGGCATCAAACATAACTTTTTTAATTAAATAAAACATTCTATCTATTATTCTCACCCCATAACTAAAAATTAAAGAAAGCATATTTCATGTAGGCTAAACATGCTGTTTCAGTATACTTTTCAATTAAATATGTCTCACGATTTTGTTATTTTCATTCTTTAAAAGTCACCAGAATACAGGAAACTAGGTCTCTGAAACTTTTTTGGGGGGAGGACGCCCAGACCCCCGCTTTGGTATAGAAATCCTCCTTATTTTGGCTGTCTTCAGCTTGGCACCACCACACCAAGAGATCAATTCCACAGGAAACACTGGTTCCTTGGTCAGATCATAGAGAAAAACCCAAACAAACGAGCAAAGGAAAAAGATGTTGAAATTATTAATGAAAAAGAAGATAACCCAAATCATGAAGACACCGCAAAATCAAAAGCCGGGAAAACCTAAAGATGCTTGTCTGAAAACATTTGTTATTATTTCATATTGTATACGTACAGTAACATCCCTCTCCAGGTGGTTTTAAGTGATGAACTGCATAACTTCAACACTGTTCAGTAGAGGTGATAATGGACATTTTATACCTGTGCTACAACGTTCTGGCTCTGCTACAGAACTATCAACCCCTGTAGCACCAGTGCTATGTACTAAAAAAGTTAATGTACAGCCCTGCCTATAGGCTACTGCTCATTATCTACAATGTCAATTATTTGATTGACATTTGCAGCCGGAGCGGAGGAGAGACGGAGGCAAACATGCTTCTTAAGTTAAGAGCCCTAACCAGAGACCCGCAGGGACTGTTTTGAGGGAGAGAGCGAGCATGATATCCGCTTCTGTTCAGTTACACTGTCGCGAGTGAGTGTAGCATTATAACAGTTTCTATAGTTTGGTATCAGTTAGGGAGTATCAGGACAAAAAAACAAAACAGCTACAAATACTTAATTGAACTTCGAATACCAACCTACTGAAAGAATAGTGGAATACTTGAATTACTCAGGCCAGCCCTATTTAGAGACTCACAAGAACATCTCCCTCTGGAAGTCGTCATCTGCATTCATTTCTCCACTGGCCTTGCTGGTCAGATTGCCCTCCGCCTTTGCAACGATGTCATCTGCGGGGAGGTTGACCAGGTCCAACCTTTCAACCCAGGGAAGGGTCTTACGAAAGTCAACAAGGCACTGTTTCATGGCCTCCTGAGTACACATTGAAACATGCAAGTTCCATCAAGACACTGAGTTGGCGCGTGCAACAAATAAATTAGCGTTAATATTCACTAACGTTATTGTCACTTTTAGCCATTTACTAGAACAGACTACAAATATCTACAGAAGCTGGTAAGATAGCTTTATTGCAAGTTAACACTTACCGCATTGTTGACAAGTTTCTTTGGTTTGTCGGTGGGAATGTTCAAACCAGGTTTTAACAGGCCTTTGGCGAAAGCTTCTTGAAGCTAATAGAAAATAAGTATAACCAAATAATATTTCCAAAAAATATGGTTAGGTTAATTACATGGCATAAATGGACATTTGTAAGCTTGAGCGGCTACAGCTAAGGATACACGAATGGCTTCCTAGCTAGTTAGTTAGTTAATGTTAGCTAACACGTACCTCTCCATCAGACAATTCGCTGTATTGTTCCTCGGATTCTTCACCTAACTGAAGGTCCTCGTCAGAAGACTCCATTATATTATCTACAACAACCATAAGACACAAATAACTAAAATGTATATAGGGGGATCAGGTAAACCAGTTCTCTAATCGTAAAATGGTTAGAAAAGGCTTGTTGTTTCACGTGGGGAGGAAGTGATCGTTGTAAACATTCCGTCAGACATAACTTCCGGTAGAAACACATTCATAATATTTAAGGTTCCTATCCGACCTGTTTTAACCCCAAGTATAAATTCCACAAAAACAACAAGCAGAAGGTAAAGTGACAATGGCAGAAGGCTACCACGGCAAAAAAAAGAAGAAAAAATAAATATCCACAATTCGTTGTAAAGGTGCCGTGTGTAGAATTCCGGGGCAAATGTGTGTGTAAACTTGGCATAAATTGAATATAATATTCATAACTATGTTTTAATTAGACTCATTCTTTTTTGGTTAACTTAGATTGAGCCATTTATATCTACAGGTCTACAACTCATCCCAACTCCTCCCTTCTCCCTGACGATTTCACAAACTTCTTTGACAAGAAAGTTAACGATATCAGATCCTTTCCTCACAACGCCGTCGACGTGCCATGTACCAACCTCATCTCTCCACTGCCCCCACCATTTCTTCCCTCTCTGCTCTATGATTCTTACTTGCCAGAGGAACACAATGGAAATAAACCATTAGTTTTTTTTTTGTTTATATCCTCGGCAGAAGTGTTTTAATAATCATGTACTGCGGCCCCATGTGGTTTGAGATGTAACTGTTGTTTCAACGCTCTGCTCAATAAAGTCAATCAATCAATCAACTCCCCTCCTCCTCTCCATGTCTTACCTTACCCTAACTTCTTCCCCCTCTCCCCTAACAAGGTCCTCAAACTTGTTACATCTAGCCACCCCACCACATGCTCTCTAGACCCTGTCCCCTCCACTCTCCTTCAGTCGGTTGTGCCCAAACTCTTTCCATTCTTAACCCTCCTCATCAACACATCTTTTGTATCGGGATGCTTTCCCTCTGCTTTCGAGACTGCCAGAGTTACCCCATCCTGAAGAAACCATCTCTTGACCCCTCTAATGTCAAACACTACAGAGATTCAATTCAAGATCCATTTCATTGGCCATGTATATGGTACACATACTAGGAATTTGTCTAAGGTGAGGCATACGCTGTTGCAGATGACATAGGACAGGGTGCAGGACAGGACCAGTTTCCAGTCTATCCTTTCTATCAAAAACACTTGAACATGCTATCTTTAACTGTCCACCACTGCAGAGCCAGGACACTGCAGCGCCAGGACATGAGCCATGACCTTGTTGATAGACCGCAGGGGCCTCGGAGTGACAGGGCAGCCAGTTGCCCCAAGGTAGAAGAGCGTAGTGTTTGGGAGGGGGTGTAAGGTTTGACCATGGCCTGGAGGTAGGAGGGGGTTGTTCCTTTCATTGCCCTGTAGGCTAGTACCAGAGATCCGGATCCGAGTTGCTACACAGAGCCATGTGTAGAGAACAGAGAAGGGAAGTTGTGTGGGAGAACTTGGGGTGGTTGAACACCAGGTGAACAGCAGCTTTCTGGACATGTTCCAGGGGTTTACTGCCTGACACCCGGGCCCCAGCAAGGAGGGAGTTGCAGGAGCTAAAGTAACAACGGTTTCCTCAGTCAGGAAAGGGCGAATCTTCCTGATGTTGTAGAGCAGGAATCTGCAAGAGCGTGCAACGGATGTGACATGTGCGGAGAATGACAGTTGGGGTCCAGGGTCACACCCAGATTCCTCGCAATCCGAGTTGACATCACCACTGTGTTGTCAATAGTGATAGCCAGGTCATCGTGTGGACAGCCCTTCCCTGGGAGGAACAGCAGCTCAGTCTTGTCCTGGTTGAGCTTGAGGTGGTGTGCCGCCATCCACTCTGACATGTCATCCAAGCACGCAGTGTTAAGTCTTGCAATCTTGGCTCATACAGTAGCTACATAGGCATCATCATCCTGGGCTAGGAGGAAAATGCAGATCAAAGGGATCAATATGGGGTAAGAATTTAATTAGTTTCTGTAGACTAGAAAAACTGTCAAGAGTTTTATTACCACATCACTAAGATCAGAACTATCTCTAAATTTGTTTTTCTCTTTCCCCTCTCACTGGCATATTTTATTCCCCAGCTTTGGTGTGATATCTGCAGTGACACCACATCTTTGGTCTGCCTGCAAACAGGAGTGGCTAATAACCTGTGCTATGTTGATGAGCAGACTGTCGTCTTTCCAACTGGAAGCAGCTGTGTGCGCTACAACATTGATCAGAAATGGCAGAGGTTCATTAACCTGACGCGCCAGATGGTTTGCTTTGCATAACCATGAACTCGGTTGGAAACTGTTTGAAAAAGGGCGGTCAATTTCAAAAATTCTTGGCAGGCGATTGAAACATCTGAACCGTCTATCACACGCTTCTGTCACAACTTCAACAGTTCCTCGCTGTCATAAACCCGCCCAGCGTAGCTGTTTGTAAGCTATTTCAAATTCCTCTGGAGCAATTGGAGGGATCGTTTTTGATCGGGCTCAAAATGTTCTCTATCGAGAGTATCCATAGCCTACTGATTTGCAAGGAAGAACATGAGCTCGCGACATCAGGATGTTCTCACAAGGCTAGAGGTTCATCCCAGGCACGACCAATGGCATTTAATTCATAGCAGTACAATAACCTACAAGCCATGTCAAGGTCTGGCTCTTAAGAAAACCTCTGCTATTATTACATTAAAGGGATAGTTCAGAATTTTGTCTATTTTACTACTTGGCCATTACTGTATGTTGTTGACGCATGGAGACCCTTTTCAGCTACGTTCATGCCGTCTTTGCCTAGACCTACACATTCTGCTAATGATAGTGCAAACCAATGGTAACCAGCATTCACCACCAAACTGATTTAAACAGTGCACCAGCAAAATAATACGATGACAGTCTATCAGGGTTAATTTGAATTTTAAAAGTCAAACTATCATTGAATCCTTTACTTCCATCTTCCAATCCCTTCTTATGCCCCCCCCCCCCCCCCACAGATTTTGAGAACACAGAAACGCAAGATGGAGTCCACATTTAAGTTGATGGAGCAACACTCCAATCAGCTGCAGGACATGGGTAAGCTCTATTGTATTCTCTCCCATTGAGTGAGAGTGTTGAGACACAAACTTACAAGACCCCCGTGGTGTCAAAAGGCCTCCTGCATCGCTGTCTCTCGTCTCCCAGAGATGGCCAACAGCCAGGAGCTGACGTTGGAGTATGAGAAGGACCTGGAGCTGCAGACGGACTACAACAGGCAGCTGCAGAGGATGGAGGAGGACAAGATGGCGGCCCTGGAGGAGCTCACCCTTCACTTCGAGGGCAAGATGCAGGAGAAGTCGCCGGAGCATGTGGGAGGAGCGTGGCACTGCGTTAGGAGGAGACAGAGGCGTCCTAGGCTGTGAGGGTCAGAGGTCAACCGGGAGTGAGCTGTGGACCAGTTGAGGAAAGTGTTGTGGGGTCAGGATGGGCGGTTGGGCTCTAACCCTAACCCTAACCCTTATGGC
The DNA here is from genome assembly GCF_949987555.1 of Borostomias antarcticus. Classification (NCBI taxonomy): domain Eukaryota; kingdom Metazoa; phylum Chordata; class Actinopteri; order Stomiiformes; family Stomiidae; genus Borostomias; species Borostomias antarcticus. The sequence continues at coordinate 25,634,141 of NC_140236.1, read as the reverse complement.
TCGACAATACCAGGTTAGACTCAGAGACACAATCGTAAAGGTCAGAGTGATCCAGGGAGCTCTCCTCTGTTATAGGGTGTGTAGTGCACCTTCAGTGCCCCGCCCACCGCCTTCATGCTCCCCTGCTCCCACCCCTCCCCTTCCTCCGACCTGCCTCTCCGCTCTGACACTCATTGGAAGCGAGGAGACAAATTAATCCGGTTCTCCACGGAGGATGTCCACAGAATCTTTAAGGAAATGCGACGTCAACTCCCATCACGGCCGACAACTGTGCGAGGCGCGCATGAGCGTGGCAGGGGGGGTGGGGGTGTGGGCGGGTGCCTGTTGGCCACGGGGGCCTGCATAATCACCTTATTATATCTCTGTGAAAGGAATGGTGAATTGATGTGATTAGCAGCAGTAGATGGGAGGGAAGAAGGCGATGCATGCAGAGTAGGTCTGGCTCAGCAGCCTGCCAGGGAGACTGGGGGGATAACGGGGGATATGGGCTGGTAAAGGTGCATCGGGCGCACAATAATAGGATTATAATGGGCCATTTATGAAAGCCCTAGGACGCCTTCCTGGCCCGGAGCTATGGAGAGTTCAGCACCACATTATGGACGAGGACTGGACAAGCCACCTGATTTGAATGTATCAGCACACCTTTGTGTCTCTCTGCTTCTACCAGCATCTTTCTCTCTCTCTCTCTCTCTCTCTCTCTCTTTCTCTCTCTCTCTCTTTCTATGATCTCTCTGATCACTGTGCTCTCAACTTCATGCTCCTCTCGCCCGCCCTCTGGTTTTTATAACCATCCATCTGTCTTTACCCTCCCTCCATCTCTCCCTCTCTCTCCCTCTCTCTCTCTCTCCCTCTCTCTCTCTCCTTCCCTCCCTCCCTGCTTCCGCCAGTGTCAGGAGGAGTCTCATATCCAGGTGAGACCAGGAAGCAGGGCGGGAGGGAGAGAGACCAACATGCACATGAAAGGAGACGCTTGCGTCATGAAGAAGAAGGTAGGGAAACCACTCACGCCACATACAGTACCTCAGCCATAGATAGAGTAGCACACACTAACATAACCCCTGTCCTATTAGAGGTCAGGTCACAATTTTCACCTCATATCCTTCCACCGCAAACGTTAGTCCCTACACCACTTCAAAAGTATCCTTGCAGGTGGATCCAAATAAGCCCAAGAGAGGCCCGACTTGGTCCATCTCATCCTCCCCATCTCAGGCCACACCCACCTCAGGCCACACCCACCTCAGCTTGACCTTCCCTCCTCGCCACGGTCCTGCTCTGTCACCCGGTCAGCACTTTCCCCCCGGTCACAGCGGCAGGTCAGAATCATAGCTGATCAGAGCCAGCGTTACCGGGAGCAGGCCTGTCCATCTGTCCGCACTCAGGCCCTAATGCGCTCCACTCGCTCACTCAATAGGCCATGGATTGTTGTAATTTAGAGGGACGATGTTGATTCCGCTGTTTGGGGAATTCTGTACACTGACTCCTGACTCGTACAGCAGTCTGTCTCTCTAGAGTGTACATCTGGCATATTGGCTGGTCTGCTTTTCAATTTCTAGAGACCTATTTCCATATTCACTACATGCATAAGGGCGGTTGCTACTACCCAGTTTCATATTGGATATGGTCCTGTTATGGAAAGCCATAAAGAATACTGGAGCCATTATGCTGTAGGCCTAAGTGACAATAAGAGTTATGACATTGACTGATGACATTTCCCTCTCTCTCTCTCTCTCTCTCTCCCTCTCTCTCTCTCTCTCTCTCTCTCTCTCTCTCCCTCTGCCGTTCTGTCTATTTCCTGTCCTCTTCTAACCCGTTCCTCCTCTGTCTGTCCCCCTTTCTATCACCCTGTCTGCCCATTCCATGTCTCCTCCTGTTCCCCCCTTTCCTCCTGTCTCTTTCCCAGCCCCCCCCCCCCCCCTCAGCGCTCACCACTGTGCTCTGCAGTTCAGCAGCCTGCAGAAGGACCTAGTCGTCTGGAACGAAGGACATGCTGGTCCTAGAGAAGAACACACTGGTCCTAGAGAAGAACACACTGGTCCTAGAGAAGAACACACTGGTCCTAGAGAAGAACACACTGGTCCTAGAGAAGAACACACTGGTCCTGGAGAAGAACACACTGGTCCTGGAGAAGAACACACTAGCCCTGGAGAAGAACACACTGGTCCTGGAGAAGAACACACTGGTCCTGGAGAAGAACACACTAGCCCTGGAGAAGAACACACTGGTCCTGGGGAAGAACACACTAGCCCTGGAGAAGAACACACTAGCCCTGGAGAAGGAGATCCGGGAGAGAGACCACACCATCCAGCCAGGACAAGGTGTGTGGTGGCCAGCGGAGAGAGAGAGGGGGGGTACAGGTGTTGCCTAGAAGGTGTACGTGTGTGTGTGAGTGTGTGTGTGTGTGTGTGTGTGTGTGTGTGTGTTTGTGTGTGTGTGTATAAACACATAAGGCAGGAGGGATGGTCCTGAGGGTTCTGGCGCTAATCTGCTTGCTCCCTCAAGTGTTGCTGCAGGATCTGAAAACACTCAAACATGACAGGATCTGAAAACACTCCAACATGACAGGATCTGAAAACACTCAAACATGACAGGACCTGAAAACACTCAAACATGACAGTCGAAACACAAAGAAGTCAAACTGCTGCAACGGTCTCCTCCAAGCGTGTTGAACAAACAGTGATAGGCAGTATAATGATTAACTAGAACTAGAAAGTACATTTCCTGGAGAAAATGTGAGGTGGGCTAGCTGCTGCAGCTGTATGTAACAGCTACTGCTAGAACTACTACGGACCAGGCAATCTCCATGCACCCACCGGCGAAGACTGTGCGTCTCTAACCCACTCAGGGGCTGAGTTGTGGGGTCTGTGGCATGGACAGTGGTGGTGGTGAGACTCCGCCCCCTCAGGTCAGAGCTGGTCGAGGACAGTGTACCCCTCTCCGGGCCACCTACCCACCTGCACCAGTGAAGACCATGTGTGTCTAGCCCAATCAGGGGCTGAGTTGTGGGGCCCGTGGCATGGATAGTGGCGTGGTGGTGAGACTCCGCCCCCTCAGGTCAGAGCTGGTCGAGGACAGTGTACCCCTCTCCGGGCCACCTACCCGCCCGCACCGGTGAAGACCATGTGTCTCTACCCCACTCAGGGGCTGAGTTGTGGGGCCGTGGCGTGGATAGTGGCGTGGGGGTGAGACTCCGCCCCCTCAGGTCAGAGCCAGTCAAGGACAGTGTACCCCTCTCCGGGCCACCTACCCGCCCGCACCGGTGAAGACCATGTGTCTCTACCCCACTCAGGGGCTGAGTTGTGGGGCCGTGGCGTGGATAGTGGCGTGGGGGTGAGACTCCGCCCCCTCAGGTCAGAGCCAGTCAAGGACAGTGTACCCCTCTCCGGGCCACCTACCTGACTCAACCAGTCAAGACCGTGTGTCTCTAGCCCACTCAGGGGCTGAGTTGTGGGGCCGTGGCGTGGATAGTGGCGTGGGGGTGAGACTCCGCCCCCTCAGGTCAGAGCCAGTCAAGGACAGTGTACCCCTCTCCGGGCCACCTACCCGCCCGCACCGGTGAAGACCATGTGTCTCTACCCCACTCAGGGGCTGAGTTGTGGGGCCGTGGCGTGGATAGTGGCGTGGGGGTGAGACTCCGCCCCCTCAGGTCAGAGCCAGTCAAGGACAGTGTACCCCTCTCCGGGCCACCTACCTGACTCAACCAGTCAAGACCGTGTGTCTCTAGCCCACTCAGGGGCTGAGTTGTGGGGCCCGTGGCGTGGATAGTGGCATGCTGGTTAGGCCCCGCCCCCTTGGGTCACAGCTAGTCGGGGACAGTACAGTGACCTCTGGGCAATTTCCATGCATCCACCAATGAAGACTGTGTCTCTAGCCCACTCAGGGGTTGAGTTGTGGGGCCTGTGGCGTGGATAGTGGCGTGGTGGTGAGACTCCACCCCCTCAGGTCAGAGCCAGTCGGGGACAGTGTACCCCTCTTTGGGCCACCTACCTGACTCCACCATGAAGACCTCCGGGCAGTCTCCTTGCACCCACTGGTGAAGACTGTGTGTCTCTAGCTCAATCAGGGGCTGAGTTGTGGGGTCTGTGGCGTGGTGGCGAGTTCGCGAATTCGAGAATCGCTAGTTGTGCTTACATAGAGCATAGGCCTGTTGTGGTTTTCAAATGCCATGATCTTTAGAAACGTCTTTCGAAACGAAATAGCTTCCTCACTTTCTCCAGCACGCATTCGCACAGCACGCAATCGTTGCTCCAGCACGCTGTGCGCATGCGTGCTGGAGCAAGTGAGGAAGATATTTTGTGTCTAAAGACGTTTCTAAAGATCATATTACAGAGGCATGTGAAAAACAACACAACAGGCCTATGCTCTATGTAAGCACAACTAGCGATTCATCAAGACAGATTGATGAAAACAACCGTTTCGCGGCAGAAAATAGATTTTTAGAAACTGCATTCTAAGTGCCCCGACCACCGCCATTACATGGATATACTGGCTCGCGCTGGATTTTAAATTTCTTCTACATGCCTCCGAACTACACCAAAGTGATCTCGGTGAGTCAAACGTCTTATAATATGTCGTAAATAAGGTCCAGGTTGTCAAAAACGAGCATTGTCCTTTAAGGTCAAGTTGGAAAGGCTGAGGAGAGCAACAGGAGAAGAGCAGCAAGCTCAGTTAAGGTCCCTAGTGAGTTGTGCAAGTCAGAGCATTCTAGACAGGAATGTCCCATTTTATATCTACTTACGTAAGTTTCAAACCATTAGCCAAATGTGACGCAAACACCGTTTTTGAGGATCTGCATATAAAAGATGATGAGCCCAGTTGGGCTGGGGGGCTGTATCAGAATACTTAGCTGTACTGAGCTGTATTGAGTGTGTTACGTAATAAATACCCGTAAAGGCTGAAACGACTTGGGTCTCCTGTGAAGTTTTGTACTATCAGAAATTACCAACATAATTGACGAGCCAGCCATCACTATTTGGGGAAGTCTGTGGACCACTGCATCTCTGCGAGTGACAGCCACGCGGCGCGCCTAATAAAAGGTAGGAGAATTTTACTTCTCACCAAAAATAGCGTGCTTTCACTGTGCTGAGGTGTTAGTGGTCTGCTTGACTCTCCAACCAGAAAAGAACCTACAGTAATTTGACAGGAGATCAGTCACAGCCTTGAAAACCATATGCATATGGTGGTTGCTTTTAAATTTGATTTAAATGGTTTTAAACCAAACAGCCTGAATTAAATTGGTTTTGAATTGGCATTTGAGAAAGCAACTGAGTGGAGGGGTCGTGGGGACCAGGGTTATAATAGTTTTGCTTTTTTCATTAGTTTTTATTTTTAGATCGTTTTAACTTTTTGTGTTCAATTTCAGTTTAGTTTTAATTAGTTTTTAAAGCAGATTTGCTAGTTTAGTTTTTAGTTTTTGATAATGCTTAGTTTAAGTTTAGTTTTTATTAGTTTCAGTATTAGTTTTAGTTTGTTTTTTTCTGCGCTAGCCTCGTGAGACCATCCTGATCTTGTGAGCTCATGTTGTTTCACTCTGTGCAAAACAAACCATCTGGCGAACGTCAGATTACCTCTGCGCAGGGGCACAGCTAAAGAAATAATGGAGGATAGATTTCATATCCACCCAAAATACTAGGCTTATGTATGGAATGAAAAAGACTAAAACTAAGGACATTTTATCTACAATTTTAGTTTATTTTAGTTAGTTTTGTAAACACACAATACAGTTTTAGTTAGTTATCGTTTTTTTGTAAAGCCTAGTTTTTATTTTTATTTCAGTTAACTAAAATGTTTTTTCACACCTAGTTCTTGTTTTTTAGTTAGTTTTCGTTAACTATAATAACCTTGGTGGGGACGCCCCGACCAGAATTGCCACCCATGCTCGAAGTAGCCCGAAGTTAAGAAAAGGGTGCATTGCACTGTTGAGTAGGCTACTGCAGTCCGAGCCAACCCTGAGCTCGAGTGTTTTTTTGTGAATAGTGAGGCGGGAGAGTTGTTTTGCGAAGCAAGGGTAGGGCAGGTAAACCGCTCAGACTGACCACAACCCAGCCTAGGCGAGCTCCTGCCCATGACTATCTCTGAAAATCCAAGCTGTGCCTTTTATGAGCTCTGATCGGACAATAACCGCGGATGGACAGAGATTCTAGTAATTAATATACGTGGTTTCCCACTAGTCAAGGAGAAGCCTGTCAGAGGAGATTCAACTAGACTGTAAGAAAACACGAAGGTTAGGAGAACCTGACAAAGCAACTCTGAATAAAAAAAAAGGCTCCCAGTCTCTAGAAGGGCCGAATCATTTATGAATTCTAATTAATTATAGGCTATAACTACGCAACTATAGGGTTTAAGCGGGGTCGCTCCCCAGCAACAACCCAAAGATTTGAAACGTAGCACAAGCATAATTACATTACATTACATAATCCACAAAAGCACCAGCCCAAACAAAAAGTAAACAGGTGCCACAAAGACTTGACAGACTTTATTAATAAAACGACAGACGTAGAAATCAGGACTGACTGTGTGGTATTGAGACGGATCCTGTGTGTGTGTATGTGTGCAAGTTGAGTTATTACTTGTGTGTCTGGTTTTTGCTTCTGGGCAGCGCGCCTGGACCTGTTGCTGAATCTAACTGCTGCAGTGTTTAACTCTTTCCCACCATGCCTTATGTTAACTGTTGACCTAAAGAATTGCTAAAAAAATTGAAGTTACAAGTTGAAGTGCAAAAGTGACGTATATAACGTGCATGAAAGAGTAATGGTGAAGTTTGGGACTTCTTGTGAAGTGTGTGATTCCTTGTGAAAGAGTGTGATTCGGTGAAAGTGTGGATGCTATTACTGTTAACTGAGGAGAGAGAGCTAGCGAGTTGAGTAGCCTACGCAGTTGATTTTGGCCAGTTGGCAACGTGCCAAGGTGTGGCGCAGATAGAAAAACCCAAACCTACGCAGTTTAAATTTGGCCGAGTGGCAACTTGCCAAGGTGTGGCGTAGTTTAAGAAAGTAAGTTAAGCAAAGATGTGCACTTACTGGTGACCAGAGGAGAACTGAGTAGAGAGAAAGCAAACAGCGGGCCTATACGAGAGGCGGAGTTTGATCTCCCTCACCAGAGAGAGAGAGAGAGAGAGAACATTCTCAGTTGGGGAGGGCTACTCACCCCTCCTTTCGCTCACACAGACAAAATCAGCCGTTCGTACTGTAAGCCAAGAAGTAGAACGGTTACAGAGACTGCTCGCCCCCGCCCTCGCGATTACAGTATTGTAAGCCAAAAAGTCACAGAAAGGCCCTTAGCAGGCCCTGAGCACAGGGAGAGACACAGACCAGGAGCAAAGCTAAGACACTCAAACAGAAATCAGAACCAATATCATTGCTATACCACAACATGGAGGTATCACCAGTGGCCATAGTGGCGTCTAACCATCCGTCAATGTTGAAAGACATTCGGAAAATGTCAGGCAAATTTGCGAAGCGCACCAAAAACTTGAGCTCAGCATGGCCTGAGGATGGCACTTTTGATGTGAGTGTGTGTGAGGATATGGAGTGCTAAATAAAAGACTACAAGCCAAAAGACAAATCCGACAAACGTAAACAGAAAAGGGATTTGGAACTAAAAATAGTGAATTTGTTTAAAGACGAGGGACAGCGGTACCGGAAAACTATGAGAGAAGCTCTTAATGAAATCAAAAATAACAAACAAACAAACCTTGAGTGTGGCAAAAATAAGACAATAGCGATGTCAAAAGCTGTAGGGGTCTATTCGACAATTACAGGATCTCTGAGTATTAATGGCAACTTGGAGACGGGAAATAGTCCAATTGTCCCAGGTGCATTATGCACCTCACCACAATTCCAAGGCCTGCCTGGGGCAGGCCAGCTCCCGGATCCAGTAGGCGAGCAGCCCATGTCCCAACCTCATAGGACCCCAGAAAGTCTACCCTCACTTGCATTAACTGATAGTGAAGGCGTTAAGTCAGGACTCGATCAAGCCCAAGCCGCAGCATCAACACCTCCAGCATATAGACCATCCCAACAGTGGGACCCAAAACACCACAGTACTGGTAGAAAGAAAGCTGACGTATTGAACTGTTATGGGCAGATGGATGGAACGTCATACTCATACTGGGTTAACTTAGACAATCAGGGAGTAGACCCTCAGAGAGAACAAAGCAGGTATGCGATCCAGGAACTAGAGACAATCAGGTTAAGAACCTAACAGTGGGAGTGTCAGGTGAAATAGACGAAAGTGAGGGAGGTAAGACAAAGAAGAAAAGGGAGAGACACCAGACGGTGGACGCCAATTTTAATCACAGACTAAGACCAAATATAAAACAACCAGTTAGATACCCTGAGGGCATGAACCCAATTCTAATCAAGGGCACCCAAGGACATTACATACCGTGGCAGACACTCGACCTTGCGGGGCTGATCTCTAGAATGCCAGACATCCATGAGGGAGCCAATAAGTGGATTAGGGCTTTTGAAGAAGCAACAGTGGGAAAGATGCTGGCCCTGGGGGACATTAAAGCAGTATGGGCACAGTCACTAGGGGCATCCACTATGGAGAACTTGCTAAAACACAGCGGGAATGAGTGGATGATGGACCCAATGGCTGACGGGACTGAATTCAATGCGTATCGCCCAAAACTATGGCAGACATTGCGCGCGGAATACCCTACTAGAATAGAACCCAGGGCCCTGAAGGGAGACCCCCTCCAAGAGACTGAAAACCCCACCTCCTATATTAGCAATCAAATGAAAAGGTGTAAGCAGGAAACAGAGGAGGACATTGAAAAAGTCCTGTACTGGTGACATTGTTCAGAAACACCATCATTGAGGCCCTGCCCCTTCCAGCGCAGAGCAGGCTGGAGGATGTGGTGGGCCTGACCGCGATGCCGCACAGACAATTTTGCGACCATGTGGCGCATGCGGTAGAGAAACACAGAAAAGATGAAAACAGACTGAGAGAGCAAGATAAAAACATCCAAAGGAAGCTTGCGCAACTACAACTCGGATAAATACAGGCAAAAGGCAAAGCAAAAACGCTAGCAGCCGTAATGAATTCCGATGCAGGCGCACCAGTGACACCACCGCCTCCGGGTGTAAAAGCCTATCAACCGGAGGCACCACGGTACGGACAGTATCAACCGGGCCCACAACGATACGGACAGTATCGGCCGGGCCCACAACAGTACTGCCCTCGCGGGGGAGGTCAAAGACCTCGGGGCAGGGGCAGATCGCCTTACCCCAGACTGTGCTGGGGGTGCGGTGAAGCAGGACATCTAGCTGGGAATTGCCTGAGGCCACAGCCGGGCCCCAGTTGGGTAGAACGCAGTCAGGAGTTCCAGCCCACGCAACGTGGGGGTGGAGGCCCTGCCAATCCATGGGCGGGGCCCAACCACGGTTACTAGGGGTGCCCAGAGAATCCTACCGGGGAGGGTCAGCTTCCAATTGTCACTACGGGAGCTGATAAAGAACCTTTATTGGAAGTTCGTGTGCAGGATAGAAAAATTCCAATGATGGTCGATACTGGAGCCACTTACACTTGTGTAAGTCCAGAACATGCCACCCACCTCTCCATGTCAGGTAAACTTATCAAGACAGTAGGATTCTCGGGAATAACACAGATGATTCCAACAACGGCTCCAGTGCGACTAGCGGTAGAGGGAGAAGAAACAAAAATTCCCATTTTGGTATCTGACCAAACTCCAATTAACTTATTAGGACGAGATGCACTATGCAAACTGAAAGTCAAAATTTGGTGTTCACCGGAAGGGGTGTACACACAGTCAGAATGTGCCAAAGTGTATTGGTTAGGTAACATTTCTGAACCAGTGACTAAAGAGTATGAAAAGTGGAAAAAATACATAAAAGCTCAGATCCCAAAAGCAGTTGAACCACACTCAGAATTTCACTGTACAATGTACTATGACCCATCGTGTAGTACAATTTTTGAAGAAAAATGGGATGAAGCCACAAAAGAGTTACAAATCAATTTGAGAACACAATATATTGTAATAGGACAACAGGGAGCAGGCCTAAACGTAGAATCAAATTCCTTCATCTCAAACTGGTATAACGTACCCAATTCTGCCCCACATATTACCCTGTTGGTAAATGAAAATTTTGAATCCAAAGAAATCGGGCCCATGATGTGCACGGCAACACAGGTGAATTGGGAGAAAACTGATAATCCATTGATTCTTAGGTCTCCGGACGGGACCATGATTAAAATCCTGAGTGACGTGCAAATGACAAGCTTACCACAAGTAATAACGGTCCCAATGTTCAAAAAAAATGCCAGAAATATCCGAAAGTGATGAGAATAAAAATGCATTGATAGAGGACATGTTAACACAAGTCCCTGATCAACTAAAGTCAAAACATGACACTGATGTGGGATTGGTAAAGTCTGCCAATCCAGTAAAAATAGAACTAAAACCACATGCAGTGTTACCAAATCGCCCACAATATCCACTGAAGAAGGAATAACCAAAACAATCGAAGGACTGATGAAGGCAGGGGTACTGATTGAAACTGACAGTGTCTGTAACACACCAATATTTCCAGTGTTTAAAGCAGAATACCGATTGGTACATGATCTAAGAGCCATAAATGAAGTGACACAGGATGGAACGGCAGATGTGCCAAACACTCACACACTCCTCACAAACGTGCCATCTGAAGCCAAATATTTCACTGTGATCGATTTGTGTTCAGCATTTTTCAGTATCCCTCTACACGAAGATTCACGCTACTTATTTGCATTCACGTTTAGAGGAAAACAAATCACATATTCTCGATTGGCACAAGGCTGGAAACATAGCCCACATATCTTTAACCAACTGTTGAGACAAGATCTTGAAGGCATAGCAATAAATAGTTCACTGATACAATACGTGGACGACTTATTGATCTGTTCTACCTCCCTAGATGACTGCCATAGAGACTCTATAACGGTACTCCAAAAACTAGCAGAGGGGGGACACAAGGTTTCAAAACCAAAATTACAATACTGCCAACCCCAGGGGGAATATCTAGGAAGAACAATCTCACATGGAGCTGTTGCAATATCACCCTCCCAATTGGAGGGACTGAGTAAAGCCCCTCAACCAAAGACTGTCCAACAAATGATGACATTTATAGGAATGACTGGGTATAGCTCAGATTGGGTTGAGAACTATGCAGAGAAAACTACACCGCTGAGAGCAATGATAAAAGAGGCTGGAAATGAATCAATAAAAGCTTCCTTAAAATGGACAAGTGAAGCTAAAATGGCATTCGAGACAATTAAACAGGACATGCAGAGAGCACCGGCACTAGCTACTCCAAATTATGACAAACCTTTCTTACTGTATGTGTCTAATCGACAGAACATGTACGCCACAGCAGTGCTGATGCAGGAATCGTGTAGTGGACGCCAAAAACATATTACAGCATATTACAGTACAAAGCTAGACAATGTAGTCCAGGGGTGGCCACCATGTTACCAAGGATTAGCAGCAATACATTATGCGTATGAAAAGGCATCCACTGTAACCATGGGTTACCCAGTCACACCACAATCCTTACTCCTTACTCCTTACTTAATTATCCTTACACACCACAAAATCACAGAGCTGATAAACCAAGGGAAATTTGTAGTGACACAAGCTAGGTGTTTGCAGTATACACCGCTTTTAACATATCCAGATGTAACCATAAAAAGGTACACTAACACAAATCCAGCAAATGTTATTCCAATAAAGTTTGAGGGAGAGCCACACAAATGCATTGCAGAAACAATGAAGTATACAAGACTAAGGCCAGATCTGGAGTCAACTTCACTCATACATGCAGATGTGTCATATTTTGTGGATGGCTCATGCTACAGAGACCATCTAGGGAACTGTAGTATATTTTTATACGGTATTACATCAATACATTTGTATTACTCTCATGTAGTAATCATTTTATTAAGAATAATGAATAAACTTCATTGCAGTAGGAACTTTGTTAACTTAAGTAGTTTATCATGTAGATGGCAACAGATGCCCTGTCCTGAGTAAGCATTCCTTTGTTCCTGAGGACAATAAAGATAACACCTCTGAAGAAGAAGTCAGGAAGTCTACAGTTGTAACGTGACACAGGAAGAACCCAAATTGCCCCCATGTCCGGAGGGGGGCAGAGCCCAGTGACACCTATTGACCAATTACAAGACTAGTTGACCAGATCTGTGTTAAATGTACCTCCCTTGTATGCAAATTTGTTTGTCATGTGCTCTTGGCCTGAAGCCAAGTATATAAACTCGGGTACCACCTTGTGAATTTCAGTACTGCCGATAATCTGACCTGTTTGGCGTGCTCAATAAATTTGGTTTAACTGCATTTTGCTCCTGAAGATTCTTTCCATTTTTCTGCCCAAAAGTCAAGACGAGAAGAAACGACATTTTGACGATGGGGATGGGATGGCGCGTCTCTAGCTACAGAGTGGAGTTCGATGTCTATAAGAAAACCGGTTAAATTAAATGCATGAAGATTGCATATTTGTGTAAATGTGAGGTACCAGTATGTGAAGCAGGCTAAACCGGAGTCCTGTATGTCTCGTTTAAGTACGTTTAGCCGTCTGCTATTGTCCTGTGTTTCTTGTAATTGTTTATTGTCCATTGTATATTTGAGATTGGTTTAATGTAGATATTCTTACTTTCTGAATGAATGTTGAGGGAAGGAAGGTCCTTTGTTCTCTCTTCCACGTGTGTGTGTGCCTGCATCCAGCAGCCTTTGATCTTTTGTGGGGTGTGAAAGGAGAGTGAAAGGAGAGCGTGAGGAGAGCGTGTGGAGAGCATGAGTTGAGGTTGTGTGTTTGTTGGTTGGATCCATTGTATGTTTGAAGTTGAGTTAATGTAAATAATATTGGCTGATATTTTCTGTTTAATTGTCTTTTGTGGGTGAGGTTGCTCCCCGTACCCTGAGTTGTAAATTCCTAGCCCTCATAAAACAGCTGTGAAGAGGGGGGGTCAGTGAAACGCGTTCACTGGCCAGGGGGGTTGTGCTGTGGTTTGTAGGACAGCGTGAAGTCACCCAATTGTGTCTCTCTTTCTATCTATCTGTCTCTCTCTCTTTCTTTCTCTCTTATTTCTCTCTCTTTCCTGTCTTTAGAAATTAGGGAACGATAATTCATCCAGTGGGTCGTGCGGTGTATGGGACGACTGGATTAGATTAGAATAGTTAATTTATAAATACATAAGTGGATGCTGAATCTGGGCCAGGTGGACACTGATCGAGAAATCGGTTACTCAGCACTCAAACCCTAGCAGCAATCAACTAGTCAATTATAACTTTTATTAATGAAACCTTTCTTCAATCTTCATAAATTGAGAATGGTGTAGCGTTAGCTATATTTTAGGGATATTAAGAAATCTTTCATCCTTCTCACCTCTGTTGTCCTATGCCTCCATCTAGTGGTTGTTTAATAGGTTGCAGTTCACGTTGGTTTTGATTGTATTGATTCAAGTGTATTAGGTGGTTCAATGCTGCCATCGTGTGGCTGTTGTTAGATATGACCGCTTTCTATATTTGTTTTGATTATTCGTGTGTTTTATGACAGTTTGACTTTAGAATAATGGGTTGTTAATAGCAAATATATTTTTTAATTATCATTGCTTGGTGATTAATTGGTTTTTCCCCTTTGAGTAAATCTGTTTATAGTTATATCCCGAAAAGCTTTTGTCCATACCAGTCACCAATCCCAGACCATCCATCCATCCATCCATCCATCACCTGCTTGAAAAGTAAGCCTGAATTGCTGATTAATGCTCATTAATTGAACTAGACTGATCACCTGATTTAATTGTTTTGAGTGGTTGATATGCATTTAAGGCTTGGTATTTTATGATAAGGTGATTGATTGGTTTGGTTACTTGATTTGATAATAAGGATAAATGGTTAGTTTATTAATTGATTAATTCTTCAATATTTTGTTGATTACTTGATTAATTATTTATAGTTATTCAACTTTTTATTATTATAAGTATTATATATATAATAAGTCTACTTGATACTGGATATAAGTGGTTTTGAGGGTGTTTAATTGTTAAATGGATGTAGATGGTTTGGTGTTGAGCTTTGGTTCTTGAGTGATTGGTGGTCTGTTGGATATCTGGCTTAAAGGTGTCTTGGTTTTTGATAGAATAAACATCAGTTTAAGCGTTGCTTTAGTAGAGCGATATAGACGTACATACATATATTACGCTTTGCATATTGTGTGTGTGTGGAGTGAAAGGACTGTGAGTGAACGGACAGTAGGACTCAACTTGCTGACAGGCAAAGTGGTGTGGACATTTCGATGTCTACGTCAAAATCTTTTTTATTTTAATTCATTATTTTCTGGCATACAGCGATTAATGAGGGGATTGTCCTCTGGTGCACAATACCCTAAACTTGCGTCAAACCGGGCTTTGTGGTTTTTAATTTGTAAAAATTAAAAGTGCTTAAATGGGACCGATCGCTCCCTGTGCTGAAGACTAGGGTTGAGATTGAGCAGGATTATATCTGGTTAGGAAGTTTAGGCAGAGCAAGAAGTGTCCTATGTCCGTGAGTGATTGAGTGTTCATTTCTTTATTAATTACATAATTGATAAAGTTTCATTTTTATAGTGTTAGATTCTTAATAGGTTTATTGATAGTTTGAATTGTTAACAGTTTATCAAGTTATGAGGATCTTAAATAGTCTTGACGCTGTTCAGTAAAGTGGGACGGATACAGAACACAGCATTGGAAGCAGTAATTATAGCTCCAACCGAAATAAAGGAAGTCAACAGCACAACGGACAAGCTGTTGAGTGAGTGATGCTCTGTTCTCCCACATGAATTAAGTTTTGACTTCGCATTCTTATGACATCAAGAGGGAATCTAATATGGCTTATACACAGTTACTTGTGCTAAATACTGAGGGAAGATATGTAATCAGAGATGATAATAATGACATTATATCGATGGGGAATGCCAGAATGACCATCATTACCCATCCTGATGTGAAGTGCAAAACCAGGGAGTTAGCTCAGTCTCTGATACCAGCTGAAAAGACGAAGAAGAAGAAAAGCAAAAAGGGAAAGTGTGGAAGCGACAGTGACTCTTCTGTAGATGAAGGAGTGGATATTGGAGGATATGATGAAAGTATTAGAAAGATTATGACAGGTGCTGTATAGAAAGGAAGCGTTGCTAATGAAACAGACTAGTAGTAGTAGTGAAGAAGAGAGTGAGGAGTCTGACTCGAAGGAAGATGATACGACATGGACCAAGGATGTACCAGATTAAGAAGAATTGAAGGAAATTAGGAAGTAGTTGAAGGAGATTAGGAAGTAGTTGAAGGAAATTGGAAAGTAGTTGAAGGAACAAGATGCTGAGCTGAAGAGGAAACTCACTCAAAGTCAGCTTTTGAATGGAAAATGGATAGAAGAGAAGTAGAAACAAGCAGTGGTTTTGCAGAACAACAACGACAACAACAACCAATGATGTAATCTTCACTCCCGTTCCCTGTTTTCCAACAGCCTCAGACAGGGGGAGATTATTAATTCTGAAGAATTCAAAAAAAAAAAAAAAAAAAAAAAAAGGGGGGGGTGAAGAGGAAGTTGAACATGTCATTGGCTAGATGTCATCAGCAATTTACAATACAACAAGTATTTCTTACGTTTTTAGAATCAATTTTTTAGGAGAATAATAGCGGTGATAACCTACGTTGTCACCTCTGAGCCTGAGTTCATTATTGAAGTTGAAGTAATGAGGAATATTTTTATTACATCTGTGACATTCTGGAGAAACACTTGTCTCCAGAAGATTATTATAGAAGCAAACTAGTTGAATATAGACTCTGGAGTATGAACCATCTTTTTGTTCAGAAAAACAAAAACAAAAAGTCATGTGTGTTGAATGGTTATTGATGATTTGATGCTAAGTTCAGTTTATTACAGGAATTTCATAATAGTAGGAGTATTCAGTTATGGTTTCATATAACATCAGTTTAGATAATTGGTTTACAAGGTTGTTTAGTCAATTCAAATAGGTTATGTTTCTCACTTTGATTTAGGAGTTTGTGTTTCAATAGTCAATGAATGGCCATAAGCTGTTCGTTTATGCATTCTACTGTATGAATTTCATTCACAGAATGATGATGTGTTTGTGAGGAGTTGGCTTTAGGCCTTCTCCTCTGCTATTTGACCCCAGTCTGTGTTGAGTGTTGTCTTTCAGGTGCTGATGGACCCTGGGCGGCAGGTCTTTGAAGAGCCTGGATCGTGCCTTCCTGGGGACTGCCTGGAACCTGTTGTTTGTCTGTTGACTATTGTTTGTCTTTTCTATCTCTTTCTGATATGTGTTGGAACATGAGGTTACTTGATGTTTAGCATTATATGTCATTTCTGTTTAGGGTTTCTTGTTCAATCAAGCTTGAGGATGTCGCCTACATTTCACCTGTGTTTTTGATTCAGGTGTGTGTACGCGTCTCCTTGGTTGGATTGTTCTGTTTTGTAGTAATTTAGGTTTAGTCTATGTCTATAGGATGTTCTGTTTCTGTGTAGTTTTGTGTTGATGTTTTCAGACTATCCTGGAGTGCATTTAGTGGGCTACCAAGGCGTGGTTGCCCCTCACCAGCATGAAGCTATGAACTGTGTGGAGTCACGGATGACTTGAGGGTCATTCTTGGACATTCCTGGAGTGTTCTCCCTGTTTCGGACGGGGTGAGCTTACCATCTTGCTACGGACATTGTTCTCTGGGTGTCAGAGAGGATTGCGACGCCTGGGGGTTTGATGTCTGAAGATTGCTCCAGCATGGGACGAGGAGATGAGACAGCGCTGAGGGCTGTTCTCTTTCGGTGGGGCTAAGTGCTAGTAACCTCTGGCCCCCGATTTGCTTTGTTGCTGTGTGATGATTTGGTTATTTGTATGTGTTTTGGGGATTGTTTGTAATGTTTAATGTTGTTTTGTGTCGAGGCGTTAGGACGCCTCGAAGGGAGGATATGTAGTATATTTTTATACGGTATTACATCAATACATTTGTATTACTCTCATGTAGTAACCATTTTATTAAGAATAATGAATAAACTTCATTGCAGTAGGAACTTTGTTAACTTAAGTAGTTTATCATGTAGATGGCAACAGATGCCCTGTCCTGAGTAAGCATTCCTTTGTCCCTGAGGACAATAAAGATAACACCTCTGAAGAAGAAGTCAGGAAGTCTACAGTTGTAACGTGACACAGGAAGAACCCACATTGCCCCCATGTCCGGAGGGGGGCAGAGCCCAGTGACACCTATTGACCAATTACAAGACTAGTTGACCAGATCTGTGTTAAATGTACCTCCCTTGTATGCAAATTTGTTTGTCATGTGCTCTTGGCCTGAAGCCAAGTATATAAACTCGGGTACCACCTTGTGAATTTCAGTACTGCCGATAATCTGACCTGTTTGGCGTGCTCAATAAATTTGGTTTAACTGCATTTTGCTCCTGAAGATTCTTTCCATTTTTCTGCCCAAAAGTCAAGACGAGAAGAAACGACAGAACCATGCAGGTTATGCAGTAATAAAACGAGTTTGACGGCTTTGTGGTAGAGAAAGCTGAGAGCTGCAACCAACCATGCTCAGCACAACTAGCTGAGCTAAAAGCTTTGACAGAAGCATGTAAACTAGAAAAAGGCAAGATAGCTAATGTCTATACTGACAGCGCATACGCACATGGCGTGTGTCACTTGTTCGGAGCCTTGTGGAAGCAAAGAGGATTTAAAAAGACAGACGGTAGCCCAATACAACATAAGAAACAAATACATGACCTAATGACATCTATGATGCTCCCAATGAAACTTGCTATAATAAAATGTCAAGCACACCAAAAAGGTCATGATGAGGTAACGAAAGGTAACAATGCAGCGGATGAGGCTGCCAAGACCGCCTCCAAAAGCCAAGTAGCTGTCCTAACACCAGTGGTGTCATTAGAACCTCTAACCACGCCTGAAGACATTATTCTGATGCAAAAAGAAGCAGGTGAGAGTGAGCACAATGTCTGGCGACAAAGGGGGGCTACTATGGATGAGAAGGGATTGTGGATGTCACATGAAGGGTTCTTGGTAGCGCCAGTAGCGTTGTTAACCATTTTAATCTCACAAGTGCACGATGATGATCATTCTGAAATTACCAACACCCCTTGGGTCAGAGCCGGTCATGGACAGTGTAGGCCATGCCGGGCTACCCACCTGCCTTCACCAGTGAAGACCGTGTGTCTCTAGCCACCTCAGAGGCTGTGTTGTGAGGTCCGTGGCATGGATAGTGGCGTGATGGCGAGACTCCGCCCCCTCCGGTCAGAGCAGGTCGGGGGCAGTGCACTGACATCCGGGCAATCTCCATGCACCCAACAGTGAAGACCGTGTGTCTGTAGCTGACTCAGGGGCTGAGATGTGGGGACAGTGGCGTGGATAGTGGCGTGGTGACGAGTCTCCGCCCCCTCGGGTCAGAGCCGGTCGAGGACAGTGTACTGCTCCCCGGACCACCCACATGCACCCAACCATGAAAACTGCATCTTTAGCCAACTCAGGGTCTGAGATGTGGGGATGGTGGCGTGAATAGTGGCGTGGTGGCGAGACTCCGCCCCCTCAAGTCAGAGGTTGTGGGGGGCAGGTCAGTGATTGCCAGGCCATCCCCATGCACCCCTCATTGGAGACAGGGCAGTAGCTGTGGAGGTGTTGTATGGAAGTTGAGGTTAGAAGCAGTAGCAGTGAAAAGCAGTAGGTGTTAACTGCTAGTACTACACTTCAAAAATAGATTAGACCACTCATCACAACTCATAGTTTTATTGAGTTCAATAGCTGAAAAAGGAGAAAAGATATTAATATGAGTTTGCAGCCTGAAAAATAGTGTCATTCTGAATATTTCTTTGAATATAAGGAAGGAAGGAAGGAAGGAAGGAAGGAAGGAAGGAAGGAAGGAAGGAAGGAAGGAAGGAAGGAAGGAAGGATGGATGGATGGATGGATGGAATGAAGGAAGGAAGGAAGGAAGGAAGGAAGGAAGGAAGGAAGGAAGGAAGGAAGGAAGGAAGGAAGGAAGGAAGGAATATGAAATCCCAACTGACACTGTGAGCATCCTCTCATTCACTTCAATGGAAAGGCATGTCGGCTTCAGACAGCTCTCTCTCAAAAAGTATAAAGGTTACAGCCTAGATATTGACACCGTAGGAATCCTGAGAAAATGCTGAACATTTTAGGCTATGATATGTCCATGTAGCTTAAAAACTGTAGGCATGGCGACAAGTTAGAAAAAGAGTAAAAATGCAAAATTAGCAGCTCAAAAGCTAGAGTGCGTTGCCATATGTTTCAATGAGGAGCGCAGTTGCCGAACAAATCGTCATACAGCGAAAACTATAAGTCACACTGCTTAGATACTTACATTGTACGAATCAGCACAGATGTGTGAACATTTCGATATATAATATGTGTGTGAGCTGTCAAAACTGTAGGAGTGCCAGCAGTTTACAAAATGTGTGAATATTTTCAAAGCAACAGCTGCCACCACTCTAAAAACATAATGATACTGAACATTCCAAAAGCAGTTTCAAGCAGTTTCAATGAGACAAAAATCACTATTAAAATTTAAATTAATAAAAAAATATAAAAAATATAAAAAATCTGAATGGATCCGGGAAACAGCTAAACATCATGAACATTTTAAAGTCTCTAGCTGGCACAAAGTATGAAGAAGTAGTTGAGGGCCAAAAAACTGGGGAGAATAATAATAAAGGAAGAAATAGTGGGAATATCACAAGTTGGGCTAGCTTTTACAAGCTAGCCCACCTAATTACAACTTTAGTATCAACGATTCACTTGTGTACTCATTGAGTGTGATTGTCACGCATCTCAGCAGGCAAGGTGACTGTGAGACCGTCTCCTCCCCCAAGGTCTGGCCCTGAGTGAGAAGACACCGTAATGAATAGTCACACAGTATCAGCATGGCTGCTGTCTCAGACACCTGCTCCATCTCCCTCTGTACACACTCCCCCCATCCCTCCCTCTCTCCCTCCTACACTAATTATCTCTCTCTGATAAGGGTACAGTCATGGCAGAGTCTTCCTTCTGCATATTCTCCCCTTTCTTGTTACCAGAGTGCTGCTCCGGGTTGTTTCGAGTTCCGAGAGCCAAATCTCTTATGATTTTATGTTCATGTTGTACGATCGTCTCCACCAACAAACCGCGCGATTGTAGACATGAGGCATGAAAAGATTAGCTTCAAAACGGAGAATGTTTTTCAAAAACCTAATCAGATGAAAAGTTTAATTTGACAAAATGCTCTGCATGGAACAACGATCACCAATTCAAACACAAATCCTATTCTTCCTGAATACTGTCAATATTTGTTCGCCGGTGTGACATCTGCTGTGACAGTTTGTTGCATGTTTTGTTTGCAG
>NC_140236.1:25563742-25608742 GCF_949987555.1 Borostomias antarcticus | reverse complement strand
GTGGTACAGTGTGGTGTAGTTGGGGTGTGGTACAGTGTGGTGTAGTTGGGGTGTGGTGTAATTGGGGTGTGGTACAGTGTAGTGTAGTTGGGGTGTGGTACGGTGTGGTGTAGTTTGGGTGTGGTATGGTGTGGTACGGTGTGGTGTAGTTGGGGTGTGGTACGGTGTGGTGTAGTTGGGGTGTGGTACAGTGTGGTGTAGTTGGGGTGTGGTACGGTGTGGTGTAGTTTGGGTGTGGTATGGTGTGGTACGGTGTGGTGTAGTTGGGGTGTGGTACGCTGTGGTGTAGTTGGGGTGTGGTATGGTCTGGTGTAGTTGGGGTGTGGTACAGTGTGGTGTAGTTGGGGTGTGGTACGGTGTGGTGTAGTTGGGGTGTGGTACAGTGTGGTGTAGTTGGGGTGTGGTACAGTATGGTACAGTGTGGTGTAGTTGGAGTGTGGTACAGTGTGGTGTAGTTGGGGTGTGGTACTGTGTGGTGTAGTTGGGATGTGGTACGGTGTGGTACAGTGTGGTGTAGTTGGAGTGTGGTACAGTGGTGTAGTTGGGGTGTGGTACAGTGTGGTGTAGTTGGGGTGTGGTACGGTGTGGTGTAGTTGGGGTGTGGTACAGTGTGGTGTAGTTGGGGTGTGGTACAGTGTGGTGTAGTTGTGGTGTGGTATGGTGTGGTGTAGTTGGGGTGTGGTATGGTGTGGTGTAGTTGGGGTGTGGTATGGTGTGGTGAAGTTGGGGTGTGGTATGGTCTGGTGTAGTTGGGGTGTGGTACAGTGTGGTGTAGTTGTGGTGTGGTACAGTGTGGTGTAGTTGGGGTGTGGTACAGTGTGGTGTAGTTGGGGTGTGGTACAGTGTGGTCATGTAGTTGGGGTGTGATACGGTGTGGTGTGGTGTAGTTGGGGTGTGTGTGTGTGTGTGTGTGTGTGTGTGACCGTGGAGCCTCTGGAAGCCTGCCCTGGCTGGATCAGGTTGTAGCCCAGGCTCCTGTTACACAAGGCAGGGAGATTTGAATATGCTGAAGCCTGCCTCTGAACCCATGTGGGAGGGGGGGGGGGGGGGGGGGGGAAAGGGTTAACGAGTTTCCTCTAGTCAGCAGAGTGGAGCAGGGGGGGGATGCGCATGTTAATTGGTGATTTGATTAGCGTTTTAATATTGCAGCTGTGCTGTGGATGGAGGCGGGCTGTCTGGCCAGAGGGTGCAGGAAGCTCCCACCAATGGGACGCTGGGTGAGACTATTAGAAGGAGCACAACGTAGTGAGAGGAACACACAGTGGGCAGTGACCCTAATAGAACACAGTGAAAAACCTCTTTACCTTTAAGAATGGTGTTCCTTACTATATAGTGGGCTGTGTTGTCATTGTGCGTTTGTGTGCTGTTTTTCGGGTGCATTTGTGTGCTGTTTTTCGGGTGCGTTTGTGTGCTGTTTTTCGGGTGCGCTTGTGTGCTGTTTTTTCGGGTGACGAGGGGACAGAGTGAGGCGGCAGAGTTAAACTGTGAGGGGCTGTGACATCACTAGCAGGTCGGGGGGGGGGGAGGGGGGGGACAGCGCCAGGCTCAGGTGGACAGAGGACTGCAACAGGGGGGCGTTTAGAATCAGGTTTTATTGGTCAGGTAGTTTTTATGGCTCTGTGCATCCAGGAAGGGCTCTGTCTGTCTATCTGTCTGTCTGTCTGTCTGGCTACAAACCCTTCTGCCCTCCTGTCTGCCTGTTGGCCTGTCAGTGAAGAGAGAGAGAGATAGAGAGAGAGATAGAGAGGGGGGAGAGATGTTGGCATGTCAGTGAAGAGAGGCGATCTGACTGACTCAGGCAGCTTATCTCCTTCCCAAACACCACAACACTAGAGATGAAGACAGAGAGAGAGCGGGAGAGAGAGGAGAGGGAGAGAGATAGAGAGAGAGAGAGAGGGAGCGAGAGAGAGAGAGAGAGGGAGAGAGAGATAGAGAGAGAGGGAGAGAGATAGAGAGAGAGATAGAGAGAGAGGGAGAGCGATAGAGAGAGAGGGAGAGAGAGATAGAGAGGGAGGGAGAGATAGAGAGAGAGGGGGGGGGGAGAGAGGGAGAGAGATAGAGAGAGAGAGAGGGAGAGAGAGAGAGATAGAGAGAGAGGGGGGGGAGAGACGGAGAGAAAGAGCGGGCTGGAGTAAAACAGAGGAAAGAACCAGGGAGGGAAAGAGGACAAGCCAGGAAGGGGGGAAAGTCAGGGAAACAGATGGTGAAAGCTCTAACATCATGTGTGCCTGATGATGCAACTAAACTGCTCTCTCTCTCTCTCTCTCTCTCTCTTCCTTCCTCTCTTTCTCTCTCTCTCTCTCTCTCTCTCTCTCTCAGGGCTGACTGAAGGCATCGTTGGTCTCATCTTGGCTGTGGACACAGTGATAGTGACTTGGCCCTTTGTCCCCTCAGTGTCCCTGGACAGAGCAGAGCGAGGATCTTGAGGCTCCCAGACCGGCCAGCAACAGCCCAGACACTATCTGAATAAAGAGCCATTCAGCCTCTCTCTCTCTCTCTTCTCTCTCTCTCTCTCTCTCTCTCTCTCTCTCGATCCCTCCCTCAGCTCAGTGCCCTACCCCAGACCTCTGCCTCTCCAACATCTTGCACCAGCCTGCCGGTCTCTATGGCGCTTGGCACGGACGCCCACCACACAGACAGATGGTGCCCACCCTGACCCCTCTGGCCGCCCACGGGGACCACACCACCGGAAGAGGTGGAGCCCGACAGGAGCAGGAAGCGGAGGGAACGGCGTGGCCGGGGTAGCTCACAGCCCCAAACTCCTCCCTCTAGGGCCCCAAAGATAAACACACATTCACAGTTGGACCCCGACACTATAGCCGTCTAATCTGTGCCTGTCGTGCGCCAGAGCTTATTTTTAGCCGTCCCATCCCATTGCCTGTTTGGAGCGTATGGGAATGTGCTGATAGGAACAGACCAGAGGTGTGACATGAGTTTGCTGAAACCCACAGAAACGCCTGCCTGTCTGTCTCTGCTCCTCTCTCCCCCCTGGCTTCTCTGGACTCTATGAATTATTAAGAGGGCAAAGCTCCAGTGCTGCTGTGAGGGCCCTGCAGTCACCTCCCCACTGAAAACTCTCTTATTACACCTCTGCTGATTGGAGGGAATCTGTACCGGCTGGGGTCGGGGTCAAGGGTCAATCTCCACTGCAGTGTTGAGGTCGATCCACTGGACTACAAGTCCGGCCTGAGCCTCTGCAACTGCCTGCCTCCCATTCCTTCTGATCCAGGAGAATGTAAACAAACCACCAAGAAACCACTTTCACTTTTAGCAATATTTGATGTATATTCGGATTAGCATTGGAGGTATTCCTGTTTTGAAAGCAACGCATATCAACTTGAAATGAGCTAGTGAGATTAACTCAGGAGGGCGTAATTACAGAAAAGGGAATACAGTGTCCCACCACCCACGAGGTAATTGGAGAGGAGAACGACCCCTCTCTTGACCTTCAGCTCCGAGACGTGGGAGCCAGAGACCTATCAGGCTCACGCTGAATGTTTACCATCATCTCCTGGATTCATCATCACGGGGGAATAAATAAACAGATTTGCATTGCAGAATATGCTGTCGTGTTCATAAGGATGGGCCTCACTGGGAGAAGAGCCCACAGCAGGGAAACACTGAGCTGATCAGAAAGGTATTTATGAGACCAGGGTTATCTGCCTGGCTGATATGGCGGAGAGGTCATTGCTGTGATCAGTGTGTGTGTGTGTGTGTGTGTGTGTGTGTGTGTGTGTGTGTGTGCGTGTGTGTAGGTGTGTGTGCCCATGTGTAGGTGTGTGCGTGTCTGTGTGTGCACGCGTGTGTACTGTAGGTGTGTGTGTGTGTGTGTAGGTGTGTGTGTGTGTGTGTGTGCGCGTGTGTAGGTGTGTGTAAGTGTGTGTGTGTGTGCGCGTGTGTAGGTGTGTGTGCGCATGTGTAGGTGTGTGCGTGTCTGTGTGTGCGCGTGTGTACTGTAGGTGTGTGTGTGTGTAGGTGTGTGTGCGTGTGTGTGTGCGCGTGTGTAGGTGTGTGTTTTGTGTTTGCGTGAGAGAGGGGGAGGGGAGCAGTACAGAGAAAGGTAGAGATGTTATGGCTCAGTAAATCCCTCTAGCTTTGGTCAAACACAGAAAGGGTTTGACTGCTTTGTTATTGTCTTACGAGCGTATATGCCTCCTCAATTACTGCTTCTATTCCTGCGCTACCTGTCACTGACACCAGGTCCAAACCTGCTGGGATTTAATTAGTGAGCGATACACACACACACACACACACGCACACACACACACACACACATCACAGATAGAAATTAAAAGCACCCAGAGCAGCATGTGGGCAATGAACACAATATCTCCAGTGTAATTAAATGGCCCTTCATTTCACACCATCTGTCCCGGTCTCGTGCTCATATCTGTCCCCGTCTCGTGCTCATATCTGTCCCCGTCTCGTGCTCATATCTGTCCCCGTCTCGTGCTCATATCTGTCCCCGTCTCGTGCTCATATCTGTCCCCGTCTCGTGCTCATATCTGTCCCTGTCTCGTCCTCATATCTGGACATGTTGAACGCCACGGCGCTCGGACAGGTACCGTTAGCATCAGTGAGGCCAGTCTGAGTTCCCGTCAGACAGTGTTGCCCGTACGGCAGGGCTCGCCGCGTCGCTCACCCTCGCTCGCCCATGCCCGGTCGGATCCGGGGTCCTCTCGCTCGCCGGCACACACAACAGCCCCGCGGAAGCGCCGCTTCATCCGGCGATTCACCGAAAAGCTAGCGATTGGATGGCGCGGGGGTGGGCAGTGTTTATACTGGGGAGGGAGGGAGTCTAACCAGTTCCTCTCGGTTACACCTGCGCCACTTTTTCGCCAAGCCGTGCCCCTACTCGCGCTGCCACCTTTGATAGTGAAGGGAGTCGCTGACAGGCTGTTAAAAAGACAAGATGCCTTTGGCTGTAACCTTCAGGGTTGCCCTGGACGACAGGGAAGGGATGTGGTTTTCATCATCACACCGTCAGCACCGCTACCTTCATATCATCACCTCTGAGTGAATAAACAGGAAGTAGCACAGAGACACTCTCACACACACACACACAGAGGCACACACACTCATACACATGCACACACACACACACACACACACACACACACACTCAGTACGTGAGCAGGAGCAAACCTCCATCTGCATGAAAAAAGATTTTATTCACTGTGTGTGTGTGTGTCTTTACTGGTACAGTACTGACTCATGTTTGGTGTTGATCCATCCCTGCAGGCTCCATCGGGACCTAGTGAGGTCCACAAAGTGATCCAGTGTATCCTCTGGTGACCCTGTGTGCATGTGTGTGTGTGCGTGAGCGTGAGTGTGTGTGTGTGTGTGTGTGTGTGTGTGTGAGCGTGTGTATGTGAGCGTGAGCATGTGTGCGTGAGCGTGTGTGCGTGAGCGTGTGTGTGTGTGCGTGTGTGTGTGAGCGTGTGTGTGTGTGCGTAAGCGTGTGTGTGTGAGTGTGTGTGAGTGTGGATCTGTCCCCGTCCCCGTAGCTGTCCCCCTGGGACGATGGCGGAGCTGGAGGACTTCCCCCCTCCCCGGGGGGCCCAGCAGGGGGCGGACCCGGCCCAGATCCAGCGCAGCGTGCTGGACGAGCAGGTGGAGCTGTGGTGGTTCCGCGAGCCGGGCAAGTCCCTGCTGTGCTACTCCGTCTCGGTGCTGCTCATCCTGGGCTGCGGCCTGGGCGGCGTGGGCCTCCTCTCCACCACCACCAGCGTGTCCAGCGAGTGGCGTCTGGGTGCCGGCACCGCCCTCTGCCTGCTGGCGCTCGCCGTGCTGCTGAAGCAGCTGCTCAGCTCGGCCGTGCAGGACATGAACTGCGTCCGCAGCCGGAGACAGATCGACATGCTGAGGAGCGGCGGGCTGTCAGACGTCCTGGTGGTCCTGACCACCGGGACGGCGCTGCTCGTCTGCGGGGCCGTGCTGCTGGACCTGGCCCTGGCCAATCACATGCCCAAGCCGGGCCAGGCCCTCAACGACATGTACATCTCCGGGGTGGTGCTGCTGGCGGCGGGGGGGGCGGCGGTGTTGGGGGTGGGGCTGTACGCGGGGGTGGTCTTCCTCCTGGAGAGGACGAGACCGGGACGGAGGCTGAGGGACAGGGCGGTCGGGGTCTTCACCATCTCGGGACAGATGGACCACCAGGCGCGGAGAGAGACCACCTCCAGCCTGGCTAACCTCATATGACGCTCGACTCCCCAGTGACCAACAGACACCCACTATGAAAAGCACCGTCCAAGCAGTGTCGGCCATCATGGAAAGCCACTTCTTTGGAACGTCTTGGTTCGTTTGTCATTATGTGCTCATAAAGAGACTCTGTATTACTTCCATTTGGCCAACTGTTTTTGCACTTTGCAGGACCATGAAATTTCATGGAATAGAGAGAGTTGCTTGTTCTACTCGTTAAATGTTTCTACAGATGAATGGTGGTCTAACGGTGGCCTGTTGTCACCTACCACACAGCAGTAAAGAATATAGTCGACTATATAATAGATCATACTTCCAAATAATGTCACTGAATGCATAAACAATACGACTGTAGTGAATGATCAAACAAAAATGAAACCTGGTGATCCACTGATGAATGCCCATTTGTTTTTGTCGTGACACTACACCCTCCTCAACACCCAGGAAGCCCCCCTCTCTCTTTTCATTAACAGTACTGTACTTCGCTCATCTCTGCTAGTGGGGTTGAGGTTGTATCACCAACTCTTTTTCTCTTTACTATCGAGGTGCAGCAGTACAGCCAAGAAGACAAAACTGACCTTCCGAGCCCTCAAACTCTTTTTTTTCTTCTTTTTTAAAATCAAGACTCTGAGAAAAAGATCCAGCATTGTTGCCATGTTCAGATCTAAATGAGTGTGTGTGTGTCACACCTTATTGGGCCGTACGAAGCCTGTGGCTCTGGGACGAAGGGGTCACAGAGTCGGCCATTGTTGTGTGATGACAGGCATCCCGGTGGTGGTACAGTACAATGGGGAGGGCTGTGGGTCGTAGGGGCTGGTGTCGCTCTGCACCGCGTACCCTCTCACACGCACGCACACACACACACACACGGGGCATCGTGTGGCTGTGCCAGTGCAATGTGTGTAATCCCTCATTCACAAGGGTCTGTGCGGAACATGTGGTCAGGTGGTGCGAGGCATGTTTGGGTGTGGAAGAGAACAAGAGACAGAGAGGAGGGATAGATGGACAAAGCAGGGGGACAGAGAGAAAGAGAGAGAGAGGAGGGGAGGGAGGGAGAATACGATAAACTGGATTGAGCCAGGCATTTTCCCAGACTGAGGTACAGTATGCCAGAGATAAAGTACAAAGTTGTTTATTTTCTAAATACTTCCCTTTGTTTCCCATTTAGCTACAAACAATGCATGATAAATAATATAAGACTGAAAAACACATTCACACTATTACAACCACAGTGGAATTGATATCTGGGTGTAAATGGGCAATTCTGTCTCATAAATAAGTAAATAATAACCTATATTAAATGGGTATCATTCCTCATAGCCTAATAACCAACAGAGAAAATTCAAACACACAACAAATTGACTCTTGCTGTTAGAGCAGAACTCCCCAACCTCCATTCCACTGTGGAGGAAGTGGAACTGATGGAGCTGGTGCAGCGCATACTCAAGAGGAAGCCATTAGACCAATACTGCGTTGGAAAAGCTAGGAGAGAACAACACAACCGAGGACGTAAAATGACTTGGACTACGTCCATTCTTAGTAGTAGTAACATACAGGCGTGCTCTCCTCGTCAGAGTTCAACTGCCCTCTGAAGGTTTTGCTCAAACATCCACCAGGTGTTCTCCTGAAGGGGTTAATTAACTCTGGGCTGTAGCACACTAGTGATCAAATAAAAGCACGGGTCCGAACGGTTCCACTTCCTTCTCGTGTACGTACAGTATGGCTTCTAGCGAGGACAAAGACGAGGCAGTGGGGCCACAGGTCTGTGACAACCGGATTGTGTTACACAGCCACAATAGTAAGCCTTATTAATCATTGATCTGGCCGGTGATAAGCTCGTCTCATCGCAGGAAGGATTGTGTTTACAGCTCTTAGAGTAATGAACGCCGATAACATTGACTGAGAACTCCCCCACAATTGTACTGTGCAAGATTCATATGATCGCTTTATATGATGCTGTATAAAAGACAGGTTTTGGTGGGGGCGAGACTTTCCACTAGGACTCAGTCTAGTCAAAACATGAATTGTTCTGTTTAACAGTTACCTTGAGAAGAAAATAAAAGGTAACCAACACGAACACCCTCTGAAGTGAAGGCTCTAGAGTAAAATCGTTTCCCCGTAATGCTCTTTCCTCGAGAGACTGAGGTCAGAAAGATGGCGCAGCAGCTGCTTTTGTTGCGTGGCTCAGTCGGAGCTCTCCGTGCCTCTCTCCCTCCCTCAGAGAAGGGGCTGAAGGTTCGCTGTGTTCCTCTCTCCTTGTCCTCTGCTGTCCCTTGCTGCCAGGGAGCCAGAGTGAAAGAGAGAGAGACAGACAAGACAGACAGACAGACAGACAGACAGACAGACAGACAGACAGACAGACAGACAGACAGACAGAGAGAGACAGACAGACAGACAGACAGACAGACAGACAGACAGACAGACAGACAGACAGACAGACAGACAGACAGACAGAGAGAGAGAGAGACAGACAGACAGACAGACACACAGTCAGACAGAGAGAGAGACAGACAGACAGACAGAGCGAGAGAGACAGATAGACAGACAGACAGAGAGAGAGAGAGACAGGCAGACAGACAGACAGACACACACACACACACAGACAGACAGACAGACAGACAGAGAGAGAGACAGACAGACAGAGAGAGAGAGAGACACACAGACAGACAGACAGAAACGGCGGGGGGTCCTTTCATCTAGCAGCACGCTCGTCCTCAGTTTGTCCGAAGCTGATAATCTGCCAGGAGGAGAGACGTAAGAGAGATACATTAACACAGTCCTGTCTCTCATCAGCTTCCCTACCAAGAGAGACCTGAGATCACCCCGGTTCAGCGAGCTAGCCGGTACAGCATGCCTTTAGAACGGCTGCAGTAAGCTCTACTTATGAATAAGTCAACAGGGTAAGATATCTGAGCACATCACACCAGTCCTCTCTCTGTGTCTGTCTTGTCTGTCTCTCTCAGAGCAGGTAGAGCGGTGATAGGAAGCTTGGCATGCGGAGCGAACCCCCTGGTACGAGGTCTGATACCACACCCCCGATGCCTAGCTCACGCTGGGAGATGTAATGGATATGATTGGTCGGTTCACGGCTGGGTTATATGAGGATTAGTCATCACAGAGATGGCTGTGTGAAGGTGAATGGCCGTATATGGTAGGAAAGACTGTGTGTGTGTGTGTGTGTGTGTGTGTGTGTGTGTGTGTGTGTGTGTTTACCTCCACTCTGGGTGATGTAGCGTACCCATGGTAACGCCTGGTAGCCACTCTTCTCAATGATCTTCAGGTAGCGTACCTGCAGAGCCAGGGTTCAGACACATTACAGGTATTTGACACGCTGAGCGCGCGCACGCGCACACACACACACACACATACACACAGACAAACACACACACAGACAAACACACACAAGCACACAGACAAATACACATCCAGTATACAGCGGATGATCTGGGTTTTTACCTGGATACCAGACACAGTGAAATAGGGGATCTCAAATTTGACAGTGATCGGTCTCTTCCCCTCCAGCTCATCACTCTCCACACTGGGCAGACCGAAGTGGGCCCTCATCATGTACTCCTTCCCTCCCTGAACACACACACACATACACACACACACACACAAAGTTAAAGCACATCGATGACCATTACTGAGGTTATTTGGGCAATTTGACAGTCATTTTGGGAAACCTGAAACCTTTCCCTGATGTGAGAAGACTCTGGACCATAACAAAAAGACCACGTACTGTAGCCCAGACTAGCTAAGACACCCGCTTGTCTTAAGAGAGACACGGTGATAATATGGTGCATAACTGGTCTTCATAACACCCTAGTAAAGTATTGCTTATTCCTGAACATGCAAAAACACCAGTACAGTGCCACCATACATCCTGGTTTGATTACATTCAAGTTCTATAAACATAGGCTAAGGGAGTCAACAAATAAGCACATTCTCATGTGAAGTCTAGACACTAATGTGTTTGCGCCTCAATAACTAGCCACACAACATACAGCTGTGTTTGGAGCCTGTCGGGGAGGAAGTGCTTCAGCAGAGCAGAATGTCGCACTGCACACTCTGGTAACGGGTGAGTGACTTATCCTTATCAAGCGTTATCATCGAGGCACTGGTGCATGTCTATTTCCTAGAGCTTTTATCTAGTTATGTGCCCCAGCCTCCCCACATGCTAATCTGATGGTGGTGATTAAAAAAATTTGTACAAAAGCAATAGAACTTCTTCAAAGTCTTTGGGGCGAATTCACTAAAGGATTGCGCAGCTTTTCCTGACGCAAAGCCTGTGCAAATAAGTCAAAAATTATGTTTGCTATTCACAAAGCCCTCGCAAAGGGTGAAATACGGTGTTAACTGCGTTGCGTTCGTCATTGCGTTGCTCTGCGCCGGTGTTATTAGCTCATATTTAAATTAGGTAATATGGGCGGAGAATGTTCCCCTTTCTATGCAAATGAACATTATTGCAAAACCCGCCCAATTCACAAACATCGGCGCAAATTGCCTCACGCAGTTAAAGTGAAATTAATACCGTTTTCAGAAACGTGGTGGTATTTAAGCGCAAGGGGTGTGTCGCGGCCAGCCTGTCCGCTGATCATGGCAGCAGTGATTGCGAGGCGAAGGCATCGCAACGCCAGGCATGTTGTTCGTGAGAGAATATTTAGAAGAAGGTCACTTTTTGATTTAACACTAGAACCACCGTGGTAGCTGTTTGGACACCAGAGCGCGCAGCTCTTCAGCCAACTGGAGGATGAAGTCGCGTCTGGGGAGGCTCAGTTGACTATGCGTCTCTCCACCCGTCCCCAGCGAGTCCAAGCTCCCCCAATGAATATAATAGCCTACATAGCACGAAACTGTGCGTATAATAGTCTATACGCGAAACTGCGCATTCCCTATAGCTGTTCATTGAACGGATGGGGGCCGACATAGGTATAAATAAATAAATAAAAACATAGCCTACACAATATTTGTTTTATTTGAATGGTCTTGAAAATATTTTGCTTTTGTATCATAGGTGACGGCAGGTATCATCTTCAGCCATGGATGATGACTCCCGTGCGTAATCCTTCCAACGTTGGAGAGGCGGCGTACAACCGGGCTCACATCAGGACGCGCGGTGTGATTGAGTGCACATTTGGAATCCTGAAAAGCCGTTTAGATGCCTAGATCGTACCGGTGGGGCAATGTTATACACTCCCCCAAAAGTATGCCAGATCATCGTGCTGCAACTTGCATAACATAAAATGAAATTTTTTCCTTTGTTCGTCTTTTTAAATCATTCCACCTCCGTTTGCAGTCTTCCGCGTTTACACACACAAATGGCACTGACTGATTGGGAAATTAAACCCCAAATATGATTTTTTGCTGCAGTCGTGATATTTTTTTCCGAAAGCTGTGAGACATGTTTTTGAACCTCGTCCGTGAGGCCTTCAAGTTCGCTGTCTGAAAATCGTATTTTTCTTTTTCTGTCTGCCATCGTCCAATGATATGCATACGAGTTCGCGCTGTATGCGCAGTATTTATAGTCATTTCCTATATCAGCAGCAAATTGCACTCAGCCGCAAACACCGAATGGGCGTGTTTGCGCTGGGATATTATTAGCGCAATGTCTTTAGTGAATAGGTTTTTAAAACGGAGCACATAGCGGGCGCAACTGACGCGCAATATTATGGTGCAATTAGCGGGCGCAATTTGCTTTAGTGAATTCGCCCCTTTGAGTAGATAATGACTGTATTATAAACATTTGAAGTCAAGCACACTCAGCACATCCACATAGACTCTCAGCTACATAGTGTAGAGGTTTAAGGACTGAGAATCTCTGTTCTGAAAGTTAATCACTCCCATTTTTGTCTATTCACATCATGACGTGAGAAATACATGGCCTTGATGAACTGCACCCACCCTTATCTGCATTTTGATAACTGTCGCACAGCCATGACGCTTGTGCTGCTGTATAAATGCAATCTGAAGGGAGGACTCTTCAGAGAGATTTTGTCTGTAAAATAAAGACAGTCTTATACCTGAAGCCACAAAGAGTGAAGACTTGAGTTTTCTTCCACATTATTGGCGCTGTCGGCAAGAATGTCTAACTCCTGGGTACGTGAGAGGGGAGCCTGTGAGAACACACCGCCAGCAACCCGCCGAGGTGAGGGAGCCTCTTCTGAAACTCCCTCATGTGCTGCTGCTCACGTTGTGAGCACTTGGTCTTGTTTCGTCTGACTAGGCAACGTGATCCTAGAATACTGATATCGTGAGGTGTCCCCTCACTAGTATGATCTGACTAGGTAACGGGATCCTATATACTAATACTGATATCCTATATACTAATACTGATATCCTATATACTAATACTGATATTCTATATACTAATACTGATATCCTATATACTAATACTGATATCCTATAAACTAATACTGATATCCTATTTACTAATACTGATATCGTGAGGTGTCCACTCACTAGTATGATAAGCCCTACGTTTTCTTCCATGATAGCAATAAGAATTGAACTAACAACTAGCATTGTGCACACACACACGCACGCACGCACGCACACACACACACACACGTGCACACACACACACACACACACACACACACACACACACACACACACACACACACAAACATGATCACACTGTGCTGTAGCAGCTGATAAGGAAGAGCTTGGCATCCACAGTGCTGTATTTACTGTAGAGTAAATAGTAAAGTAGTAAAGCAGTCCTATCTGGCTCAGCTCAGCGTAGATCTGCTGGGTAAAAGAACACAAAAACCTCAAAAGCAGTGGAGTCAGCTGCACCTCTAGTGCTTCTAGTCCTGACCAAGTCGCCAGACACAGGTACCGCCGGGATCAAACAAGAGTCCGTCACCGAGCGAAGGGGAACCCGCACGCTGTCGACAAGTAGCTGTGACGCCATGGCGTTCTTACGGGGAAGGACTTGATGTTCCACACCAGCGCGTTCTTCTCAGGCGCCCACTTGGCATTGCCCGTGCTGGTCTTGAACTTGGGTGAGTCGGCGTCGCTGGGCACTGGCACCAGGATGCACACGTTATTGGCGGTGGAGCGACTCTTGAACTGACTCCGGGCCTGGGGGGGGTCGGGGGTCAGTGGTCAGGGGAGAGGGGGTTAACACATGATCTGATCTCGTAGAGAGGGAGTGCCGATCAATGTGGCACATCAGGCATTATCACAGCCCAACCCCAATCGATCTTTGACATTACAGTATGTAAAGATGGCATAATATTGATCAGTGGCTATTGGAAAGTTAATGGGGTGTAAAATATATATTCTGAAACTTGAGAGAGGCCTACAGTAGGCCTTACGCTGCACACAAGGCAAGACTGTCAGAGGTAGTAGGCTGTTTTTACCTTCACCTTGATCTCCACTCGACTGTGGGAGAACTTCTCAATCACGCTCTCAATCCATATCAGAGGCTTCACCTGTCAGAGGAAGACAGGAGGCAGGCTTCAGAGGGCTTATTGTGTGTGTGTGTGTGTGTGTGTATGTGTGTGTGCGTGTGTTTGTGCATGCGTATGTGAATATGTGTGTTTCTGCCAGTGCGTGTGTGTGTGTGTGTGTGCACGCGCGTCTGTGTGTAAATATGTGTTTGTGCATGTGTACGTGTGTGTGCTTGTGCATGTGTGTGTTTGTATGTGTGTGCATGTGTGTGTGTGTGCACGTGTGTGTGTGACTGACTGCGGTGTTGAGGCGGTAGGACATGAGCTCGCTCTCCCCGTCCGGGGGGATGAAGGAGATGGTGCGGTCGTTCTCGAAGCGGGACAGACGCACACACTGATGAAACTTGACGTCCTCCAGCTCCACCGTCTTACTCTTCTCCCCTGAACCACGCACACACACACACACACACACACACGCGCGCACCCACACACACACACCCACACACACACACACACACGCACACACACACGCACTCGGGCACGCAGATAGGAGACAGGGTTAGCGAAACATTTTCTCCTCACTCATGTGAAACAAGCCACATTCTGTGCACGCCGCTGCCTGTCATGGCCGACCTGACATCTATTATTACTGGCTCATGAATTAAGTACTTTCTAAAGGGTTCCATCCATCACAGCTGCCATGGAGTGTTGTGGGAGAACACACTTCAGCGGTGGTTTAGAATACAATGTTATGGCTAGGCAGCTGTGAACCCCGGAGAGAAGCCTATAATGTTCTCTCTCTCTCTCCTGAGTCAGAAGGGAACGCTCGGCTGCTGACGGCTGTGATAATGACTGGTCCTGAACACAAATTCCTCTGCTCTCTCCCGAGAGCTGAACCCCAGCCTCTAAACGGCTCTGACTGGAGTCTGGTCCACCACACCAAGGCCTCGCTAACAGAGTGTGTGTGTGTGTGTGTGTGTTTGTGTGTGTGTGTGTGTGTGTGTGTGTGTGTATACCTGTGTGTATGACATGAAAAAAGGTAAGCCCTTTAGAACACTGGTCCTCAACAGCGCAGGTACACAACCCCTCATGACATCATCAGCCGGCGACCGACTTTGAGGAAAGGTCAAAGAGGAGGTACAGTACAGTCCTTCATGGCTGGAGCCTGAGGGGACGGACTGAGAGACAGGCAGGGACAGGTCCCAGTGCCAGCAGGAGACAGATCTCCTGTGAGGTCACTGTGTCCTCTGGGAGTCCCCTCAAAGGCTCCATGATTCGGTAAACCAACCCTCCAAAATAAGAGCCCTCTCTACCTCTCTAATGCTGTGTTCACACCAGGCGCAAATTTTTCCTGCGGCGCGGCGAGTTTACATAGAAAGTCAATACAATTTGCGCAAACTGGGCGGCGGGCGGCACGGGCGGCGCGAATCGCAGAACTCGGTGGCGCGGCGGTCAGGATTCATTCCTGACATTCGCAAAAGTTCAATTTTTTGAACTTTCTGCGGCGGATTCGCACGGCGACCCATTGATCCCGCGGCGAGATTGGGCAAACTGGGCGGCGCAAATTTTCTCGCAGCGCCCGGTGTGAACACAGCATAAGCCTGGTTTTCCCTCTCTCAACGTCCAAAATATCCCCTGAATTGTTAATTGTGTTAATCACTAAATTTCTCATGGGCATGGTTCCCTAATACACAGATGGTGTCTTTACACTCATGCCTTGTCTGGACATTACATTTGTGGCACAAGCCAAGGCCAACAGATGTCACTGTTCAACACGTGCTTAGACTGTTCACATGTGGCAAATTCGACATTTTAAAACTGGCAAATTTGAAATTTGTGCCCTACACCTGGAAAGGTGTTGGTAACAGATATCTGTGTGTGTGTGTGTGTGTATATATACATGTATATATTTATATTTATATACTTATCAACCTGTCTCCCTCTCTCTCTCTCAACCCTCCTACCCACCTTCTCTCCACCCTCCTCTCTCTCTCTCCGTCCTCTCAACCCTCCTACCCACCTTCTCTCCACCCTCCTCTCTCTCTCTCCGTCCTCTCAACCCTTCTACCCACCTTCTCTCCACCCTCCTCTCTCTCTCTCTCCTCTCAACCCTCCTACCCACCTTCTCTCCACCCTCCTCTCTCTCTCTCTCTCCTCTCAACCCTCCTACCCACCTTCTCTCCACCCTCCTCTCTCTCTCTCTCTCCTCTCAACCCTGCTACCCAACTTCTCTCCACCCTCCTCTCTCTCTCTCCGTCCTCTCAACCCTCCTACCCACCTTCTGTCCACCCTCCTCTCTCTGTCTCCATCCTCTCAACCCTTCTCCATCTCAACCTGTCTCCCTCTCTGTCCCTCCTTTAATAGTAATAACGTAACGCATGTAGCTCGGGAGGTGGAGCGGCTGGCTGGGAATTGCACGGCCCCCAGTTCAATCCCCGCTCCCGGCGTGTGCCAAAGTGTCCTTGAGCAAAACACTGAACCCCAAAACCGCTCACGTGCAGATTTCCTCCCAAAAAGAACCCAATATGAAAAACATGCAGAAGACCAGATGCTCTTGGCCAAGATCTGGACTGAGCACTTGGACTTGTTCCCCGTGCGCCATGAACGATGGCTGCCCACTGCTCCTGGCTGCCCCTGGAGGAGGACAGCTTGGATGGAAGAAATGCAGGGAACACTTTCCACCATCGGGCCCCGAAAGGTGTGTGTGTGTGTGTGTGTGTGCCGTGTCGCCGCTTGCTCTGTAATATGTGTGTCACTGTGTGGCGGAATAAAGCACCCCTCCTAAGGTCCTATAATAATAATAATAATAATAATAATACACTTTATTTTCCTCTCAAAACTGATTATCATTGATTGGTTGGGTTGAAAATTTCCACATTGACAAGTTAAGATTGAAAGTGCAGCATTGCAGTACATTTACCAGTCTTGCATCCATCCATCTACAGTATCCCAGTCATTATTCAGTCAGGCCGTTAAGTCTGCACACCCCTTTCACCTTCTCAATGTTTTATTACATTACGGACTTATTCTATAATAGACTGAGTTCATTTTTTGCCTCAAACGTCTAAACACAATAGCCAATAATGATGAAGTGAAAGGTTTTTGGCAGCGATTACAGTTTCAAGGCGTTTTGGGAAAGAAGCTACAAGCTTGGCACACTTGTTTCTGGAGATTTGTACCCATTACTGGCATATCCTTGCGAGCTCCATCAGGTTGGATGGGGAACGTCAGTAAACAGCCAGGGACATTCACTGACTTTCTCCGAAGCCAATCCTTTGTTCTGTGTGCTTTGGGTAGTTGTCATGTTGGAAGGTAAACCTTTGCCCCAGGTCCAGAGCGCTCTGGAGCAGGGTTTCTTCAAGGATATCCGTGTATTTTGTTGCATTCATCTTTCCCTCTATCAGGATTAGTCGCCCCGTTCCCGCTGCAGAAAAACATCCCCACATCCTGATGCTGCCACCGCCATGCTTCACTGTAGGGACGATGAGCGGAGTGGAGCCTGGTTTCCTCCAGACGAGACGCTTGGTATTCAGGACAAAAAGTTAAATTTTGGTTTCATCAGACCAGAGAATCTTGATTTTGAGTTTGAGAGTCCTCTGGGTGCCTTTTGGCAAACTCCAAGCGCACCGTCATGTGCCTTTTACTAAGGAATTTAAACTGTATTCAATCTTTACAGTCCCCCCCCCCCCCCCCCAAAAGTAGACATTTAAAATCATAAGCCAAACAAGCGTAGACACTTCAGATAATAGTATTCTCTCATTCAAATAATGTTCCACACTCATTAAAGGCACACACACACACACACACACACACACACACTGCACTCACTGTACACCGCTTCCCCACCACACTACACTCTGCACACACACTGTACATACACTCACTATACCCCATTTTGTATATACCTGTAGTATCCCTTTTTTTTCTTTTTTTTTTTAGTTTATTGTAATTTGTACATTGCACTGCATTTTGTTGCGCTGTTTTTTGTATTTGCAGTCCTGTCCTGTTCTGCACCCTGTCCTATGCCGTCTACCTTTACTCTAGTCAAATTCCTAGTATGTGTGAATCATATACATAGCAATAAAGAGATCTTGAATCTTGAATCATATTATGACTAGACTTGAATACAGTATGATGAGACGTATTGGATGGGTTTATGTCAGCTATCCTGACATAAACAGCTATCCTGACATAAACCAACATGTCTGTAACATCACCATCAAGAGATGAACAGGCCTACTATTTTAAACCTCACCACAGATATGGGCAAACATGATTTAGGATATCTAATAGGCCTACAAATGGACACCTCTGCTTTTGCAAAAGAGGCAAATGAGAGGCAGTTGTACAGTTTAATCAGGAACAATATTCTGAAATTGGATCTGTAATCATTGAACAATAGTCTAGGGAATTGGTTTGTTTGTGAGTCAATCACAAATCAAAATAGGGATTTTGGATACGGCTGGCCTTATCTAGGTGTATCGAGCGCTGCACTCACACGCTTCACTAGAGGATGAAGTTGGGTGAATGGATTGACTTAATTTTGTCCTCTTGGTAAAAGTTGATTGCGCTCTAAAAACATGAAAGAAATATAGCTGCAAGCAGCAATGTGGGGGCCAAGCAGGATGTGCGACCAGCACATCAAAGACAACAAGTGAAACACGCCATAGCCGCATTCGAATCCTTACCGCAGTTTTGAAAATCGGGCATACGGTTCAGAATAAACACACTTCCAACTTTGACAGGTTGGTGGCGCTAGAGAGTTTGAGGTGTCAACAAACACTTGGTGACAGGGGTCACGGGACTGTCCCCGATGAGTGTGCCTAATGTGGTTATGATACATCAAAACGTTACTGGGATATGACCACACTTCCTGTTTGGCAGCTTGGACGCCAAATTTGATTGGCTGTAGCAGGCGAACGCCTTTGACAATCGAAAATCCCTGTAATACTTTTGTGGACATTGGTCTAGAGAATGTGTACAGCCAGTTTCATGTAGATTGGAGAAAATTCCTAGGAGGAGATACATTTTAACTGTTTTACACAAAATACAAAATGGCGGGAAATCCAATTAGTGGAAAAGGAAATCAAAAGGTACGATGAACTCGGCATGAGCCAGAGATTCCAACGGTACCTCATTTTTGAAAATCGGTCACCCGGGTCAAAAGTTGTGTGCTTAAACACACTTCCAAATTTGACACGGTGGTGGCGCTAGAGGGTTCAAGCTGTCGCAATGACACTTGCTGACAGGGGTCATGGGACTGTCCTTGATTAGTGTGCCAAATGGCTTTGATACATTAACAATTTGCTGAGATATGATCCCATTTCCTATTTGACGGCTTTGATTGGCTGTAGCGGGCAAATGCTTTTGAGAATCGAAAATCCCTGTAAGACTTTTGTGGCCATTGGTCTAGAGAATGTGCATACCGAGTTTCGTGCAGATTGCTTGAAAGTCCTAGGAGGAGATACATTTTAAGTGTTTTTCACATCCAAAATGGTGGAAAATCCAATATGGCAGAAAATTATACATAGGGTGCGTTAAACTCGGCTTGAGCCAAGGAATCCAACGGTACCTCGATTTTGAAAATCGGGCATACAGGTCAAAAGTTGCGTGCACAAACGCACCTCCAACTTTGACACATTGGTGGCGCTAGAGGGTTCGAGCTGTGGACATGTTGTGGAGGTGCTGTATGGAAGTTGAGATGAGAAGCAGTAGCAGTAGGTGTTTGTTATAAGTACTGCTAGAACTACACTCAACAAGGAACACAGTCTATCTAAGCCTGTTGCTGCCCTCCCATGGTCGAAAACGGTAAATGCAGTCTATATGCCTCTTGTGGTAGCAACATAGAACTGCAGGTTCTGGGACCACTGCCTCTTGTGGTAGCAACATAGAACTGCAGGTCAACAAGGAACGAAGGAAGCCAGGGAGGGAGGGAGGGAGTGACAACCGGACATTTGCTATCATTGGTGCGCTGGCTTACAGCCACGCACCAAAATATATAATTATATATAAATCACCTGTTTGATATGCTCTTTAATGGTGGTGTGATATGTCTTTTCGGGCGTGTAAGTGTGAGGAGAGATTTGAACAGATCTTTCCATGCAATTTTGTGTGTAATCGTGGATCGTTTTCCCCGTTCACAAACGTAGCCATGAACAAACGCAGTAGTGTAATCCAGGCCAGAGACCGAGACACACTGGATATTGTCGACTCACTTCCTGTGATTTCGAAGAGCACTTTGTCGTTGAGGCCCAGTCTGAGCTCTGGCATCCCAGACAGGACCACCCTGAGCTTGATGCTGCCCACGATCTCACTGCGTAGGACGCTGCCACTGGCGCTGACCTGCAGGACGGAGGGAGAGAGGAGTGAGAGAGGAGTGAGAGAGGAGTGAGAGAGGAAGGAGAGAGGAGGGAGAGAGGAGGGAGAGGAGGGAGAGAGAAGGGAGAGAGGAGGGAGAGGAGGGAGAGAAGAGGGAGAGAGGAGAGAGGAGGGAGAGAGGAGGGAGAGAGGAGGGAGAGGAGGGAGAGAAGAGGGAGAGAGGAGAGAGGAGGGAGAGAGGAGGGAGAGAGGAGTGAGAGAGGAGTGAGAGAGGAGGGAGAGAGGAGTGAGAGGAGGGAGAGAGGGTGAGAAAGGAGAGAGGAGGGAGAGAGGAGTGAGAGAGGAGGGAGAGAGGAGGGAGAGAGGGGGAGAGAGGAGGGAGAGGAGGGAGAGAGGAGGGAGAGAGGAGGGAGAGGAGGGAGTGAGGAGGGAGAGGAGTGAGAGAGGAGGGAGAGAGGAGAGAGGAGGGAGAGGAGGGAGAGAGAGGTGAGAGAGGAGGGAGAGAGGAGAGAGGACGGAGGTAAGAGTGAGAGAGGAGGGAGAGGAGGGAGAGAGGAGATAGGAGTGAGAGAGGAGGGAGAGGAGTGAGAGAGGAGGGAGAGAGGAGGGAGAGGAGTGAGAGAACAGGACACATCTGAGGGAAAAGACTCAAAAACAGGGAATGAGGGGCTTGTCATAAAGAGAGGCACTTGGATGCTGAGGAGGAGGGAGGCTTTTATTCGTATTTCTTTTATTTGTATTTCTTTTTTTTTACTACACGTGACAAAAACACAACTCAGTCAGGAAGTGACACTGTGTGGCTGCAATGTTGTCATGTTGCCATTAGAGGGCCATCAGGCCACCAACCACAGAGAGCAGGAGCCCCATCTCTCTCTGGCAGAGAGGTCAAGCCTCATAGGCTGCCTGCGTGGGCGTCAGGCTGCAACGGGACCAATCAACATGCAGGATTTTCGCAAGAAAGGAAATAAGCCATCATTTCCGCACATTGTCAATACAAAGAAGTGAGGAAACAATGTCTGGCAGTGAAGTACTGCAGTTTTTAAAAGATGGATTTACAGTTCTGCGTGTTTACAGTAAGGTGTTCGTCTGGCGCAGGGTGTATTTACACAGAAATGTTTTCCTTCGCAGGGCGATGCCTGCATAGGACATGATTGGCACACTCTGCTTAATTATATTTCACTAGCCCTGTTCCCTGTCTGTTTTCATGAGCCTAGCACATACATACTGCATACAGTGTACAACTTCCCTCTGGAACATTCTGGTGGAAAATCCCGAGACTATTCTGAGGCTGCTCTGGGGGGTTGTGATGCGATGACACGTAATTGCATCATCATCACCACCACCACTGCGTGAAGACTCAAAAAACAGCCAGACGGAAAGAACAAAGAGGCCCATATCCCAGCAGGGCCAGACAGAACGAACCGGCCCATATGAGGCCCGTATCCCAGCAGGGCCAGACAGAACGAACCGGCCCATATGAGGCCCGTATCCCAGCAGGGCCAGACAGAACGAACCGGCCCATATGAGGCCCGTATCCCAGCAGGGCCAGACAGAACGAACCGGCCCATATGAGGCCCGTATCCCAGCAGGGCCAGACAGAACGAACCGGCCCATATGAGGCCCGTATCCCAGCAGGGCCAGACAGAACGAACCGGCCCATATGAGGCCCGTATCCCAGCGGGACCAGACAGAAAGAACGGACCCATATCTCAGCAGGGCCAGACAGAACGAACCGGCCCATATCCCAGCAGGGCGTCTGCTCACCAGCAGGTTGACGGATTCGATCACGTCCATGAACACCTCGTTCTTCCGGTACTTGATGCCCTCCGACCTCCAGGACACGGCGTTGGTGACGGTGGCGGGCGGGCGGGGGGCGCCCACCTCCAGCTTGTGGCCCTGCTGGGTGATATACCTACAGAGAGGGTAGCGGGGCAGTGGGTAGGGCAGATAGCATGTTAGTGTGTTCAGCTGGGTGTAGCTACATGCAACTGCAGGGCGAGGAGAAAGGAGAAAAAATGGAGTGAACATAATGTCCCTGAATTATAAGACAGAGACTGAGAAAGAGTTATTTGCCTAAATAAGATCCCATCCAAGACTGAAGTAAAACGATAGGCTACTCCAGAGTAGACAATTAAAGTCAGTCTAAAGATTTACTGAACGCTAGGCTATAAGCTATTCATTGTAACTTAGTACATATAGTATATATATCCCGGGTGGTAAAAGGATAGCCCCTCGGCCCCTAGCCTGGGTGGGGGGGGGGGGGGGGGTATATACATCAAACCCATACGAAGTGTGTGTGTGTGTGTGTGTGTGTGTGTGTGTGTGTGTGTGTGTGTGTGTGTGTGTCAAGGTTATTATAGTTAACAAAAACTAACTCAAAAACGAAAACTAGGTGTGAAAAAACATTTTAGTTAACTGAAATAAAAATAAAAACTAGACTTTACAAGAAAACGATAACTAACTAAAACTGCATTGTGTGTTTACAAAACCAACTAAAATAAACTAAAATTATAGAGAAAATGTCCTTAGTTTTAGTCTTTTTTATTTCATACATAAGCCTAGTATTTTGGGTGGATATGAAATCTATCCTCCATTTTATTTAGCTGTGCCCTTGCGCAGAAGTAACCTGATGTGCGCACGCCTGATGGTTTGTTTCACACGGAGTGAAACAACGTGAGCTCACGAGAGCAGGATGGTCTGACAAGGCTAGCACAGAAGAAGAAAAAAACTAAAACTAATACTGTAACTAATAAAAACTTAACTAAAACTAAGCATTTTCAAAAAATAAAAAATAAACTAAACTGCTTTAAAACTAATCAAAACTAAACTGAAATTGAAAACAAAAAGTTAAAACAATATAAAAATAAAAACTAATGAAAAAAGCAAAACTATTCTAAGCTTGGTGTGTGTGTGTGTGTGTGTGTGTGTGTGTGTGTGTGTGTGTGTGTGTGTGTGTGTGTGTGTGTGTGTGTTACAACAGAGAGCCTATCCCCTTCAGGAAGGTTGGCTTGGTCCAGAGAGACACGTAGGGTGAGGTGGGTTGGGTTAGTGGCAAGATGGTATCTAACCTTGGTGTACTGTATCTATGCAAACATGTGACTCTGTTTATTCCAGAAATGTAACACCTGCCCCTTGTCCCTCACTGACATACAGCCAGGTGACAGAGAAACTGTACGGAGACAATCTGAGAAGCACACGCACACACACACACACACACACACACACACACACACACAAGTAATCCCCTTTGATAGATCTCTCCTCTGCCTTCCTAGTAAATAGCTAATACCCCCCCTCCCCAGAACCAGCAGACTTCCTGTGGGTAATGACAGATTGATCCAATCTTCCACATGGATCCCATTGATGTCTAAAGACTCCAAACCAGCCCTGGGTTCTGTGTTACTTCTCATTTAAAAAGCACGGTCCAAATGGCGCCTGGCTCCTTCCGAACTGTCCTCAAAGGAAACCCGACAGACAGCAGGTGCTGATTGATCTCTGTCAGTCACGGCCATGGCACGGCGTCCTCCCGGTGTTCTGTTCTAATCCCTGCCCCTCCTGTGGCGT
This sequence comes from Borostomias antarcticus, assembly GCF_949987555.1. NCBI lineage: Eukaryota > Metazoa > Chordata > Actinopteri > Stomiiformes > Stomiidae > Borostomias > Borostomias antarcticus. The sequence goes on along the minus strand of NC_140236.1, from coordinate 25,585,262 downwards.
TTTGATCTCGATGCGTAGAGAACTCTCAGAGTGTGGAAAGATGAAAGACGTGACTTGTTTGGGGTTGTTTGTTTGTTGACTGTTCAGAAATGCTAATGAGAGCACCTGAGAGCACCGGGTTGGCAGCATTTTGACAAATTAGCATGGGAAGAGTAATCATACCTCCCACGAACACACGCGCACACGTACGCACGCACACACACACACGCAAATTGTTGGCCATGGGTATTGTGCAAGTCCAGGCCAAACTATGGATTAATACAGAGGAGTTTATTGTGGGGAGGATATATGGGGGAGGGGGGGTAGGAGAGGTCTGGGGGTGGGGGGGCTCCTTGGTGAGACAAGGAGTGGACCTTGTCTCAGTGTCTTGAGTACAGCCAGCTGACAGTGGTATTGTGTGTGTCAATAGGAGACTGGCGATTAGCGGCCCTATTCAGTTTCTCAGACAGTAAAAACACTGATCTACACCATTCTTTATACATACAGTACTGTACCAGTCCCTGGATTATTGAAGGACACTTGCGTATGTGATTATCGGAAAACTGAATGTTATCACGTGTTACACACATGGGTTTCAATTAAAAGTGTAACGCTAATTACAGACACAGGTAATTAGATGTAGGCAGACATAAAGTGTGCGTTGCCGTGGCAGCCTGGCCCGAATAAGAGAACTCTGAACCCTCCCAAGAACATTTCTCCCAGGAGTCATGAAGGAAAGACACAAACAACGCCTAACACCTGGCTAATGAGCTAAACTCACTGAACCCTGTGCTCTGTCACTAGGCAAGATGCTAGCCTGAGTGCTAGCCTGAGAGCTAGCCTGAGTGCTAGCCTGAGAGCTAGCCTGAGTGCTAGCCTGAGAGCTAGCCTGAGTGCTAGCCTGAGTGCTAGCCTGAGTGCTAGCCTGAGTGCTAGCCTGAGTGCTAGCCTGAGTGCTAGCCTGCTTTAGCATCACCACTGTGTCCCTAGGTAGGCCAGTCCAGGCTACACTGTGCATGATGCACACTGACTAATGCCCCCTTTCCACAGCCCAAAAAATTAGCAACTCGACTAAACTCAACTTGCTTTTTTTGGTTTTCTACCGCCCAAAAGGCAAGTCGAGTTGAGCTGAGGTGTTACAGTTTTAGAGCGCTTCGCAAGGCCAGTAAGCTGCTCACTGTGGCCACCTGTAAACATTGCGGACGGCTGATTGAAGATAGAAAAAAAATGTCACTAGCCTGCTTCAGTGAAGCCCTTAAAGCCACAGTAGGCTATAACAAAGTAACCATGCAAAATTGTATTTACTTTTCATTTGCGGACTTTCTTTTCAATCGCAGACTGTGGCTTTAAGAGGCGAAGTCTCCCGAAATAGAGCTCCTCATCCTCATATTTCTATCCATGGGAAAAATATATTTTTTCCAGCAGATTTCTTAGATACAGTGAGATTGAGCCAATAAAGCAGTTTTGTGTTTATGTTTGGTATTTATTACCTCCGCCCCAGCAACAATGCAGGGCGAGACGTAATGTTTTCGGTGGCGTGCATGTGTGTGTGTGTGTGTGTGTGTGTGCTTGTATGTTAGCAGGATTACGCAAAAAATATTTTCACTAAACTCGGTGGAAGGGTCAAGCATGGTCCAATTTAGAACGCATTCAATTTTAGAGCTGATCCAAAGCACAAGTCGGGTCTCCAGGCCGCCCAAACACAGCCAGCCATTCAATTCCATAATTTTTTTTAACCAGAATTACGCAAAGACTACCAAACCAATTTTTATGAAACTTGGTAGAGAGATGTGTCCTGGGCCAATTTAGAACCCTTTACATTTTGGAGCAGATCCAAATCACGGGCTGGATCCATGAATGAAAACGAAGCCAGCTCCCTGTGTGGGGGTGCTAGAGACACGGGGTTTGGACTGGGGTGTGCGGGGTGAGAGCTTGGAGTGCACCGGACTGCCCTCCGCCGGCTGTGACCCGAGAGGGGCGCTACAGAGCCGGCCAAATACAGCCACCCATTCACCTCTACTAATTTTTACCTCCGCCCCAGTGAATCATGGGGCGGGTCCACGAGCAGCCCAAACACGGCCCGGACGGCCATTCACCTTACATTCATTTTTTGGATTAGGATTACGCAAAAACTATTAGATTGCTTTTCACGAAACTCGTGGAGCGGTGTAGCCTGGGCCAATTTAGAACCCATTCAATTTTGCCGTGCACAGAGCCACGAAATGCATTCAGGGGCGGAGGTCTGTGCTCTCCGAGCACCATTTCTAGTTCCATTTGCGAAATTCCCGTGATCACTGTCTCATTTGTCCATGGGATTTTTTAAATGTAAATTATTTTATTTTATCTTAGTTAAGGGGAGACACGGTAGGTGAAAACATCGTTTTTCAACGCCCTGGTCAAATTTGAGATTTTGTGCTAGTTTGCTTCCATTAGCACCATTTCTAGTTCCATTTGCGAAATTCCCGTGATCACTGTCTCATTTGTCCATGGGATTTTTTAAATGTAAATTATTTTATTATATCTTAGTTAAGGGGAGACACGGTAGGTGAAAACATCGTTTTTCAACGCCCTGGTCAAATTTGAGATTTTGTGCTAGTTTGCTTCCATAACATGTCTTCTTTCATACTAGTGGAAATAAAACATCAAAAATACACATTTAGATGTTTGTTTTACTTCATTTAGTCTGTTTGCGTCTGTAGATTCTTCCTCAAATCACCAAAAGTTAGCATTTTTTCGAAATGAACCAGACCGCGGCCGTCTTTTGGACCGGCTCATCCGAGGTATCATTGGAAAGCTCTCTCTCTCTCTCGAGCACGTTATCGCAACCAAACCTGATAGTTTCATTTGTATCAGCAACCAATCGTGGAAATACAAAGGCGGGTTTGATGCTTAACGTGAAATCTCATTGGCTGTTGTTGATTTCTGAGAACGTGATTGGTTCAGCGCGTCATGTGACACGTTTCCACTTCCTGATATCTAATCCAAACAATGCCGTCTGTAAAGCGTTCTAAACGTAATAAGCAACAACGACAACAGTGTTTGCCCGCAAGGTTGAACAGAAAACAAGAGAAACTAAATGGAAAGGTTTACATTTATGAGACAAAAAGTGCCTATTCGCGCAAGTTGTCATTAGCCGGTGCTAGCATGTCCAGTGAGCAGCAGGGAGATGAGGCTAGCGTTAGCATGTCCAGTGAGCAGCAGAGAGATGCGCCGCGTTTGAATGAGCTGATAACTGGGTTGATTTGTCCTAATTGTGCAGGGACTGGTCTTAAAATTAACATAGATCCTCAGAATAGTGGGTTCTGTAGTACTTTGCTCTTAGAGTGCAGTCTTTGTGAGAAATGGCTATCGCAAAAGTGTCTACACATCGACTCGGCTTCATGATACAACTAGGAATGATGTTGCATTTGATGTCAATGTGAGGATGGTCCTCTTAGCGCACGAGTTAGGGTTGGGGTATGCAGCTCTCCAAAATATTAGTAAAGTGTTAGGGATCCCAGGGCTTCATCTGAAAACGTATCAGAAACATGACAAGAGGGTGACAGGTAGGCTATTGAAACGTGTTCCCTCTTTCTCTCTCTCTCTCTCTCTCTCTCTCTCTCTCTCTCTAGCCAATATCAGAAGCCTATACATATGCACAGTAGTCTCCCTCTCTCTACCTGTGGCATTTCTACATGCATCCATAAACTGACCAAATAAACTGTTTTAATTTCAGTTGCTGAAATAGAGAGAGGTCTGGAGTCCTTGCACAGAAGCAGAGAGCAGATTAGGCAGGCATATGCAGATGTGGACCCAGAGGTAGGTAAGCTGACTGCCAATAAATGCAAAATGTTACAAAATTATTACAGTTATTGAGAATTATTACAATAACCAGTGTTCAGTGGACAACATGAAGGCGGCAATATGGGGTAGTCTGCTTCACTGATGACAACCCCATGCGCACCAGGAACATTTGGTTTTAGGACAGTTTTGTGGACTGCAGCTGAGTGGGTTCTACAGACCAGCTGCTTAGAACAGTTTTGTGAACTGCAGCTGAGTGGGTTCTACAAACTAGCTGCCTAGAACAGTTTTGTGGATAGCTAGTGTGGTGCCATCTGAGGAGTGACTCTGTAGACCTATGACGGCGTAGCTTGATGTCTCCTATGGTGTTGCTTTTGACGATGGTTATATCACTTGTTTGTTTGGCAATCTATATTTAGCTTCTATTGGTGTTTACCCTGCATTGTTTACCACATCTTGTCCTGTGTATTTATGAATCAGCTTACTCTTCATGTTCATTCATTCATTCATTCATTCATGTTTTCTCCATGTAAAACGCTTAAAAAAACACAAAAAGTTAGATAATCTGTTTTCTCATGCATGTCCTCGTCAAATGTGTCTATATTTGTCCATGATCTGTTTAACAAAATAATACAAGCTTTCTAAAAGGGAATGTTCTCTTCCCTACTAACATTGTCTCGTCTCTAGTCTCGTCTTACTAACACCCCACTCGTGGGCTGTACCTTGACGTGGTGAGTGGGCTTCCAACTAAACAGGTCTTGCTTCTCTATACAAAATGTCTACTCCTGGACTATTTTGAATCCACAACATGCTGTGTTATTCAGTTTTCAGTTTCTATGTGTTTTCAGATGTTGTGTAATGTTGTTACTAATGATGTGATTGGATATTGTGTTTGTAAATATTGGTTTACAATGCAAATGTATGTTTTTTTACAATACAAATTTTCAAAGCCCGTTTTCTCAAAATGAGTTATTTCTCATCTTTGGGACATCAAAACCACCACTTGAGTAGCACCTACATACACCTAACTTTCCAGTTTTGTTCCAATCCATATTCTGAAGGGTTTGGCCAAGGGGGATTTTTTAAATTTAATTCATAGCCTGATTTATATAACAGTTTATCCCTAAAACATGGCGAAAATTGGTCTTTTTATGACTGTTGACAGTATTTTCTGATTTCTGAAGTGAAGAAAAGAGATATCAAAAATCCCCCTTGGCCAAAGTTTTGAATAGGGATATGTGAACAAAATGAAACAAGAATTTTGAATCTGTCTTGAACCAATTAAAAAAATTGATGTCCCGAAATTATGCAAATTAGCGCATATAATGCCTAATTTGCATATTAATCCATAAGATTTCAGAAAACTTGTAATACAAAAAAGATGCTCCTTAATGTACCTAACAAACTGGGGGAGCTTGATGGTGATACCTATAAAGGATTTTTTTTTTCCTATTCACCTGGGGTGTCTCCCCTTAATACAAGATTGATCTAGGAAAGCAGTTGTGTGTGTGTCTGGTTGATATTTAGTAGAGTACGGAGGAAGGGAACCTCTCTCAGCCCTCTCTCTCACCGTCATGCGGTGTTGCTATGACGACTGACCACATTTAGAGGGGCGATCTGCTGGTCGAAAAACCTTGAAAAAATCCCAAGTGAGTGGAAATAAGTAAAGTCAAGTAGAGTTGAACAGGTACAGGTGTGTGCAAAACACCATAAGTGAGCTGACTCACTCTTGCAGGATCTTGCTGTCTGTTGTCTGTGGGAAGCCAAAGTCCATGACCTCATCCATTAGCTCGTACACCGTCACAAAGTTGTCACGGATGCTCTCCTCTTCCAGCTCCTTGAAGTACTCTTTGAACACCTACAGACCGCCAAAGACAGACGTTGAAAGGATCAGTGTGTGTGTGTGTGTGTGTGTGTGTGTGTGTGTGTGTGTGTGTGTGTGTGTGTTGCACAAACCTGCACTATTTTGTAGAGGAAGGAGTATACCAGAGCAGCATTGGCATTCTTCTTGGTCATTGCCACCACTGAAATTTGACTTGTTAAGAAGAATATCATAGCTACTGATCCATGAAAACCAACCGGCGATACATGGTGAACCTGCACACAAGAAAAAGTGGTGCATCATGGGAAACCGAGGCGGAAATGTTTTTCTGAGCACAGGACTTCCTGTGTTGAAGGATACAGTAGAGGTTGCTGTGTTTGATCCACAGGAAGTGGGAGGAGCCGTGGGTCACCAGGGGTGAGGTGTCAGAATCCTCGTCCATCTTCATCAGGATGGGCATGAAGTGGTCGATCTCATTCATGTCCATGTTCCCCATGTAGTTACGACATATCAGCACCTGGCCAGCCAGAGACAACGGCACCAAACATGGACACTTATTACACATCAATAACAGGAGTGCGTAAATACTCTGACTGTAACAGACTTGGTCTGTGGTGGAAAAAAAGCAGTATGGTTGGAAGAAGAAAAAGAGAATAGAGGTTAGATTCAGCCCAGGGAAACATCATACACCCCTTTATTACAAAACAACAACAAACAAGATGAGTCCGCATTCAGAGTCACTGGAGCTGTCACACACTCAAGAATAAGTGAAGAAAAGATCAAAGCTCCACGCTTGAGGGAGCTCCCACTGAAGAAAGGACCCAGAATGTTCCTCTAATAGAAAGCTCTCTGTGGCAGGGAGGTCAGACTGGCCACAAACAACAGAGGGAAAGAGACAGTAAAGAAAGAGCAAAAGGCAGAAAGACAAAAACAAATCAAAGGGACTGAGAGAATATGAACAGGCCAACGCTGTGAAACGCATCATCATTTAACAAATTAGAGGTAAACAACTAGGCCTATACAATTGGGTTGATATTAGTTTGTGGTTTATAATGAAAGTGAGCTGCCATTGAGGCATGGGACATGTATTATAAATTATATTAATGTTGTTGGGGTTATAATGTGTTGTGGAAAATGCTTGCAGTTCCTAATACATCTATTGAGTTTGCTGACAAAACATTTAAAATAGTCACTTTATTGAGTCTCCCACATGGGAGAAATTATATTACTGAATGCTGTCACAAGGTTTCTGGTGGGGTATTTTCACAATGGTACATTAAATAGCTCATAGAATCTTTCATAAAATGTGAAAGTGTCCTGAAGTTGAGCCTTCACTATGGAATAAATTAAATCCACCGCCGTCAATTACCATTAACTGCTGCCATTTGCTATTTAAAAACATTTATCAGAACAGGCTGAGACAAGCTCTTCATTCTCTGATCTTTTCCCCACTGTCTGATGAATGGAGCCCACAAAGCAACCACACATCAGACAACTACACATTTTCTCATTAGAACCCATTTGAGATGCAATTTGTATTCTGCTAACTTACGCACACACATGCACACGCACACGCACGCACACACACACACACACACACACATACACAGTGATGGAGTGAAGTCATCCTAGGACCATGCAGATCTGAGAGGCAGCTCTGGTGATTACTGCTGCCCACAATAAGAGACATGTCTGGGGAATCCAACAGGAGGCTGAAGAGTTCACCGTCACACACTCTTGTTTGTTGGCTGGCAAACTGATGTTTGTGTTTTTAATGAGGGTTGGATGCTCTGAGCTTATTCTTCAAGGGATCAAGGATTAATGGGGCACTGGTCAATGAGGCTTCTGTTGACCATGTACACAATCAATATGGACCGCGTGCTGTTTGACCTAGACAGGTGAACATCTCTTTGAGGATTAACATAAAGGTCCTTCATTTGGAGGACAAGCACCCATTAAACATATAGGTCCTTCATTTGGAAGATAAACACCCACGGGAAATCTATGGGTTAGCCCTGGGTTAAGCAATCAGGCAGCATACACAACATATTGTATTGCATTGCATTTGCAGAGTCATATCTTTGCACTGTCCTGTCCTGTCCTGCACGCTCTCCTGTGTCCTCTTCATCAGCATAAACCATTACCAATAAACAGATCTTGAATCTTGAATCTTGGATAAATGGATCCTGAATATTCAAGATTCAAGATCTCGAATCTTGAATATTTCACAGTCAAACATGATCATATTTCCTTAAATAAATTGTGATACCAATGGTTTTGAAATGTCAATGACTGGTCTGCAGTTGACAAGTCATCTCTTATGCTTGAACCTTTCCACCAAATACACACGAATAGAGACACATAGATCATCTTCATCTACAGGGCAAGCAGCCACTAGCTCTACTAGACTAAGAGCTTTCTTCCTCTGCCTGCACACAGGCAGCTTCTCTGGGCAGGAGCACGGTTGAGAGGGTGGAGGTATTGGATTGCCCCGAGGCAGAGAAGGAGAAGTTCTTTAATCAGCACTATGAGGATTCTATGGGTATATGAAGGGGTAATCCGTCCTTCACACACCCACACTCAGTTACTGTTTCCTTGTCTATAACGCACACACACACACACACACACACACACACACACACACACACACACACACACAGATCAGGTTCTTCATGATCAGTCAGGTCCTTCGGGTCCTTCATGATCACGTGGTTTTAGTTCCCAAAGAACTAAAGCCTAGATACAGTGCATGAAAATACAGAAGTAGAATAATAAGACATCATCATCTAGTTGTTTGAGATAAGTGGACTGCAGACCAACGAATTTGCTGAGACTCGCTAACGAATAGATTAGGCTACAGGACGCGATTGTATGACACCAACATGAATGCTGCACTTTGGTGTTGCCGAACGAGTTTGGCAAGTTTTGTTTCTATTCATAACTCGACTATTCTTTTCTTGACCACAGTCACAGTATTGTGAAATCAACGGATTCGCCTTGTACTATCAATAACACTTGACTAAATATAGGCTAACAGTTATCATAGGCTATGTTTATCAAAAATGTAGCAAATCCCAATTCATTCAGCATTCTGCACTACGCGTTTCCCTGCGCGAGCAGGCTACGTTCCAAACAGGTGCTGCGCTGGGCTGTTGATGAACATGTACGAAAACTTCCCCGCCACGTACGTATCACCCACTCAGTGGCCACAATTTACCTTTCCTTTAAGGTCCAGAATAAATATCGCAGATGCCGACATCGTGGAATATCGAACAGCCCAAGCACAGCAACGGGTAGGCTATTGAAATGTAACTTTGAAAATAGCGTAAAACATTGTTCATTCAAAGGAGAAGCAGGCGACCTTCCATCTTCTTCGCACTGTCTTCCAACGCTGCTCCAACCGAGCTCAGCTCTTTTCCGGGTAGCCCCGTCTGTTTCAGCGTCAGACTGTAGGCTATTCATTGTATGCAAAATCAACCATCGCGGACTAAAAGGCAACGATTATATAACGTCAGCTCAGATGTTCATCATACAAGTTGGCACTTTCTACAAACTTGTAGAAAATAGAGTTATGTAGGCAATTAGGAAATCCCGTAGGCCTATTTTTTTATTATTTCAAAATCAATTTTTTTGTGTTTCAAAAACGAATTTATTGTGTATGCTACGTGGTAACAAATGGAGTGCGAATACAATATAGAACAACAAAGCAATCTTTGATTAGTCTTTAAATGAAATTTTCCATTATCAAAAGATGTATTTTAGGACGATACAGATAACAATCCCTGGTACACTTGAAATCGATAGGGCACCACCACACATTTTCCTTCTTTTTTTGTTTGTTTTTTTGTTTTAATATTTTGGTTAAAGGACTACTTTGTTCATGTTCTGTCCATTTTCATTACATCTGGACGTCTGATCCGATGTGATTAAAGATCTATTTCTTAAGTCCCATAATGAATTGTAGAGTATAGAGCAGAAAATATACAATGACCACCACTCTGAGGTCTCCCATCTACTCTTCTCTCTGCTCTTGGCCACTTAACCAATGGTGAATTCAATATCGTCCATCTCTTCCTCCTCCACCAGCTCCTCAGCGGCCCGCTGGGCTCTCTCCCTCTCACTGGCCTGGATGTAGTTATCCTCAATGAACCCGTCGTCATCTTCCTCGTTCTCGCTCATCTCACCTTGGGGAACGGGAGCGGAGTGTATGTTCCGTGCGTGTCCTTGGTGCACGGAGAATCCCACCTCCAGACCCGCCGGGTCACACTGACTGACCGTGTCGCCCTCCATGAGGCGTGTGTGTCTGTAGCTGGCCAGGTACCTCCACACCAGCTGGCATTTGGCCACGACAGCGATGAGGATGGAGATGGTGATGGCGACGACCAGTACGGCCACCAGGTACTGCCAGGTGTGTGAGGGACGACTCTGGCTGCCGCCCGTTGTGTCTGCACGAGAGAGAGAACTCAGAGATAACATGGTTTTACACTTCAAGTTGGGTGATAACAGATAACAGAAACATCAAAGCTGAGTGATGAAGCAGGATGAATACAATAAGATAAGGATAGCACTAAAAGATTCAAGATTTAAGATTTCCTTTATTGTCATTGTAACATTGCTGGTACAATGAAATTAAAATTCACACCTAACGGGGCCCCAATAATAAAATAGAAAAGTCGATAAATAATAAAAATAGAATATAAAAGTACACTAACACATACACACTCACACCACTATACTATATGCACACACACAATATATATATACAGTATAAATAGCTACATATTCATTTATTTATAGCTAAATATTTATCCATTTATAAGCCACACTAGAACTTGCCGTTTTTGGTGGTGGGGTTTGGTGTGGTGCTCTCAAGATCTCCCAGTAGTTTCCTGTGGAACCGTCTATGGATGTAGAGTTGATTTACACCTGAACAAGACCAAGAAGGATGGAACTGTAATGACACAAGATGATGGAGGGTCTCAATCGATTCTCACATTTGAGCATTACCACGCACCTTTAGAGTGCGTCATGAGTTCCTCCTGGGATTCGACCTTTGAACCCTCGGGCCAGAACACCCTATTGATGACAGTGGACCAATCATCTGAACCAGGGTCAAGTTGTTGGTTTCCATGGAGGTCTTGAATGGAGTCATGCAGGGGAGCTTGCAGTGGGTTGTCCCCCAAAATGAGTTTGTGTAACCTGGGTAAGCCTCTCAGAGCTCCTGCCTCAATGAAGGTGAGCTGACAACTGCTGAGGTCCAGGATCAGTAGAGAGGGGAGCCTGAAGAGGTGACCTTTCTCCAGCAGGGGGAGGTAGTTGCCTGTGAGATTAAGGATAACCAGGCGGTTAAGCCTTTGCAATTGGCTGAGGTGCTGGGGTTGAGTGAGGTCTAGGTCATTCTGAGAGAGGTCCAGTGTGGTTGCATTGTCCCATATTCCCGTTGGAATGTGCACTAGCTTCCTCTGACTGCAATCAAACGATGCCTTTGAGGAGAGATTGAGAGGATTAATTAAACTTGCCACCATCACATTGTCATCTTGCAGTTCCAGTACTTTTCCAAAAGCCATGCAGGACTTATGAAGACTTATTCAAAAGCCATGCTTATAAAAGCTTCCATTTTGTGATTGTGCAGAATTTCCCTGAAGCCTCCTGAAGGCTTATTACCATGATTTTAATTTTAGAGTTCAATTCATCAAACGCGTTGAGCCGAAAAGTTCATATTTGATCAAAGGACTGACAGAGAAGAGAGAAAATGGTCTATAAATCGAATGGTTTATAAATCATTAATCAAACTACAGGAAATTGATCATCAGGTGTCTAGAGACAGTCGTGACATAATTCCTCAGATCTTGATATCCCATCACCCACCAGGCTCTGAGGAGAAGCCTAGCATCAAAACAGGAAGAGCGTGCCACAAACAGGATGTCCCAGATAGTTTCTTCCTCTGTGTGATTGGCTGGAAGTGAGAAAAGGAAGAAGGAGTAGTGTGTCTTCCTCACCGTGGTAGTGTTGACCGTACACGGGCCGACGGCGCCAAACCTGCTCTCACCGACCGTTCCCCAGAAACACAAAAGCAGACACAGACCACGGCCCCAGGACCCCATTGTCCCCAAAGTCCTGTGGAAATCGCACGTTACAACACGGTGATCAGAATGGGCAGTCGGCTCTATAAGGAGACTGGTGCTACATATCCACTCTCTCCTGTTTGACTGATCAGAACACTGAAATTAGATACGAAATGAAAAGATGCGATATGGTAAAATATAATATTTTTTATTTATTTAAATGATTAAAATTTAAATGATTATTTTTCCTGAACATCATAGAGTACATCATCCTTGTTTCTGACATGGAATGTCATCTACAGTATGTGCGCTACAGTTTCCAAATTTAAAATACAAAGGAAACATGTAAGCTACAAACAAGTCGACTGTAGATCACCATCCACACAAAGTCTCAATCGTGAACATACCAGAAGATGCAGCTAGTTCTGAGGTACCAGGTCAACTGTTTACATATCCGAAGATCTATAGTTCTGAGGTACCTGAGTAAACTGTTTCAAAATCAGATTTTTCAAATATTACTTCATTAATACACACTTTAAAATAGAAACATAGGACGTGGATGCAAAATAACTTAATTCTTTTCGTCATCACGATTCATTTGCAAACTGTTTTTGAATCTCTATCCATAGTTTTTTTATAATCTAATTTATAAGCACTCTGTATGCAAGAGCCTAAGTGTAAATTAGCAAGCGAGTTTCATCTTATCGCAGAAGCGTTTGTTATGAGTGTTGGTCATGTTGTTATCCGATTAGTGTGTCGTTCTCTCTTTATCGTTTGCAGAGCCTTCTTCTTCTCTGTTCTCCTGCTATTCACCTCAGTATGGTTGGCTATAAACACTCCTAGTGGGGCTGCCTTTATCTCTTCCTGTCCTGGCGCAGCCGAAGGCCCAACAACAAACCACCAGCCCCATGGAAGCTCTGGGAAACCTGGGAGTCTGCAAGGAACAGTGTGTGTGTGTGTGTAGGTGTGTAGGTGTGTGTTGAGCTAAATAGATAAGAATCTAGAGAGTTATGTATATTATGTGTAGACTATATTATTGATATGTATATTCACGTTTCACAGACAGATAGATAGATAGATAGATAGATAGATAGATAGATAGATAGATAGATAGATAGATAGATAGATAGATAGATAGATAGATAGATAGATAGATAGATAGATAGATAGATAGAAAGTAAGATGTATGTGTAGGGGTTAGGAGGGGTGGGTATATACATGTGTACATGTGTGCTGTGTATAATTGTGTGTGTGCAATGTGTAGCATATGTAGGGGGTAGGGGGGTAGGTATACAGCATGTGTATGCTGTGAATATGTATGTATGTATGTATGTACAGGTATGTATGTATGTCTGTATGTATGTAGACTGAGCTGTCAGTTGCATATATAATGCATATTTTATGCGTGTTTTATGTTTGTTATTTTAAAGGCCCTTCTAGGGACGGGCATTGGAAATTAGCAATAGTTATACATGCTATGATGCAGTTCTTTGGAAGATTGCTGCACAACCTAATAATGTACACTGTATCTGTCCCCATTCAAATAAACTTGAATGAATGAATAGATAGATATCTGACTGAATAAAGTTAAATTAACTTCAATAAAGTTAATTTACGCATAACAAAATACTAATTACAGTATGTGAAACGGACGATCGGCCATGGGTGATTGATGAGCGTCCTCTACTCGCTCTCACACCTCCTCAGCCCGGGGCCACCACAGGAGAGAGGTGTGTGTCCTCTAATGTTTTCCCCAGGCCTGTACCACTCCTTCCCCTCTCCACATACCACGGTCTGTCAGGAAGTCCCACACAAAGCCAACCTTCAGCTGACCTCCCTTGTGTTGCGCCACACTGTGGCAAGCAACCCCCCACCACTCCTCTTCCTTGACCGTGGGGCCAGATGCATACTTTTGTCATTGCTTTGATATTGTGGGGGAGTTAAGCCTGGATGTCTGGAGAGGTAATTTATACAAGTCTTTGATCAGTGTTTACAATCCCTAACAATGGCCAGAACTACAATAGGTCCTGCTAAGTCTGAGCCGTTTGCTTGGGAAATCGGGCCTGGCATTGCCATCCTGATCACATTAGCTCACATTCTGTTTCTCTCCATGGATTTGCGAATTGGTCTGACAATGCCAGGCTATGGGGCTTCAAGCCTAGTTCAAAGAAGTTCTCAACTCCTAGTCATTGCAGACACAGCAGAAGTTAGAGTATTCGGCGCCAGCTCCTTGATGCTTGATGACAAAGCATGATGCTGCAGGACAATCCTGACAGCATGGGGGTTAAAGGTTAACAACAACTCCACAGGGGGGTTTGATCCTGTTTCGCCAACGTCTTGTCTCCTCTGAAAATGAATATTTAGAGGTGTTCCACTAACAGTTGTACCGTCTGATCAATACTTTTGTAAAACGTAACCACTCTGCAGAGGTTCAAAGCCAACGCATTTGAGAATCAAGCCTATTTATTTATTTATTTCTGAGAACAATTTTTCCCTGACAGACGCCATTGTTTGACGTGTGTAGTATAATCATAAGCGAGAGAACGAGGTTGTTTACTGCTATGGACCTGCGGGGTTTAGTCTTCTCAGGAGAGAATGCTTGTTTAGATTCCTTTCTGAATTTTTTTCATAAAAGTTGATCATACATTCTCATCAGTCTCATAATACAGCTGTAAAGGGTCAAAGAGACAATACTTATGTTCTTTTTACAGGACCTCCCTCCAAGCAGAGCCAACAGTGAAACTGAACAGACATACACATATTGCAGATCTTAGGTTAGGAACAATAAATAAGCGATTAATCTTGTATAGTAGCATCCAGTATCCACTGATAGTATCTATTGCTTACCTTTAGCACATTACTCCTTTGTAATGGGACTGGTCCTCACCACATACTCCCTGCATGGCCAACAATCAGTGGTTTACATCAGTATCATTACACCGAAGGTGAAAATGAGGTATGGTGGAAGGTTTGACTGTGTTGTAATCACAATAGCAACGGGCACCAACATGAGGGCATAACTGGAAGGAGCAGTATTGTCCAGAAACCTATAGGTCCTGCACAGAAACATATCCTTGTATCATATCTACATGGTGAGTGTATTATCTTTTATTCAGTATCATAGACTACTCATAGTCCGCCGGTCATCAGAGGTCAGAACATAGACAGATAGATCCATACATCAGCATACATACCCGAGGACTGCATGTGTACTGAAATTATGACATGACCCGCTGGTGTGGGCCAGTCAGTCATTATGATCTCAGTCAGGACTTCAAATAAAGTCAAAGGGTAAACACCAAATCGAGGCTGAGGTTAAAATCTAGAGAAAATGTGCTCATTTATGTGATCTTACCTGATCGTCCTGGTCTGCATCTGTCTCAAAACCCGGTCTAGTCAAGCCTGTCTTCCTTGGAGATCATATTTCACTGTTGCTTTGTTCGGTTTGTTTTGCCTTTGGTGTGAAGTGGAGTGCAAAGTTTGAAAGAGGTGTATGCACCACAGTCCTTTCCCCGAAGGTCGAGTTAATAAGTAACTGTACAGTACAGTAGGTGCA
Source organism: Borostomias antarcticus (assembly GCF_949987555.1). Lineage (NCBI taxonomy): Eukaryota > Metazoa > Chordata > Actinopteri > Stomiiformes > Stomiidae > Borostomias > Borostomias antarcticus. The sequence goes on along the minus strand of NC_140236.1, from coordinate 25,570,060 downwards.
CTCCCGCCTCCTAACCCTAGCCTTTATCCAATGGTACACACCATTCCTGGCCACATATTTATGGCAATGTCGCCAGACTAGGGTGAGGTTGGTTGCTATGGCGTTATGGCTTGCACCCTGCCATTGTTTACTCATCATAACCTGAGCAACGCAGAGTGAGGATAACGTTCCTGTTATCAATAGTCTTACTAAGAACAGAGGGCCAGTGTTTTTCATAATCACACAGACTCTCCTGTATCACTATATTCGTCTTTGTGTATGACACACACACACAAACACTTTTAGCTCACTCAGGATACCCCGCTGACACACCTTGCTTTGTTCATCTAGAATGAGGCCATCTCTCAAAATGTGTGGAGATGCAGAAGAGAGAAACAGACAAGGAAGACACAGTACTTGGCACGCTGCAGCTGTGCTCGGTGAAGATGTCCAGCCCAGAGGGGGACAGCAGGCCTTCACTTTGAGACCTGGGAGGAAGAGGGAGATGACCCCGAAAACAATAGGGCCACATCCTGTCTCTCTGCAAACACACGACGTGCACTCGACTTGACGCCTCCTACTTCGCGCACGCTCCAAGGTGCCTCATCCCTTCTCGTGGCTCGGACGGTTAGACGGCAAACTGACCACTCAGCAGGAAATACGGGGTCTCTCTGTCATGTTTCCAGGGGCTGGTGCTGTTTGTTTCACTGGTGTTGGTGATGCAGGTCGGAGGTTAAGGTTCTCCTGAAGGCCAGCTGTGATACGGCCTCAGCAGCTTCTTTAAAGAGAAGGAAATAACAAGGTGTCGCGTGTTCAGAGCCTAACAATGGCCAGGAGGAGCTGCGAAACAAACAGTGGACTGCAGCAGACACTCTGGCTGTTTGTGTCAGGAGGCACTGTCTCCTCATCATTAAACTACTGGACATCCTCAGGAAAAGTAGTTGCATTTGATCTCTTTTTACTTCAGATTCAGCCACTCAATGAAATCAATTGGCGTAGCCATTCATGTTTAAAATCAGGAGTAGCCCGGCAATATCCATGTGCTTGATTAACATGCACTTAAAAAAGAAGCAGAAACGGGATAGCCTCTGAGGAAAGGGATTTGTCCAAGCGACGTGTTAATCAGTGATTTCTATCACCCCTGTGTGTCTGTCTTGGTCTCCCAGCCTGTGTGAATGAGCTGAGTCGACTACAAAAACAGTCTGATGCTGAGTAAGAATCCACTGGAGTGGACTGGTCCTACTGCTACAGTATCACACACACGCACACAAACACATGCACACACACACACACACACACACACACACACACACACACACCGAGAGAACTCCCAGCGTACATCGGGCTGAGTTGCACTCTGGATCGAGCCGGAGGAGTTATGTCACCCACCTTAAGTCACCCCCTCTGCATGACTGCCCAGTAGACCTTTCCCACCTGTCAATCACGCGGAGAATAATAACCAATAGGATTGCTTGATTTCTTAAGACCACGACCTCTGATGTACCATAAACAAAGCTTGTCCCGCATTGTGTTCATATATTAGACTTTAGTTTCAATCAAATGTTTTTTTGCGTGGCTGTAAGCCAGCGCACCATAGATAGCATTTGTCTGGTTGTCACTCCCTCCTTCCCTCCCTCCCTCCCTCCTTCCCACTTTCCCCCCGTCCCATTGTTGACCTGCAGTTCTATGTTGCCACCACAAGAGGCAGTAGTCCAAGCAAACCAAAATAAATACACGATGACACCACACACTTGGTGATCCTTTGTAGTGTAGTGGAAAAAGCATCTGACTCCCATGTGGAAGGTCAGGGGTTCAAGCCCTGGTGGGGAAGATTTTTTTTTGTCACTGGATGTTATAGAAGCTATGTAAAAATGTGGTTACCTGGTGGTGCTATGTCAGTTAATGAATGTATGTGCAGTAATTGAACATTTGAAATACTTCTGTTTTGAAATTATACCTACAGTATAGGTGTCTCAGTAATTACCCATTATATATTAGGCTAAACTTTGCATGTATTTACCAGGTAAATGTTTAGTAATTGGGGGACTATGAAAGGAAGGGTTACCCAGAAAATGTTCAGAGTAAGTTAATTTAGCACTAGAAATCCATAAGCCTAGGGCCAATGGGCCTAGGATATAGACAATAAACTGAAAAGTTGTGATATACAGTTGGGTGGAGCAATAGCGGGAGCATTTCGGATTACTAGTGGACCGCTGTCCCTGACGCTAATAATCCGCCAGAGGTCCGCTTGCCATTCGATGTGCAAATGGCCAGGAACTCGCCAGCAGATTCGGCCGGAGGTCCGCCAGCTCATCCATCGGGGACCCGCTGTAGGTCCGCTAGCCTTGTGTTATCTGGGTCCAGAAACAGAAGTTGAACCAATTGCAGCAAAATAGCTAATGTTACAGGGATCATCAGTGTAACTGCTTTAGCCACTGACCGCTACCATTAATGTTATGTAAGGTGCTGCTGCTAGTTGTTGTGAGCTCATGAGCTAACTGGCTATCCCGCTCTTATTGTGCTGGATTAGCATTGGAAGCATTGGAACTGATGTGTCCAGGCGACAAGACCTATCTTAATTTATCAGACATTATTTCATGTTTTATATATTCAATAATATTTCATTATTTCAATTCACAGCTTTTTCAGTGGCGTGACTAGCTTCCGTCCTACCAGTCCTGAATAGAAACAAGCTAGCCATGCACATAAGCCAGGCTTGACCTGGCCTGGTTTAAAACATACATGAAACCGGCCTGTAGGCTGCTGTAACATAATGTTACAAGAAAACAAGCTGTACGATACTCCACACCTCCCTCCACACATCAGTTTAAAGCAGCGCCGACACAAAAAGCTACAAAGCTAGTAAGTGCTTTGATACAGTAGCTAATTAGCCCATAGAAAGTAGTTAACAGATCATTCTCACAGGATTATTTTCTAAGAATGGATACCATTCACTCACCCTGCTTTGTATGTGCAGTTAGACTCTTCGATTTTGTCCTGATGAATTTCAATCTGGAGTTTGTGAGGCGTGCCTTCCGCATAGATTGCTAGTGCTAACACCTAGCTAGCATCAACTGTTGTCACCTGCTCCGTCCGAGAGCCAAACCTCATAGATATATCCTTGTGTAAATTAGTTCAGGCTTTTCTGTAGAACTCTCTTAGACAAAGTATGGCATTTGGCAAATAACATAAAGCAATTGTCAGGAATCAGAGAGAATCATCAGGTATGTGCTGTTCAGTGGGCATTTTATTAACTTGCTCCAAAGCTTGTGGGACAGGTCTGCATCCCTGTATTTAATGTTACCCAGGTAGGCCTACCAGTGATGGCACACAGGAGCACTCTCACTTTCAGTAACAGACTCACCACCATGCACTGCAGAACAGAACGCTCGAGGAAGTCCTTCCTCCCAACAGCCATTAGACTATTCAACTCCACACAATCTGGGCGTGGCCACAGGGATTGCACTTATTAATAACGCACTATTATGACACTATGGCTTTAAACTGGAGATCACTTGGTGTACAACACATCCATTGTTTTTAACAACGTACATGTCTGATGTTTTTGGTCTGTCCTTATCTTGTATGTTTCTATATGTGTATTGTTGTCTTGTGTTGTTTTTATGGCTGTTTTATGAGCTACGTGGCATTTTAATTTCCTTCGGGATAAATAAAGTGAATCAAATCAAATCAAATCAAAGATGTACAGTAAAGGCCTTGTAGACATAGAAACTGTCTAGAGGCGTACCCCACGTCATATTGATAGATCAAAGGAACTTGTCAACAATGAGATACAGCTGTATTTTAAGTAGCTACATAACATTGGTGGTGAACAAGTCGTTTCTGCATACATTTCTCATTGAGCTAAATTTTCCACACAGGAGATTTGTGTTTTTCACAGTGCCAAACAAATTAAAGAGGGAACATTGCATAAAGGCCCCCATACAAGCTCCCAGAAAAATGTAGCAATCTAGTTGTGCATGAGGATATCATTACAGTAACCTACAGTATATAGAACCAAGTGCCCTGTCAACGAGGACTGGTTAAAGCAATGCATGCTGGGCTGGTGGCGTCCGTCCACTTCTCTCCAGCTGTTTTCCCCACTGACTGGTGAGAGCTGGGTCCTGAGGGGGGGGGCTGCTGAGCAAACACCCCAGCAGACAGACCTGCCCCAGCCTCAAGCCTTCCTGTCTCTGCCTATGTCTGCCTCAGGGCCCGCTGGGTGATTCCTGCCTCCCCACGCTTCCTGTCCACATATCTGCACCAGCAGCAGCAGCACTTCCTGCGCTCGAGTGCCAGGCCTGCTGACGGGCTCCTACATCTTCCTTTGCTTTCTTCGACTCTCACTCCATCGCTCTGTCGCTCTATCGTTCCGTCTTTATCTCAAGCTAACCTTCAAACCTGACGGTCAGTCGGTTACTCTCTGTGTGGCTCCAGTCAATCGATCATAGCACACAATCTCTGTTTTCTTCCGTTGTTCCCTTCTTTCCCGCTCCGCTTAGCTGGAGCACCGTGAGGTGTTATTCAACTTCCTAAACTGCTGGAATATTCTGGCTGGATTTAGCAACACTCCCTTTCCTTGATATGAATATTCCGATGGGAACACTCTTCTAGTCCGGCAATCATAATTTCAGTTTAATGTGCATAATATCAATGGGAAATCCAGCTGTTTCTTCCTCTGGCTTCAAACCATAACTAACACAAGGTATGGTTCAGATTAGGGAGCTAGATGTCTGATAATGTAAGGTTTGTTTGTAAAATGCTGCTTAGTTTTCAGTGCTTACTCTGCTTTAAATATTGATGCAGGATACAGGAAGAAAGTATTCACAAAACCACCACCACAAACCCCTATTGAGGGTACCCTGCTAACACAGTGGGTTACTGTCTGTGGTGGTGACCTGCCATGTGTGTCATGGTGTGTGCTCCAGTTCTGCTCTGCTGCTTCCTAGAACAGACTGAACCAGTAACACTGTATCATCGGTTCTGTTATATGGGGGAAAACATTTATTTGCTTTTATTATTGCTTCAGTATCGCTCTCCTTTTTGGATCAAACTCAGGTGTGGACATTGGGATCACCTATGCAATAGACAAACTATGTGTTGTTATGGATAACACTGTGTGTGTGTGTGTGTGTGTGTGTGTGTGTGTGTGTGTGTGTGTGTGTGTGTGTGTGTGTGTGTGTTTGTGTGTGTGTGTGTGTGTGTGTGTCCAAACAAGCTCTATATGGTGTTATGATTAACGCTTGATCCTCTGGATCCATCCATGAATGCATTAATGCGGTTGTGTGTGCGTGTGTGCGTGCGTGTGTGCGTATATCTGTGTGTGTGAGGGTTAGGTGTGTAGGTAAGACCCCAGCATCCTGCTCTATAGGGCTGTTGTGTGGTGACTCTGTAGTAGGGCTGATGTTGGGCCCATGGCACCCCATCCTTAACCCGTGTTTTCTTTCCACAGCTGGACAGATGAGGCAGAGGCTGGAAACATGCAGCCCTTTCCCTAACACATGTGGAGCGCTGCAGACTGACAGATTCAGACTGTCCTCTTCATGCCAGACAGACAGATTCAGACTGTCCTCTCCACACCTCACTACCACACACGGAGATGGGCTGTGGGGGCACAATGGTTTGATGGGACTAATTTGTGAAGTTCGGTTATTATCTCGTCTTAAGACTTATTTGTGCATCGAAACGCTTTTATAATGATTTTTCTCCATGTGTTCTTGTTGTTGCTGTAATTGTTTATTATTGTATTTTATCTTTTATATGCTACGTTTCCTGTGCTGAGTTTCATATTTTTTATTACTTTTTATTTTCCACTGTTTGTGTTTTATCCAGTGTTTTGGTGATTGTTGATTGTTTGTAAAGCACTTTGTAACATTTGTTTAGAAAGGTTCTATATAAATAAAGTTTATTATTATTATTATTATTATTAGTAGTAGTAGTAGTAGTAGTAGTAGTAGTAGTAGTAGTAGTAGTCGTAGCAGTAGTAGTAGTGTATTATTATTATTATTAGTAGTAGTAGTAGTAGTAGTAGTAGTAGTAGTGTATATTATTATTATTATTATTATTATTATTATTATTATTATTAGTAGTAGTAGTAGTAGTAGTAGTAGTAGTAGTAGTAGTGTATTATTATTATTATTAGTAGTAGTAGTAGTAGTAGTAGTAGTAGGCTAGTGTATTATTATTATTATTATTATTATTAGTAGTAGTAGTAGTAGTAGTAGTAGTAGATACAGCACTGTGCTACTGTATTGTCAAGACCACTGAACTGAGCTGATAGGCATTTATATGAACTGACAGTCTAGATGCCATAATCTACATGGACAGACAGGCCATGAG
>NC_140236.1:24888742-24893742 GCF_949987555.1 Borostomias antarcticus | reverse complement strand
GGTCCAGACACTCCAATCCGGCGACTAAACGTTTGTTGATTCTTGGTCTGGTGTTGCTATTTGAAATATAAAATATAATCGACAAATGAGAGCTGCGGGTTCTAGCGATTGGCCAATCCAAGATCGAGGACTAAGATCGGGACTAACGCATTTGTCAAGCTGTGCGTTGGGACGATCTGACTTCAGAGCATGGAAGTAGAATAGAACAGAGGCGCTGCCGTGCGAGCAAGAGCTTCTGGGAACTCATTAATTGGAGGAAAAGCAGTCTACCCCTCGTTTGTTACAGTGGCCCACTACGATAATTACATTACTGTTTCACGTCGCTCCGTGGTGTCATTGTCTACGGTTGTCATGGCTACGCATTAACAACGTTCTAATTGAATCTTCCTCTCTCATGGAAATGGGTTAATGGCAGCGATGTCAGACTGAGGTTCTCAACGGAGCGTAATGAGATGACTATCCTGACCTCTGACCTCCTCCAGACTCACCCGTGTGCCGGAGACATGCATCCTGATGTCCTCGCTAAAAGTGGGTGGAAACATTGTTGTTTGTGTGTGTGTGTGTGTGTGTGTGTGTGTGTGTGTGTGTGTGTGTGTGTGTGTGTGTGTGTGTGTGTGTGTTGAAGGGCGCTGGTGGGGTGGTTATACAGTATAGGTAGTTACTGTAGGTACTGGCTCCAGGACTGAGGCCTCCTTGGCTAGTGAGGCCTGGGGTTGGTAGTCTGGCGTCCCCGCGGGCGGAGGGCCCTGGTGGGGGGCGAGGAGGCACCGGGGCGGAGGGGACCGCTGCTGCAGTGCGGTGTGGCGCTGGTGCTCCTCCTCCCCGCATGCCAACAGGAGCGGCACCCAGGGCCTGACTCAGCACCATTCTCTCATCTGATTGGTTGATCAGAGGAGGAGAGAGCATCGTAACAAGACTCTCCGTCCTTAGACCTCTCTTTCTCTCTCTCTCCCTCTCTCTCTCCCTCTCCCTCTCCTCCCATCTCTCTCTCTCTCTCCCTCTCTCTCTCCCGCTCTCTCCCTCTATCTCTTTCTTTCTCTCTCTCTGTCTCTCTCAGAGATAAAACATGAGCGTTGGAGAACCTTGCTGACCTTGGTGTCTCTACCTCATTCTGTCTCTACAGCACTACTGGACAGCAGCCGACAATCTCCTTCTCTCTCTCCCTCTCTCTCTCCCTCCCTCTCTCTCTCTCTCTCTCTCTCCCTCTCTCTCCCTCCCTCTCTCCCTCTCTCTCTCTCTCCCTCTTTCTCTCTCCCTCTCCCTCTCTCTCTCTCCCTCTCTCTCTCTCTCTCTGTTTATTTCCAGAGTGTGTTCCAGAGTACTGTGTCATTATGACAGTATCTGTTCCAACACCACTAACTGGTCTGAAACCCTTCTGACCTTGTGGGAGTCGTGGACTACAGCAGGCCTACAGTATGGTTAAGGTTAAGGTATGGATTTACATATAGATATCTAAACAACTGAACCGTATTCAGCTTAACTCTCACACAACTATCGAGTAAACTAACTATCGAAGAACAAAGTTGCACACTCATCTGTGCTGTAATCATATACTTCCAATGTTTAGTCTGGCCTTCATCACTCTGACTCCTTCCACCTGACACTTCTCTGGTGTCAGGTGGAAGGAGTGTCAGGTGGAAGGAGTCAGAGTGATGAAGGCCAGACTAAACATTGGAGTGTGTGTGTGTGTGTGTGTGTGTGTGTGTGTGTGTGTGTGTGTGTGTGTGTGTGTGTGTGTGTGAGAGAGAGAGTGTGAGTGTGCGTGTGTGTGTGAGAGAGTGTGAATGTGTGTGTGTGTGTGTGTATGTGTGTGTTGGTGTGAATGAGCGCCCGTGCATACGTGTTCTAACCTGGTATGACATCATTAAGAGTCGCTCCACCAGAGTGTGATTATTGTGTTTATCTCCTCCGTCTTGATTTTACTTCCGAATGATTTAATCATCAAGGCTGTTTTATTTCTTAACCTTTTAATCTAACGGCAACACCCTTTAGAAGGTCGATAGCTATTTAGATGATTTATTTAATTATTTCCTCTCCTCCTCCCTCCCTCTCTGCTTGTCTGCGTGTCTATGCAGGAGGGGACCTGGATGTCATTAGGCTTTGATTCTATCTCCTGTCTGGTGTCAGAACCAGCCCTCCTCTCGCTCTGTCAGAGAGAGTCTGGGGTCGCAACCCCGTGCAGATCTTCCTCAGTCAGAGTGTCTGGGGTCTCGACCCAGCGCAGATCTTCAGTCAGAGAGAGTCTGTGGTCAGTGTGCTCATTGTCCAGAAAGCTGCCCGCTCACCTGGTGGTCAAGTTCTCCTACATAACTTATCTTCTCGCATCCAGTTTAAAACTCTGGTCCTAGCAGTGAAGGGACCAGCAGGCCAGTGAAGGGACCAGCAGGCCAGTGAAGGGACCAGCAGGCCAGTCAAGGGACCAGCAGGCCAGTGAAGGGACTAGCAGGCCAGTGAAAGGACCAGCAGACCAGTGAAGGGACCAGCAGGCCAGTGAAAGGACCAGCATGCCAGTGAAGGGACCAGCAGGCCAGAGAAGGCACCAGCAGGCCAGTGAAGGGACCAGCAGGCCAGTCAAGGGACCAGCAGGCCAGTGAAGGGACCAGCAGGCCAGTGAAGGGACCAGCAGGCCAGTCAAGGGACCTCCTCCCTCCAGGCCATGGTCAGGCCCTGCAACCCCTCCTCTCCTGTCCACTACGCTACACTCCTAGTTGCCCCGTCACTCTGAGGCCCCTGCGGTAGATCAACACGGTCACGGCTCTTCTCTGTCCTGGCCCCGCAGTGGTGGAATGAACTGCCTTCTGATGTCAGGACAGCAGAGTTGCTGGCCATCTTTCACCGCAGGCTCAAAACTCATCTCTTCAAGAAGTACTACCACGATCCTCCATCTTAAAGCACCTTTTGTATTTATATTTTGCTACTCTTGCACTTTGGCCTCAGCACTAGATTTTGCTCTTAGTCTCTTGTTTAGAAAGGAGATGCGCTTGTGAGTTTTGGTGAGTAGTAGTACACTGACTTCCTATGTTAAAATAAATTATTATAAGTGACTTTGGATGTGTCTGCTAAATGACTGTAATGTACATGGTTCATTGACACATCTGCCAGGTTCATGTGGGGGGAGGGCAGAGCAGCACTGAGAGAAGAAGGGTGAGAAGGTTGTTTTCAGCAAGCGAACGAGATGAATGAGGAGAAAACGTTCACACTAACATCTGCTCCTCTACGTTCATACTAACCCCTCTGACATCTGCTCCTCTACATTCACACTAACCCCTCTGACATCTGCACCTCTACAGTCCTGGGAAGTGAACGCCCTGTAACATCTGCAGGTATACAGTTTTAGCGGCAGCGGCAGTAAAAAAACATATTACAACCCACAACCACAAGGGGCAGTAAAGCACTGCTACAGTGAGGCTACAGTACTAGGCTTGTCTGATAAACGGTTGCCGTTGCTTCGACTAATGTAGGCTACGTTTCTCAGTTTGACAGGTTTGAATTGCGAACTGCTTTTTTGGATTAGCTACAGCAGAGACAGTAGTCGACATAAAATTGGTTATTTAAAGGGCTATCATTTTACCAAGTGATCCGACTTCATTCATTAGGCTATTTAGATTCAAACCCGGAAACTCAGAAATACCAGATTTTCAACCTCTATTTTTAAAGATGCAGTCAGAGTAACGACACTACGATATACAATCAATAAATAGCGCTAAACCAGTGAAGACTAATTCATTTCAACCCATATTTACCAACCCACGATAGACTTCAAGGGTTCGGTCCTGGGTCCCGCTGTCAGAAGGACATGGAAAGGATTCTACATCTTCAAGAAGTTATTTTATTTGTAGTAGGCTATTATTATTACAAGGTAGGTTTACAATAATGTCAACAAATGATTTGTAGACTTTTAGTAAATGTTTAACAAATCATTTGATAAACTTGAAAAACAAATAATATATAAGGCATTCTTAAAATAATTTACAAATGTTTTACTACATATTAACTAACATCAACTAATGGTGAACACATAATTTACAAGTAATGTTGATAATGTGTTATAAATCATCTACAGGTCATTTGTGAATCTAACTACAGTAGGACCCCACTTATCCGAACCCAACGGGACCGAAGGTCGTTCGTATCTCTGAAATGTCCGGATGACTGAAACATATGTTAAAATGCACCAAATTCAATAAGTGGTATACTTGTTTCATATAGACTCATAATAGACCGATAAATACCCTTAATTACTTGTGAAAATGCATCAAAATTGCAATAAAAAAGCCAACTAAACTCATACAGCCTAGCCTATAATTGGCCTACAGAATAAAATAAACAAATTTCCACTTGAGTGCATGCTTTGATCAAATATAGTACTTTATTCTCAAATGAGGCCTACGCTGCATCGATAGGCTACTGTATTCGCAGAACAAAATGGTATAGCCTAAAAACAACCCAACATTAGAACAATTAGAGCAAATGATAATCAATAAATAAATAAATGAAATGACAGACAAGTTGTCGTGTCTTAGGCTATTGCAGCCTGAAGGAAAGTCTCTAAAACAACCGATGTAGGCTAATGGCTATAGGCTGTAGACTATTATTTAACAAATACAGTAGGCCTAGTAGACTAATCTACACGTCTGTGTTCCTGAAGTCCATTAACTGGGAACGAAAAATGACTCGATACTCCTCTGCTTCAGGTTGCTGACGCGCTTTCTGGCTACCAAGGAATGCAGCTCTCGCGCAACAGACTCGTTTGCGTTTTGCGCTCGACAAAGTAACAAAGAAATTAAACGTGACAGTAGGCTACAGCCTATAGGCAACATGTAGGTCTACATACAGTTCTGTTTTTATTCACAGTATGATACAGTACATGTTTATTATGACAGATTTAAATGCAAGTAGGCCTACAGTACTGTAATGAAAATCCCACCAGTAACCAGATAGCAGGCTCCAAAAAAAAAAAGAAGGTTTTTTAAGCCTGTCCGGTAGACCGTGAGGTTCGG
>NC_140236.1:24876242-24883742 GCF_949987555.1 Borostomias antarcticus | reverse complement strand
ATTAGAGTCCATAATTAGAACATTATATGACTGTAAACCTTGGGAATGTTCTAATTGAACTGTGTATGAATGTAAGTGTGTGTGTGTGTGTGTGTGAGAGAGTGTGTGTGCGTGTGCCCGTGTGTGTGTGTGTGTGTGTGTGTGCGCGCAGAGCCTGGCAGAGTGAAAGATAGGCTTACTACAGTCTAATTCAAGCAGATGTCTGTTTAGTTGATTGAAACAAATTACCTCAGCATTGATCTCTAGCATGCAGGCCGGCACAGGCCAGCAGGCGTGTGTGTGTGTGTGTTTGCGTGCGTGTTAGGAAGGCAGGGACAATGGTGGAATGTCCAGCCTACATTTGAAATTATACAATTCATTCTCGAAGTGTGTGTATTGTAATACATTTCATCCAATTCCATTTCCAGTTTCCAGAGAAACTTTAATACATATTTTTGCTTCTCATGGCTGTTCTAATCAATCCTGCTACTCTGTTCAGTCTGTAATGATCAATTGACTAATTGACTTTTCAGACTTGAACAGAAATTATGGGCCATTTAGGAGTTTTAGTGCTGTACTTATTGCATCGTTAATCATCACACTTTTTTCCATCAGATAGATGAAAAAAAAATACTGACGCTTGCTCAGAATTTCTGCAGTACACGGCTGGTACTCTGTTCTAGATCCCTCAGTACTGTGTTCTAGAGCTAGTACATGGGTGGTACTGTGTACTAGATCCCTCAGTACTGTGTTCTAGAGCTACAGTAGTACACGGCTGGTACTGTGTTCTAGAGCTAGTACAGGGCAGGTACTGTGTTCTCGAGGTGGTATAGGGCTGCTACTGTGTTTAACAACCCTGTCACTAATAGAGCACACACCACTCTGAAACACACACCATTCTGAAACACACACCACTCTGAAACACACACCACTCAAAAACTGAAGGATTATGTGTGTAAAAAAAAAAGGTGTGTGTGGGACAGAAAATGTGTGTGTGGGACATGTGTTTAGCATACAGATACAGTGTGTGAGGGATGTGTTTGCGTGCGTACGTGTGTGTGCGTGTGTGTGTGAGAGGGAAGGGCCCAGGCATTCACACTGTATGGAAGGTGGTGTATCTGATGTACTCTACAGATGTGCAGTTCACTGGAGACCATCCTTTCACACACACCAGTCTGAGAGTGTCCTTATGACCACCATCTACACCGGATACAGCTTAGGCCTGTTGTGGTTTTCACATGCCATGATCTTTAGAAACGTCTTTCGAAACGAAATAGCTTCCTTACTTGCTCCAGCACGAATGCGCACAGCGCGCAATCGTTGCTCCAGCACGCTGTGCGCATGCGTGCTGGAGCAAGTGAGGAAGCTATTTCGTGTCTCAAGACGTTTCTAAAGATCATATTACAGAGGCATGTGAAAAACCACAACAGGTCTATGCTCTATGTAAGCACAACTAGCGATTCATCAAGACAGATTGATTAAAACAACCGTTTCGCGGCAGAAAAAAGATTTTTAGAAACTGCATTCTAAGTGCCCCGACCACCGCCATTACATGGATATACTGGCTCGCGCTGGATTTTAAATTTCTTCTACATGCCTCCGAACTACACCAAAGTGATCTCGGTGAGTCAAACGTCTTATAATATGTCGTAAATAAGGTCCAGGTTGTCAAAAACGAGCATTGTCCTTTAATAGGCTAACACCCCCGGAACAGTGAACGGAACGTTATTTTTCGTTCTTAAGCGGTTCAGGAACGCTATGTTGGTGGTGGAACACGAGAACGAAAACGTTAAATATGCTGGTTCTGCTCGGAGCAAACCGATTGAAAAATAATTTCGTTTTTAAGCCCTGCCCACAACACACTAACCTCTATACCACCAGTATCTACCCCCACAACACACTAACCTCTATACCACCAGTATCTACCCCCACAACACACTAACCTCTATACCACCAGTATCTATCCTCTCTGTCAACACCCTCTGTCAGCGCCGCACCATAGTGCAAAATATTCACTATGGTCCCATCTGAACCAGATAGAACAGAGACCAGTTAGAACAGAGACCAGTTAGAACAGAGACCAGATAGAACAGAGAGCAGTTAGAACAGAGACCAGATAGAACAGAGACCAGTTAGAACAGAGACCAAATAGTACAGAGACCAATTAGAACAGAGACCACATAGAACAGAGACCAGATAGAACAGAGACCATCACACTATTCACTTTGATCCCGTCTGAACCGGTTAGAATAGAGACCAGATAGATAAGAGACCAGATAGAACAGAGACCAGTTAGAACAGAGACCATCACACTATTCACTTTGATCCCATCTGAACCGGTTAGAACAGAGACCAGATAGATAAGAGACCAGATAGAACAGAGACCAGTTAGAACAGAGACCATCACACTATTCACTTTGATCCCATCTGAACCGGTTAGAACAGAGACCAGATAGATAAGAGACCAGATAGAACAGAGACCAGTTAGAACAGAGACCATCACACTATTCACTATGGTCCCATCTGAACCAGTTAGAACAGAGTCTATCACACTTTAGTGAGGCACACTGAACACTCGATCATGAGCAACCTAACGAGATCATTGATCAGTGATCATCTTACTGATCACCTCCTCACTCCTACTGACCTCCTCACTCCTACTGACCACCTCCTCACTCCTACTGACCTCTGCACTCCTACTGACCACCTCCTCACTCCTACTGACCACCTCCTCACTCCTAATGACCTCCTCACTCCTACTGACCACCTCCTCACTCCTACTGACCTCCTCACTCCTTCTGACCTCCTCACTCCTACTGACCACCTCCTCACTCCTACTGACCTCCTCACTCCTACTGACCACCTCCTCACTCCTACTGACCTCCTCACTTCTACTGACCACTTCCTCACTCCTACTGACCACCTCCTCACTCCTACTGACCTCCTCACTCCTACTGACCACCTCCTCACTCCTACTGACCTCCTCACTCCTACTGACCACCTCCTCACTCCTACTGACCTCCTCACTTCTAATGACCACTTCCTCACTCTTACTGACCACCTCCTCACTTTTACTGACCTCCTCACTCCTACTGACCACCTTCTCACTCCTACTGACCTCCTCACTCCTACTGACCACCTCCTCACTCCTACTGACCTCCTCACTCCGACTGACCTCACTCCTACTGACCACCTCACTTCTACTCCTCACTCCTACTGACCACCTCACTCCTACTGACCACCTCCTCACTCCTACTGACCTCCTCACTCCTACTGACCACCTCCTCACTCCTACTGACCACCTCCTCACTCCTACTGACCACCTCTTCACTCCTACTGACCTCCTCACTCCTACTGACCCCCTCCTCACTCCGACTGACCTCCTCACTCCTACTGACCACCTCACTCCTACTGACCTCAGTACTGACCTCCTCCTCACTCCTACTGACCACCTCCTTACTCCTACTGACCTCCTCACTCCTACTGACCACCCCCTCACTCCTACTGACCTCCTCACTCCTACTGACCACCTCCTCACTCCTACTGACCACCTCTTCACTCCTACTGACCTCAGTACTGACCTCCTCCTCACTCCTACTGACTTCCTCCTCACTCCTACTGACCTCAGTACTGACCACCTCCTCACTCCTACTGACCTCCTCATCACTCCTACAGACCTCCTCCTCACTCCTACTGACCTCAGTACTGACCTCCTCCTCACTCCTACTGACCTTCTCCTCACTCCTACAGACCTCCTCACTCCTACAGTACTGACCCCCTCCTCACTCCTACTGACCTCCTCACTCCTACTGACCTCAGTACTGACCTCCTCCTCACTCCTACTGACCTTCTCCTCACTCCTACATACCTCCTCCTCACTCCTACAGTACTGACCCCCTCCTCACTCCTACAGTACTGACCTCCTCCTCACTCCTACAGTACTGACCTCCTCCTCACTCCTACTGACCTCCTCCTCACTCCTACAGTACTGACCTCCTCCTCACTCCTACAGTACTGACCCCCTCCTCACTCCTACTGACCTCCTCCTCACTCCTACAGTACTGACCCCCTCCTCACTCCTACTGACCCCCCCCCACACACTCTGCTCTGCTGCTCCTGACAGACACACAGCCCCGACCCTGAATGTGCTTTCCCTTATTGCAAAGGTGCCCTATGAAATAATTTTCTTCCATATTTGATTGTCCCCCATATCTCCTCCAAGTATCTTCACCAAAATTGGCACACATGATCTTCAGATCAATCCTCACAAAAGTTTATTTTTAATTCTCGAAAGCGTTCACCAGTCACAGCCAATCAAAATCGGCAGCAAAGCTGCCAAATAGGAATTGAGGTCATATCTCAGCAACGTTTAGATGTATTAAAACCAAATTTGGGACACTGATTTGGGACAGTCCCATGACTCCTGTCATCAAGTCTCATGCCGACAAATCGAACACTCTAGCGCCACCAACGTGTCAAAATTGGAGGTGCGTTAATGCTGAACCGTATGCCTGATTTTCAAAATTGAGGTATAGGATGCCTTGGCTGAAGAGATTTCAACTATTGAATATTGGATTGTCCGCCATAATGGGTTATGCAATAAACACTTAAATCCAAACTCCTCCTAGGCTTCTTTTCCAATATTCACCAACATTTTCAAACACGATCGTCAGATCAAGCCTTACAAATGTTGTCAATGTTTTTTTGATTTTCAAACACATTCGCTCGTCACAACCAATCAAAATCGGCAGTGAAGCCACCAAATAGGAAGTGAGGTCATATCTCAGCAACCTTTAGATGTATCAAAACCAAATTGGGCACACCTATCGGAGATAGTCCCATGACTCCTCTCAACAAGTCCCATGTTAACACCTCGAACACTCGAGTGCCACCAACGTGCTTGCAATGGCAAAAACACAATGAAACGCTCCAAATGGCAAAATAGGGTTAACATTGCTTGTGTGAATAGGTCATGGGAATACTTGATTGGTCACGAAATTGCCAGTTTCCATTTGGATGTGCAAACTACCGCCATCGCTTTCATTGTATTTTCATTGACATTTTCAAAGACCACATAGATCAAACGTGGCTATGGTGTGTTTCCCTGGTTACCTTTGATGCACTCATTGCGCTTGATGCTTGGCCCCAGTATCGCTGCTTGCAGCTATATTTATTATTCTGATTAGATTATTATAATCATGACCATGTGCTGGCAGGCCCAGGCCTCCCAGAGCGGGCCCTGTCTGTGACCCAGCACAGACACTAGACACAGGGTCACTCATGCAGGGGCCTGGGGCAGGGTGGCATGCGTGTGCGTGTGTGCGTGTGCGTGTGTGCGCGTGTGTGTGTGTGAGTGTGTGCGCGTGTGTGGGTGTGTTTAACAGGCAGCCCAGGTGTTTGACTGTCTCAGCACGGTGCCACAGTCAGCATTGTTGCATATTTAATGTCCTGATGAGAGCTTCCACCTGCTGACATGGCAACAGTGACAGAACAATAACCCCCTCCACACACACACACACACAAACTCACACACACACACACACACACACACAAGCACATCACCCCTACAGTTCACACACACACACACACACACACAAGCACATCACCCCTGACCCCCCCCCCCCCCCCACACCCACCAGAACAGCATCATCACTCCAGACCGACGCCCCTCACCTCACCTCCTATCACAGGCCTGCCGCTACTACTGCTCACTACTGTCTGTCTGTCACACACACACACACACATATACACACACACACGTATACACACTGCTCACTACTGTCTGTCTGTCTGTCACACACACACGTATACACACTGCTCACTACTGTTTGTCTGTCACACACACACACATATACACACACACACAACCACACACACATAATACTCTCTCTCTCTCTCCAGGTTGAGCTCTAAAGATTGTGACATTTTTCTACCTCCTCTCATATTCTGTCTGTTCTCTGTCTCTTCTCTCTCTCTTTCTTCTTCTCATCCCATCTCACCCTTTTACAGAACCCTCTCTATATCCTTCAGGTCCTCAGATATATCCCAATCACACACACACACACACACATGCACGCAGGCACACAGGCACACACGCACAAATTCACCCTAACCCTAACCCCACAACCCTGACCACAACCCTAACCACTACACTCCTCCAACCTGACCACAACCTGACCACAACCTGGCCACAACCCTGACCACAACCCTGGCCACAACCTGACCACAACCTGGCCACAACCCTGACCACAACCCTGGCCACAACCTGACCACAACCCTGGCCACAACCTGACCACAACCCTAACCACTACACTCCTCCAACCTGGCCACAACCTGACCACAACCTGGCCACAACCCTGACCACAACCTGACCACAACCCTGGCCACAACCTGACCACAACCCTGGCAACAACCTGACCACAACCCTGATCACAACCTGACCACAACCCTGACCACAACCTGACCACAACCTGACCACAACCCTGACCACAACCTGACCACAACCCTGGCCACAACCTCACCACAACCCTGACCACAACCCTGACCACAACCTGACCACAACCTGACCACAACCCTGACCACAACCTGACCACAACCCTGGCCACAACCTTACCACAACCCTGACCACAACCCTGACCACAACCTGACCACAACCCTGACCACAACCTGGCCACAACCCTGACCACAACCTGGCCACAACCTGGCCACAACCCTGACCACAACCTGACCACAACCCTGGCCACAACCTGTCCACAACCTGACCACAACCCTGACCACAACCCTGACCACAACCTGACCACAACCTGACCACAACCTGACCACAACCCTGACCACAACCTGGCCACAACCCTGACCACAACCTGACCACAACCTGAACACATTAGTAAAGTACAGTCAGAGCCAGTCAGAGAGACTACAGCAGCAGAGGCAGCAGAGAGAGATATACAGATAGAGAGACAGAGAGAGAGAGACAGAGAGAGAGACAGAGATACACAGAGAGAGACAGACAGACAGACAGAGAAAGAGAGAGACGGAGAGAGAGAGAGAGACAGAGTGAGAGAGAGAGAGACAGAGAGTGAGAGAGAGAGAGAGAATGCCTCAGTCTCAGCTCCTTCCTCTCCTCTCTCTCTTCTCTCCACTCCTGCCTGACCATGGATCCATTAGTAAGCATTTGTTCACTGCAGCATTTACTGGAAACTGCTGTCTGTGAGTGAGTGAGAGAGAGAGAGAGAGAGAGAGAGGAGAGAGAGAGGAGAGAGAGAGACAGAGAGAGAGAGAGAGAGGGGGGGGGGGGGGTTGTCTGGTAAAAGAACAAGTTCAGTAATAACACGATAATAATAATAATTTTAAAAATCTATCAGTTTGTCAGAAAATCCCCGGAGAACAGAAGAGAAGACAACTTTTTCTGTTCAAAAAAGAAGGTGAGGGAGAGAGAAGGAGATGAAGAAAAAGAGATGGAGAGAGAGGGAGGGGGAGAGAGATGGAAAGATAGATCTGCTCAGGTGTATTGTGTGAGTGTGT